>NC_090921.1:1080163072-1080466103 GCF_040938575.1 Ambystoma mexicanum
TTCCTACATTAACTGGCAGGGGGGTACTAAGGCATTGGCCCTGCAGGTTCTGGCGACGGACATTCGTCTGTGGATGGAGAGGTCCCTATTGTCCCTAGAGGTGGTCCATATCAGAGGGGTGGGCAATGTGGTGGTGGAACAGCTCAGAAGGAGATTCCCAGGGAAAAGGGGAATGCTCCTTACAGGGTCCAGTCTTCTCAGAAATCTGCCAGAATTCGGGGCCCCTGGGCTGGATCTGTTTTCCTCCCTCCTGAATGCCCAGGTCACCAGATTAAATTCCCAGTTCCAGCCTCCCGGGGCCCTGGGAACCGATGCAATGTTGACAGACTGGCCCCAGATGTTGCTGTATGCCTTTTCTCCCATTTCCCTCATACTCGGTGTGACAAATCAACATCCGGTGGTCTAGGGGTGAATATCGGGTTCTAAACCATCAGTTAACCCCACAACTCTAGTACACCAGAAGGGATCCAAACAGATTGAATCAAATTATAAACCTCCTTGTCCAATTTTGGTAATGTGGCCGGAATGACAGGCTTATCTCTGAAAGGTCGTGGATCGTTGGTTAGTTCCAACACAGCGAAAATACAGTTATTACCCAATGATAAAAGGTACTGTCCAGTCAAGGTTGTATCAAAAAAAATATACTTTATTTTTTATCACAACAGACAGTTCTAACAACACTACGAAATACAGCCCACCCTATAAAGGAATGCAGATGACAGACAGTTCCAAAGAAGGAAAAGGGATTCACTCTGGATACTGACAGGAGGGTAGTTGGTAAGGTCAATAACCACAACAGTTTTGTGGGATGTATTTACCCATGCATCCGAGCCCTACCTCAAAACTGTGCAGTACTGACATGAAAACATCATGATGGCCAGAGCTTCCCAGAAAATGCACAGGGAAATGCATGAAGAATAGGCTGCCACTCATTTTTGCCGATGTTATGGGCACAGAAGGAAACTGCCTAAAACCACCATTGGACTACCCACACAGTAGTCTGAAACCATTGGGAGTGGCAATGCTGATTGCCAAAAGCAAACCCATAACTGTTGGGAATTCATTTTCTTAAATCCCAAAAAGGGGTGCAGTACCAGTACTCACCACTATCAGAAAGCCGGCGTTTTAAAACCACCAGATTTTACTTTTTTGTAGAAAACTGAATAAATGAACCCAAAACAGGCCAAAGAAAGACTTACTGAGAGGTGGATCCAATGTAAAGTTATATTCTGAAGTGACTTGAAGGTTTATAACAAGACGGGCTGAGCTGTGAATTTCAGCAGTTTAAGTAAATTTGGACTGAAAAGACACACCTCTATAGCCAGAACATAACTCTAAAAAGATGAATAACTCATAGAGCGGACATGTGAAAATTTTATAAATGATACCATAATTCTTGTGATTTTTCTGCCCACATTTTAAGACGTGCTAGGACCCGGTAGTATGTTCAGGGGGGTTTTAGCGGAAAAGAGGATATTACTCAAAATGTGCGCATGTGAAAAATCTGACACTTCATCAACTAATGTCCATACTCCCTGCGCACATGTATGTAAAGTGGGGTCAATGTCAGAAATGGCAAAATCAGTTAAAAAGTGAAATATGTGCCATTTCTGAATGCAAGCTCCTAGAAACAGCAGATTTGGGACAGAGTATACCTCATGTGATATGTGACATGGGTATGTAATTTCAAACAACTGTGTAACTGTGAAATATGTGTTTTGATCATATATAGATTTGGGTGCACAGATGACAGGGGAGTTTTTCAAGAGATCATAAATGGCTGACATCACTCTGACACAACTTAGCTCCCCCAATCAGGGGAGAAATGAAAGCTGGACCAATGACAAGTGAGAGGGGCAAGTTTAGTTATGACCAACACACACACCCACTTGCAGAACATATAAATGGACCACTGAAACTTAGGTAGAGAGCTTCATTTCCATCCGCAGCTGGAAGCTCTGCCGGAAAAATCCATACTTACCTCCATCAACCTTCAGAGAGCCAACCTAGAGACTTCAATCTATCCAGAACCAGAGACCCAGACCAGACCAGCAGAGTAGAGCTGCCCTGTTAGCAGAACCAGAGAGAGCTGACCCAGATCACTGTGAAGTGCAGAGACCAGAGGCGAGTCTAAAACCTGACCAGATCCGTGGCGAGGCCCAATGAACTCAAGAATATAGTGTGAGTACCTAGAAAACTGTGCAGAACCAATCTCCTAGTTAAAATAATATAATTCAATCCTATTTTAATCTAAGTAGAACTGCCTCCTAACTGTCACCTGTCATTTGTAAAGCTGTCACTTGTCATTTTCTAGTTGCAAGCTGCACGTGTCTTTTTGAACTTTAAAATTTCAATCTGAAAAACGACCTTTATTTAATCGCTCATATCTCCGTGACCGTTTGTGCTAGAGACTTGCAGTAACTTTCATCTGGAAGCTGAGATCCTAGGGTTTCATAGGACCCCACAACGATAGTGATAGTCCTTGTAATTCCTCTGTAATCGCACCAGACGCATTCGCGAATTTTACCGCGATTTGCAAATTTCTCCACTTGCAAAAAGATAGCTGCTTTTGCTTTCCTCTGAAAGAAATTCGTTTGCCTCATAAAAACCATCCCTGCATCATTGCTAGTGTGAGCCTGGACTAATATTAACTAGATACCACTCACCCTGAACCTCTAGAGGGAATTAAAAGCATTTTAGCATATTTTTTCTTCATTTCCAGCACATTTAAAAGCATTTGGGCCTGTGTTTTCAACTTCTGTAGTCTAAGTTGCTGGGGTGAACTGAATCACATTTGATTGCATTTCTGAGAACTGTGTGCTTCCCTCCATTTCCTTGCATTGCATAAAAGGGGGGGTGAATTGTCCAAGAAAGTGATTACATTGTCTTTGCTGAGATCCTATCAAGTTATTTTCTTTACTGCATTTCATTCCACATTGCATCCATTTGAAACCATAAAAGTATTGTTGCTATCTTATCCATTTCATGTCAACTCCTTAGTGATTATCAAGAAGTGTGCGAGTGCCAGATTCTCCGTTGTTCATCTTTATCATATCAGATTAAGTGTGATATTCAATTATTAATTTATTATAAAGTGTGATATCTATATCTATTGTTTAAATTATCAAATAAACCTTTTAACTTGCAAAACAGAACTACTTCTTGGCTCAGTGGGGTCAGGAGGATTCCAAGAGAGGGGTGTTATATAGGGGTAGTCATCCAGAACGCATGAACTGGACATAAAGGTATATCAATAAGGGTTTTCATTCAGTATTCTAGACTAGGCGTCGACTTAGCTGTAGTGTTGAATTGAATCCTCTTACAAATTGGGGGCTCGGGCCGGACGTTTGGGTTAGATTTACCATTTGTGCAGATTAATACAGCGTGCCAGCTGACCAGATACACATATCCGGTCGGATCACCACGCTGTGTTACGCTGTAAAGCACTCCTCAAAAGGGACACTCCAAGAAAGGTTCTGTTCTGCAAAAATAAAATACAAACTTCTGTAAGTCAGGACAGAGACCAATCTCTAGAATGACGACCTTAGTAGACATGAAAATAGCCAGAGAGCACCTCTTGCATAAGCTATTTGTGAGAGGTGAATGGACCGAACAGGGCCAGGATGCGTGGTTGCAGGCCATCACACAACAGGTCACTGAAACAGGGTCAGATATATATAGAGATCAGGGTCCCTTACATGTGGCCCTGAGTGAACTATATATGGCTCCTAAGGCCAAAGATGAACACGACAAGATTGTTAGGATAGCGGCATATTTATATTTATATATGGGAGCCATACAGAATAAATGTGCTGAAGGCCATGATCTGGCAAAAAGGCAACAGATGGCGTTAGAGAAGGCCCAATCTGATCTGGACTCTTCTGAGCAAAGGCTGCACAGAAGCCAGGAGTCAGAAAATGAGACCAGACAGTACATCACTAAAATAAAGGAGGATATGGATGTGCTGCAAAAGGAAAAGTCAGAACAGGATACCAGATTTCGGGCCTTGCAGAAGGAACACCAAGAAGGTTTGGACTCCCTACTGCAAAGCCAGAAAAAGCTGGAGCAACTGGACTTCAACAGGGTATGTGCTGAGCAGGTAGTCACCCTGCAAGGCCACCTAGATAGGGAAAAGGCAGAGAGCAACAAGCTGATTCTGAAAGACCTGGATACCCAGGCAGAGTTTGATCAGGAGCGCCAGAAAGCTGGTGCCTTCCAAAGGCAAAGGGACGACCTGGCGGCACAGATGCAGGCTCTTAGTCAGGAAAGGGATACCTTAGGCCAGGAAGTCTGCCACTTAAAAAAGGAAATTGAAGAAAATCACCTGGCCCTCCAGGGGCTGGGTGACCTCCAAAAAGAAAACCAGAACTTGGTAGAGCACACCAGAAGGGTGGAAGATGCTCTGGCAAGAAAGGAGCAGGCCAGTAGGGATGGGACTAAGGAGGTAAATCTCCTGCAGCAAAGACTGGCCCAGTTCTCCAGGACCAACCAGGAAGCACAGAGGGAAAATGAGGCCCTCTGTCAACACAATGATAGGCTCCAACAACAGGTAGCGATGCAGGAGAGACTGATAGAGTCTAGTAAGGCCTTGACTGAGGAACTGAAAGCACAAATGCAGGCTCTTGCATTGCCACAGGGAGCAGGGGCGGATAGAGATGAGGTCCGCTGGGAAAGAGAGACTCCTGACCATAACCTCAGGAGCCCTAACACCAGGGGCCTTCATCTCTCCCAGTCCCTGGACTCTACCACCCCCATGTCCCCTGGCGCACATGAGCACAGGGCCACAGGGATGGCAGATTACTATCCAGCTAAAAGTATGGGGCTCATAGGCCAGTACCACTCAGGAATGGAGGGGTGGGCATCCGGGTATGGGCACCCAAGTACAGTACAGTTCAGTGGGGAACCCCAGGAGAGTAGGCCCATTAAGGGCATCCTGAAAACCTCTGCCCAGTTAGGTCAGTGGAGGGGGTACCCATCAAATCCTGGCAGCAAGGAGGAATCTGAAGACTCCTCTGAACTGCGCAGGACACAGGAGACCAGGTCCCCACATTCTGCCAGCCATTCCCAGGCTTGCAGAATCCGGGAAAACCTGGAAGAGCAGACAGGAACCTCTGGGAGCAGTGCCTCTGAGTCAGAGGATGAATGGACAAGGGTTACCCGAACCAAAAAGGCCAATAAGGCAAAAAGGGCCTTGCTTAAGGACCCCTTAAAGCAGATTAAGGCGATCAGGAGCGTCATCACGCCTTACCATAAGAACGCTAAGTATTCTGTTTGGGAGCACTTAGAGTTGTTTGAGCAAATGATGGAGACTTTCCATTTGAAGGACAGCCAAAGCTGTATTCAATATGTAAAGTGGACCTTGTCCCCGGAATACTCCAGTTTCTTTGCGGGGCTGGAGGACCAAAATCATTTAAGATGGTCCACCTATAAGGCGGCCATCTTGAAACATTTTTCCATTCATAGAAATCCTCAAGAGGCTCGCAAGGCAGCCTACAATTTGCAATGTGGGGAGGATCAGGCCCCACAAGAATTTGTGCAGGAGTTAAAGCGTGCTTTTGCACAGACCACAAGAAGGGTGCGCACGGATAGCAGAGAATTTATTAATACGTTTTTCCATGCCTTGCCCAAATATATCATGACCCAGCTCGTGAGGGATTTTCACGAGAAAAGATCTTTAGACTGGGTCATTGAACAGGCTACCCGGATCTATGAGGTGCAGAAACCGATAGATAGCAAAAGTAATGCCCAGAAAAACCCCAAAGCCAACAGCACCCCTGCTGCTGCCAAGGTGGCAGAGGTAAAGGTCACCCCCGTTTTGGATTTGGAGATGGGGGGGCCTAAAAACCTACCTGCACCTAATAATGCTAGGCCCAGGAGGTCCTCGGGTCAGTCACAGACAGGGAGCCAAGGAGGCAGCCCCACAAATGGGGTCCCTCGCTCTCCTGATTATGTAAGTCCCCGTTACAAGGGAAATCGACCCATCCTGGGTTATGTGTGGACTCCTCCAGCCCAAGGGGGGGGGATCCAGCCAAGCACCTAACCCAGGGAACTTCCCTCCAAACTTCCCACAGGAGGGCAGAAATTTACCAAACCCTGGGCAGAACTTTTTCCCCAGATATCCACCCGACTTTCAGCCCCAAAACCATCCATCCTTCTTTCCCCAATTCCCTGAGCCCAGACCACTGAATCCGGGAGAGGGGAGGCCAAGGGTGGAGGGGTACCCAAATCTTCCCAACCCGGGGTATTACCAGAGGAGGGACAGCTACCCTTCCCGGGATCAGCCCAGGGGAGAAAACAGGGCCCCGTATCAGCCTGAGCGGGTTTCCCAGTTAGAGCGCCAGGTTCAAAACATGGCGCGGGATCTGGGTCACATACTGAGGGCTCAGCAGAACCCTCAGATGGGTGTGCCGGCGCAGAATGCACCCAACTCTGGACCTGGTGCTCCAGAACAATGACGGGGGCAGAACCCCGATAACTCACCGGTTCCCAGGGAGGAGGCACAAAGGGAAGGGGGGTGCAAAGCCTTGGAGGAAGCTTCCTTCCTCACTTGTAAACAGCCCCTGGAAACCCAGGAACCGGAAACAAAATCTCTTGCCCCTGAAAGTCTGCCTCCTAAGGAGCAGAGGGGGGGTAGGAGAAACAAAAGACCCAAACAGACTCAGTTTGAGGAGGAGGTACAGGTCTTCCAATTTGAGGGAGAGGGATCCTCAGAGGATCCTGGGAAAAGGATCTTCTCCTTCAGAGAGGGGGGAACTCCTCCCAAAGAAAAATGGGTCCCTAGGGATGCAAATCCAGACTGGGGAGATGTGGAGACTGAGCTACCGCCGCCCACCATCTCATCCCAGAACCAACAGCAAGAAAATCCCCTTGTTCAAACCCATCCTGGTGACTGCCTCCAAAAAGGGGGGGCGGCCCAGAACCGGAGCCAGGGGAACCCACAATGGCTCTGATCTCCAGTTGCCAAATTTTTCTTTCAGATTCCCAAGACTCTCCACAGAATTCTGCCCAAATCTCTTCGCTAGCGATGTCCAAAACCAGAAAGTTAGCCCACCGGTTGTCCAAAAATGTGCATTATCTGTGCCCCCTTGAGGAGAAGGAGGGAAGATACTATGCCCCGGTACAAGTACAGGGGCAGGGTACAATTTTGGCCCTGGTGGACACTGGATCTCAAGCTACCCTTCTGTCCAGAAGGGCCTTTGACGAACTAAATGCAGGAAGGGGAGAGAATTACCAAATTCCTCTCACCTCTCTTCCTGGACAACTGCAGAACTTTGACGGGAAGGAAATTCCTGTTGGGGGGACTGCAGACTTGGACATTAAGATCGGGCGACACAAGTTGAAACACCCGGTCATAGTTGTGACCCCAGAGGGCACCCCTTGTTTACTAGGGAATGACCTCCTGAGAAGGTTGTCACCCCTAATAGATTGCGTAAACAAGGTCCTCTGGACCGAGACTAGCCGACCAATAAAATTAAAACAGAGTGTCAACCATGTTAGTTTAAACGGCACCTGCCACATGGTTGAACAAAAATCTGACCAAGTAGAATTTCACTTCCAGAATAACCAAATTCCAGACGTGACAGTAATAGCAGTAGGACAACAGACTGGTGATGGGGGGTCCTCTCTATTTCTGAAAATCAACCTTCCTTCCAGTTTAAGGTGGTATTCCACACTGGAAGGAAACACTCTGAAATTCTATACTAACCCACAATCAGAAACTCCCACTCCTATAGTCCAGAAAGATGTGAAATCAGCTCAAAGCCCGGCTGATATTCAGCAAATTGGAGAGCAGTTGTTCATCCCTGTTCAGTTAAATGATGGGAAGGACTCTGTTCTCGCTCGAGTGTGTGTGAACAACGGTAAGAGCTTCATCAGCGAAGCCATGTTTCGCCAACTCCCAAAAGATCCAGCCGTTCCCACCTTCAAACTGATAGACAAATGGGAAATGGACCTGGAAGCACCTAATTCCAAACATCTCCTGCCAAGCAGGTGTATGCTCAAAATCTCCATTGGCAACAAGAGCATAGTCCACAATTGTTGGGTCGTGCGAGACGTCACTGCCGCCTTTTACTTAGGCAGTGACATTCTCAATCGCTTTGCCATTAGTTTGGACCTAATAAACTTCAAAGCCTGGTCCCGATTAGCGGATAATCCCATGGGCTTTGATGATCCAGAAAAAGCATTTAGGTAAGCTCAATTGCTACCTTATGCAGTTGAAATTCAGGTTAAAGAGGAAGTCACCATCCCAGAAAGGACCCGACAATTCTCCCTGGAAGTGAAAGTTAAAAGGGGACAAGAGTTGAAAAACCCTGATGCTTACATACATCTAAATGCTTCTCTCCAACAGCAAGGGTTGGGGGTAAACCCAACACCATTAGTCAACATAGAACATGACACCATTCCAATAGAGGTGGATAACAGCGACTTAAAGAGTATTACTCTAGCCGCAGGCACCATTATTGGAATGGCGGTTGATGACCGACATTTTTCCATTAATTTAGGTAATGAACTGTTAGGACCAATCCCCAAGGACTGTTTTGACAGTGACAGTGATGACAATACAACACCAGACAGGATTTTTACCCGGCATGGGGGGAACTTCCTGGTGTACACTTCCTGCCCCTATGGTAAGGAAGATGTGAATTGTGACTTCAGGAGGGATGAGGTGATTTTCCAGGTGCATGAGGGCTGCCTTTCCCACCTGAAGCCTCCGGTCCAAATCAGCACTCTGACCAGGGAATTCTCCACCCAGCTGGGGGAGGCCGCGGAGATAGCCAAACCAGAAGTCTTTCCAGGCTTCAGGCAGATGGTGGAAGAGAGAGTCAACCTAGCTGATGCCTGTGTGACTCTGGAACAAAAGCAAAAGCTGAAACAAGTTTTCTTGGATTTCCAAGATCTCTTTGCGGTAGACTCATATGACTGTGGTCGCACTGACATCCACACAACAACAATCCCCACGGACCCTGGCATGACTCCAGTGTTTGTGAAGCAATATCGCTTGCCTCTCGCATCAATGGAGTCCCTTACTGAAATAATTAAGAACCTTGAGTCCCGGGGAATAATCCGTCCAGTCCACAGCACCTTCAATAATCCGGTGCTGGGAATATTGAAGCCAAACGGCCAGTGGAGACTCTGCGCCGACCTTAGGGAGCTCAACAAACGGGTCCATACTTCCCGATGGCCTCTGCCCTACATTGACCAAGGGCTGGCCCAGATTCAGGGGTCACAGGTATTCACTGCAATAGACCTGACCAATGGATACTGGACCGTGCCTGTCAGGAGGGAGGACCAATACAAACTGGCTTTTACCTTTGGGGGCCAGCAGTACACATGGACCCGAACTCCCTTCGGATACCTCAACTCCGGCAATGAATTCAACATTTTTCTACACAAGGCCATGCCCGACTTGGGTGCAAGGGGTAACCTGGCTTATGTAGATGATGTCCTCATCAAAAGTTCATCTGTGGAGGAACACATAGCGGAGATCCGTTATGTTCTAATACAGTTGAGGGCCGCCGGAGCAAAACTTTCCTTTCAGAAAGCACAGTGGTGTAGAACCCGTGTTAATTTCTTGGGGCATGAGATTACTCCTCAGGGTCTCTGTCCCCAGGAAAAGAAAGTGGAAGCACTTCAGAAACTGAAAGACCCCACAACTCTGCGGGAACTAAGGAGCCTCCTTGGACTGACTAATTACAGCAGAAAGTTCATTGAGGGCTACGCAGAGATCACCAGACCCCTGATTCATCTCCTGAAGGGGGGGGTCAAGTGGGAATGGGGTCCAGAACAAGCCGAGGCGGTAAAACAACTCAAAAGAAGCCTCTCACAAGCACCTTGCCTAGCTTACCCTGTCAGAAACAAGGAGTTCTTCCTGGAGACAGGGTTCTCTAATACGTGCTTGACGGCAGTATTATACCAAAAGCATGACAAGGTCAATAAAGTAATCTCCTATGCGAGCAAAACTTTATCCTCTGTGGAGGAAAAATTCAACGATTGTGAGAAGGCACTCCTGGCAACGGTGTGGGCATTGAAGAATTACCGCCCGTTTATCCAGGGGGAACACATCATAGTGGAGACTCCACACCAGCCTCTGCAATATCTCCAAAGTGACAGAATCCGGGCCGGAAATGTGAGTAATTCCCGAATTACTTCCTGGATTCTGTCAATACAATGCTTTCCTGTGGAGGTACGATATGGCCAAAACAAGAAGAGTCCCCTCGCGCAAGGTCTGGCTGACTTTCTTACTTTTTTGTAGAAAACTGAATAAATGAACCCAAAACAGGCCAAAGAAAGACTTACTGAGAGGTGGATCCAATGTAAAGTTATATTCTGAAGTGACTTGAAGGTTTATAACAAGACGGGCTGAGCTGTGGATTTCAGCAGTTTAAGTAAATTTGGACTGAAAAGACACACCTCTATAGCCAGAACATAACTCTAAAAAGATGAATAACTCATAGAGCGGACATGTGAAAATTTTATAAATGATACCATAATTCTTGTGATTTTTCTGCCCACATTTTAAGACGTGCTAGGACCCGGTAGTATGTTCAGGGGGGTTTTAGCGGAAAAGAGGATATTACTCAAAATGTGCGCATGTGAAAAATCTGACACTTCATCAACTAATGTCCATACTCCCTGCGCACATGTATGTAAAGTGGGGTCAATGTCAGAAATGGCAAAATCAGTTAAAAAGTGAAATATGTGCCATTTCTGAATGCAAGCTCCTAGAAACAGCAGATTTGGGACAGAGTATACCTCATGTGATATGTGACATGGGTATGTAATTTCAAACAACTGTGTAACTGTGAAATATGTGTTTTGATCATATAAAGATTTGGGTGCACAGATGACAGGGGAGTTTTTCAAGAGATCATAAATGGCTGACATCACTCTGACACAACTTAGCTCCCCCAATCAGGGGAGAAATGAAAGCTGGACCAATGACAAGTGAGAGGGGCAAGTTTAGTTATGACCAACACACACACCCACTTGCAGAACATATAAATGGACCACTGAAACATAGGTAGAGAGCTTCATTTCCATCCGCAGATGGAAGCTCTGCCGTAAAAATCCATACTTACCTCCATCAACCTTCAGAGAGCCAACCTAGAGACTTCAATCTATCCAGAACCAGAGACCCAGACCAGACCAGCAGAGTAGAGCTGACCTGTTAGCAGAACCAGAGAGAGCTGACCCAGATCACTGTGAAGTGCAGAGACCAGAGGCGAGTCTAAAACCTGACCAGATCCGTGGCGAGGCCCAATTAACTCAAGAATATAGTGTGAGTACCTAGAAAACTGTGCAGAACCAATCTCCTAGTTAAAATAATATAATTCAATCCTATTTCAATCTAAGTAGAACTGCCTCCTAACTGTCACCTGTCATTTGTAAAGCTGTCACTTGTCATTTTCTAGTTGCAAGCTGCACGTGTCTTTTTGAACTTTAAAATTTCAATCTGAAAAACGACCTTTATTTAATCGCTCATATCTCCGTGACCGTTTGTGCTAGAGACTTGCAGTAACTTTCATCTGGAAGCTGAGATCCTAGGCTTTCATAGGACCCCAAAACGATAGTGATAGTCTTTGTAGTTCCTCTGTAATCGCACCAGACGCATTCGCGAATTTTACAGCGATTTGCAAATTTCTCCTCTTGCAAAAAGATAGCTGCGTTTGCTTTCCTCTGAAAGAAATTCGTTTGCCTCATAAAAACCATCCCTGCATCATTGCTAGTGTGAGCCTGGACTAATATTAACTAGATACCAATCACCCTGAACCTCTAGAGGGAATTAAAAGCATTTTAGCATATTTTTTCTTCATTTCCAGCACATTTAAAAGCATTTGGGCCTGTGTTTTCAACTTCTGTAGTCTAAGTTGCTGGGGTGAACTGAATCACATTTGATTGCATTTCTGAGAACTCTGTGCTTCCCTCCATTTCCTTGCATTGCATAAAAGGGGGGGTGAATTGTCCAAGAAAGTGATTACATTGTCTTTGCTGAGATCCTATCAAGTTATTTTCTTTACTGCATTTCATTCCACATTGCATCCATTTGAAACCATAAAAGTATTGTTGCTATCTTATCCATTTCATGTCAACTCCTTAGTGATTATCAAGAAGTGTGCGAGTGCCAGATTCTCCGTTGTTCATCTTTATCATATCAGATTAAGTGTGATATTCAATTATTAATTTATTATAAAGTGTGATATCTATATCTATTGTTTAAATTATCAAATAAACCTTTTAACTTGCAAAACAGAACTACTTCTTGGCTCAGTGGGGTCAGGAGGATTCCAAGAGAGGGGTGTTATATAGGGGTAGTCATCCAGAACGCATGAACTGGACATAAAGGTATATCAATAAGGGTTTTCATTCAGTATTCTAGACTAGGCGTCGACTTAGCTGTAGTGTTGAATTGAATCCTCTTACAGTTTAAGGTTACTTGGTTTCCGCACAAAGGGAGCAGTGGGTCTTAATATGTCTCATGGGGCCTTCTAGGAAGGAACAGGGAGACAGAACCACAATGTACCTTGTGCTGTAGGTTTTCTTGGTGCTCGACAGGGTTGAGTCGGCTTCAGGGCACTTTGCAGGCTTCTGTGACAGAGTTCAAGATGAGAGTCAGCTGCGGGTATCGACCAGAAAGACGTCTTAGTGAGCGAAGCTGGGTGAACGGCCGCAGGCGGCCTACACAGCAGCTCGGGGTCAGGAATTATCTTAATGCTGATTAGCGGTTCTGAAGCACTAGTCGAGGCGTCTCGGATGTCTTTAAGCAACTGCTGCTTTGACAACAATCAGCGTTGCAGTCAGTGTCAGCTCGACTGTCCTTTAAGGTGGACGTCGGTAGATGTTTGTCGAGATACTTCTCCCAGCTTCTACACTGGGCTTGTGTCGCCCTTTAAGGTGGATGGGTCAAAGCTGAGGATTGTGTTGCAGGCAGCTGCCTTGTCCTTGGCTTCGGGTTCAGAGACCTTCTGACACTTCCTACCTAGGAAGCTGCAGCGACAGCAAACTCTAGTTCCTGCAAACCGCATTCTTATACCTTATGAATGGGGTCCCCCTGCGGGGTGAACTACTATAAACGCGGAGTCCCAGACTTGATAGCTCACTGTCATAAATACTGAGGTTGGGAGCTGGATTCAGGTTGACACTGTTGCACATGAAAGGTGGTTGGGGTTTCCTGTCTCCTTTGTTAACCTCTGCAGCCACGCCCCATTCATGCCTGTTTGAATTACCCTCTAATTGATATGTGAATCATTGCCACCAGATTCAGGGTCCAACAAAAGAGCAGGGTGGATCCATGGAGCCTTTGTTAGTTAATCAGGCTGGCCATAGCGGGGGAGGATTTGGTCCTCCCCCTTTTGGAAATGCATTGTGTACCCCTGGCTGTCATATCCCAACTAAATATGACCAGGGGGACTGTGCCTTTAGGCTGTGTCCACCCAGAGTACACAGTCTATGTTTTTGTCGTACTGTGAGCATCGGAACTAGCCACACACATTTTTCTCAGGTTGGTCTACCATCATTCCATTTAATTAAACATGTCAAAAAAGCACACAGCGGCCTCGATAATTCTGGTAGTACCATTTTGGTCATGGCATGGCTGTTTTCACTCCCTTGTGGAACCCCAGTGTCTGATTCCCAGGTGGCTCTCCCCTCTACTGTGCCCTCAGGGCCACTTCTCCTGCCACTCGATTCCATGGTCGGCGTGGGAGTTGAAAAGTGGGGCTGTCTGCACCAGTGGCCTCCTTGGATCAGCGTGCCAGAAGGACCTCTACTCTAAGGGTGTATGATGGGCACATGGAGAATTGTATGGCGTGGTGCGGGCCAAATGATCTCCCAGGCCTGCAGTGCGGGCTCCCTGACATTCACTGTTTTCTCCAGGAAGGGGCAGGGAAAAGGGTTATCAGCCTCCTCCTTAAGGGTCCAGTAGTGGTCGACAATCAAGGCTTTTAGGGAGCATTGGAATTTCCAGAATGAAGGGGAGGTGTTGGCGACTAGGCTCCTTAAGACTGTTGTAATCTCTAGGCCTTTGTCTGTTTCAGGGTACCCCCTCATCGGGCATCCCCATGGTACTTGATGTGTTGCAGAAGGCCCCTTTTGAGCCCTTGGGTGGTTTGTATCTAAGGATGCAGACCCTTAAGGCTACCTTCCTTGTTGCCATCACCTCCGCAAGATGGCTGGGGGAAATTGGGGCGTTCCTGTGCAGACCTCCGTTCTTGAAGGTTCGGCAAGATGCTATTGTTCTGCGTTGTGCTCCATCTTTCTTGCCGAAGGTGCTATCAAAATTCCACTATCCACAGGAGATTGTGCTCTGGTATTCTTCCCGAACCCGGCATCCCAGATTGAGAGGAAATGGCACTGTTCAGATGTCAGGAGAGAGGTCTTGGAGTATCTGAATGGCACAGAGCCCTTTTGGAAATCTGATAACCTGCTGGTCACTTTTGGGCCTGATGGGATGGGAAAAAAGACCTCCACGGCGACCATAGAAGGTCATCCTACTGGCATATGATCTGAGGGCGCTCTGCCCCCTGGGGCCAGTGCAGTGTCGGTCGGCTAGGGGTATGGCTGCTCCTTGGGCCGGTGCACAGGCAGTGTCACTCCAGGAGATCTGCAGGGTGGCCACCTGGGCCTCACCCGATACATCAGACATCACAGACTGAATGTGGATGAGTCGCAGGCCACTTCTTTTTGGTTTGGGGTGCTGAGTTCAGGAACCCACTGAAGGAATCTGCACTTCCTGTTTGTTTTCCTCTGCTTAAATAAGGTATGGTGATGGGTGCAGTACAAGCAATATGTGTTGGAGTGATTTGTCACTGGACGCCTTCCCACGCTCGGTGGCTTTGGTGTATTTCAAATGTAAGTTCTGGTACAAGGAAAAGGGCCATGGTGGTAATGGCAGGATTACTTACCGGTAATCTTCCTTTCTCCTAGGCCTACTTTTCCTTGTCCAAGTACGGACGTCCCTCCTCGCCCTCCCTTTCGGGGGAAGGGTCCCATGACTCGGCTAAGACAATTAAAACTGCAGGTAAGTACTGGGACGTGGAAGAGTACCCCTAGCCGTACTGAAAATTACCAGTAAGTAATCCTACCATTCTTTTCCCTCGCTGGCTCATCTGTCACTGCTGCAGCCATCATGGATATGGAAAGGGGACTTCATTTCTACGCCGGTGACAATCATGTTGTTTTGTAGTTTTTTTATAGGGATTTCGGCACATGCAGTCTGTACAAAGCCAAATTCCGGTAACAAAACCTATTAGCATCACACATCTATGGCCGGGGTATTTACATTTCAGCTGATAATGTTCCAGACTCCACGTTAAGGTCTTTGTTCGGCTTGTGCCCCTAAATTGGGCAAAGGACTAGTAGCAGCTGTTATAGCACCTCTCCTAATTGTAGATTGCTTAAATCTATCTACTTCTGGTGATGGTGCAAATCTTAAAAAAATATATAATTATTATAATGTACTATTATTACTATTATTATAATAAATAATCGTAATAATAATAATAATCATCTCAGGTTCTTAAATAGCGCTTCATGGTGTATTCCTCCCAATTCTAAGTACCTTAGTCAAAGCAGTTATTTTTAGCCTATTTAACAGGACTCCATCAACCGCGGAGGGGTGAACAGTTATGTTAATTCTTCATAAGTGCACATTTCAGGCTGGCCCCATATCAGAGATCAGCAGTTCACCCGGGCTGATATGTTCTGGAGTCACTACGTATTGACTATACCACCTTTCAAACTTCACTGACACCATGTAATGGGTTCTTGGAGCGTCCACAACTTGACCACTCTGCTACCACTGCCTCGCATAATTTCAGTGACAAAGACCAGCATTTCTGCTCTGTACAGCACTTTATTTCCCATTGGCACCCGTGGAGGAGGCACCAGACAATCAGTTGTCTGGGAATGCAGGCTTTACTCACCAGGAAAAGCACATGATCAATGCTGATTGCCAGTACCCCCTTTCACTGCCCACTCACTGTCAGTGCCTCTCTCTCTCTCTCTCTCCCCCCTCCCCCCCAGCCATGGAAATTGTAATGGGCCTCTGTGGAATCCATTTTCTATTTCCATAACGTCCATCTTGATTGCAGTCCTTTTTCTATTGTTAGACAACGCTCGGGCCCCCTTTGGCATTACTGTTTTTCTCTAAAAACCTTCAGCTCCCTGGATGTTATTCCAGGGTGTTAAAGGCAATAATCACTGGCACACGGAGCTATACTGGGTAGTAATGGACCACAGTCCCAGACCCTTGATTCACTCAGGGCTGTCAGCAAAGTATCTTGGCCATTACCACCCGGTAAGGTCCACTCAGATGGTGATTATTGCCTAATTCAACCAACTGCTGATAGAGGCAGGAGGCAAACATCTTCCTTGCACACCACTACATCACAGCTATACATACAAAGAGTGTAACACTGCATAAACACGTCCACTGGACCTCAACTCCATTGAGCAATGCATGCGCATATCCACTGCAGATCCACCAGAGAACCAAATGTCCCCACCCATGCGCAGAGGTGTAGCCAGGATTGTCTGAGTGGGGCCTGAAGCTAATGTAATAGGGCCCACCCTGAGAGAGCTGGCAGATGGAAGGGGCTTGCTGTGGCCCAGCCGAACGCGCAGGAGTGACCGAGAATAGAGAGGGATCACAAACAAAAAAAGGGGAGTTCACGTAAGAACATACTCCTATTGCCTTTTTTGCCTCAATGCCATTAAAAAAAGCTATGCCACAGTAAGATAAGATGTCCTTGTTGGCTACACAAACTCCCCCAACCCCCTCCCATATAAGGACACTCCCCATGTTGTATTTGCCACCTAAGACCAATATAAAAAATGTCATGCCATAGTAAAAAAAACATTGCACTGTGGGCTACATTGTGCACCCCTTGTGTAAGAACACTTATGTTGCCTTTGACCTTAACAACACTAAAAAAGAGTCGTGCCACAATAAGGAAACCTGCACATGCCCTCCACCCCCCTATATAAGAACATGCATCATGTTGGCTCTGCCCTTAATGTGAGTACAAAAGTCCATGACACAGTAGTACCCAGCCAGCCCCACTGTAGCAATAACTCTCCCACACCCCAACCCCTCCTTCGCATAACACTCAAGGTGGCTTTGCCCAAAAACACCAGCAAAACATGTCATGACCCTGTAAAAAATGAAAATGTTCATGCTCCTATTCGCCTCCCCAGGACCCAGCCTCGCATACACAGGCACACACACTTGCGCACAGGCATACACACAGCCATACCCAGAAAAACAGACACATACAAGCACAAACACACACCGACACATACACACACCACAGATACACACAGGCATAGACACACACAAACACACAGACACACACAAACACACAGTTACACACACCACTGAAACACCACAGATACACACACACCAAGATATACATGCACATTCATACAAACACCAGTCATGCACTCATACAGCTTCTATGTCATTCACACAAGCACCCAGAACATTCACACTGCATTCACACTCACACCTGCACTCATGTACACCATTCACACTGCATTCATTCATATGTGTGAACTTACAAACATTCCAACCAACACATGAGATTCTGACCATGACATCATACACTCATGCAAACAAGGGATCAAGACATAACAGGATATACAATCTACTTATTCTAGTGCCCTGCCTGCGTATGTTAATGTGGTTGCATTACGTGTCATAAACGTCCTAAGCTCAGCAGCCCCTGAAGTTCGGACATAACTCGAACAGCATTGGAATGGGATTTCACATGTGCATCTGAACAGCCAGCATATGAGCATTAAAGAAAATGTGAGACATTCGATTTGACTTGGCAACTGGGTGAAGATTTGGTATTCCAGAATAATGATGTGGGTCTGTAGACCTGGAGATGTTGATGACTGTTGTACACCTTTCAAGGTAGGGACCCAGTCAATGGTGGGTGGGCCCTGACCAGATTGTACCAGTTTGGTGGGTAGGCTGTACCTGAGAATGGCTAGCTCATTGAGAAGTATGGAAGCTAAGTACACCTGGAAGGTTTGCCTGTTATCTGAATACTGCCCCTGGACTATGTGAGAAACCTCAAGGTGTCTCACCCGCTAGTCCCCATGGATCTGTCCTCCAGGTGGCCAGGACATGCCCATCGCTTTTGGATCCAGTTCCTGGGGGTGAACCAGAGCAGGAGGATCACCTGGGTGAGGGGTCTTCGGGGAGTGGGAGTGGGACACCAGATGGCGAGATGCGGTATCACCTTCCCTGTAACACCTTTAACCCATTCTACCAGGTAGGATACTTAGGAACTCAGCCCCCCCCTCCTTTACAACACAACCACTTTCTCACGGACAGATCACTATGAGAGAAAACGGACTAACACCCGAGCCGTCTACTCGACATGTCCCAATACAATGCTCAGGCAGGGTCAGGCAATTACTGACCATCGCAGACACCTGACTTCCATTTCACTTCCCCATATGGATAAAAGGCGCAGCACGAGAGCACACTCTGAGCAAGGCAAAACACACGAGGTAGCAGCAGTTCTAAGATGGCATTATAACACGAGGAGAAATATGGCAAAACAGAAGGGGATTGCAAGGAGGGAAGTGCCCTTGACCTTTTCGATGAAGACCTGTTACTTTCACAAACCCTCGAGAATAGAAAACGTAAGACTCGGAAACCAGCCTGAAGAATCCTGTATTGTGTGTCGGAGGTACCCGGGCCCTCCCGCACCGATGGTCAAGGCGGGGAGAATCGCCTAAACCGTGGTATTGTCCTTGGCTCATACAACAAAGCAGTGCCAGTGAAATCAACACAGCCGGTGAGTTGGGGAGATTGATACCAGACTGATCTGTGCTGAAGCCAAGGTTGCAAGCATGGTGTGTGGTGAGTGCTGAAGCCAACAGTGTGTCAAAACGCATACAATAACCAACACGAGTGAAGTTGAACAACAGATGAGTGATTGAACTTTGAAACCAAGATACAATACCTTTGACAGAGTGGTCCGGCACCGCGTGCATGGTCATTCGAAGGTAAGGTATCCCACTAAGAGTGGAGAAAGTTGAAAGAGTGGCAAAGAACTGTGCATCGAAGTGGTCCTGCAACGGGTCAAGCAAAATCCTGTGCACAATCGAAAGTCTTCGATGTTGACACTATTTAACAAATTGATGACAAAAGTGAATTAAGTTGGTCCGAGCTGGACTGCAGGAGATCAATTGAAAGCTTTTGAGGTAAAATAAGTTTGGTGTTAAAGAGAATTAAATTGGTCCGAGCCCGGCGGAGGGAGACTGAATGAACATTGTGTTAAACTGGATTTGAGCCCAGCTTAGGGGGATTCGAGGTGAATAGTGAATCACCCGGTAAAAATTGAAAACATGGAAATTCTACAAAGTTTGTATTAAAGGGGATCTGAACCCTGGCTGAGGGGGATCCGAGGTGAATAGTGAATTCACCTTAGAAGTTGAGTATGTGTGAAATTCTGAGAGGAGAAGAACTTCTTGTTTGTCGCATAAGGCCCTCTGAAAAAAGAGACTTTGAAAGGCAAAAAAACTTGGGCACAGAAGGCCCTGAAGTTAAAGTTTGAACTGCACCCTCGTGCCAGAGAAATAAGAGAATGTGCTAAGCTGGAGTGTACCACCTTGTCCCGTGCTGAAAATGTGGGGAAGGGACGCCAACGGCCTGATCATCCTGACATATGATTTCTTGAACACTTTTCTTTTGCATAACATTGTTTCCCACACTATTTGTATTTAGAGGCAAGGATTGGCAATAGGTTTATTAGAATAGGCCCTTTTATTTTGACAAGACACCACTAGGACTGAGTTATTATTATTTGATGGTCGTAGCTTGCTCCCATCTTTAGATTTAGGATTAGATAGCCATTTTTCAAACTGTATTTGAAGTTCAATAAACACCATTGAACTGTGGTCCCTTGTGTCTGTCTTGCTGTTGATACCATGCCTTCCTTACAGCTAACCCCTGATTTGTGGATAGGATTAGGCACATCTGAGACCATCATCCTCCACAGCTGCAATGTCTTGGAATGCTAGCGAGAGTTCAAGTCCTATTAGTGGAAATTGGATATGTTGGGAGAGCTCTGCACAAGGTACTACTCTTCAAGGTACAGTTTTGTTTCAGGCCAGTCAGAGTTGCATCGGAAAGGCTTTGTTTCTTCTGAAGATATTACTATCCTCATCAAGACTATTACCAGAATACCAAACAGATTTTGACCAGTAGAAAGAACCTGGATGTTACGCTTAGACCCTGGGTTTGAACAGAATTTGACAAATGTAGTCCCTCATACGCTAGAGAATATTGTGGAATTGTTAAAGCAATTAAAAGGAAATTATATGTATTAGATATTATTTTTGATGGAGAGAAACAGGCATTTCAGATAGCACACCAGTATGGCACCCTGAGCATCCACTCAGAGACACTGTTTCCTCAAAAAGAGAGCTAAAGAAAAATCGTTAATAACCCCTGCCTTGTATTTGGTACAGTTCTCTGTTCTTATGGTGGGTTTGTGGATATATTTTGTTGGCATAGGAAAGGTGGGAACACTATAAATATTGCCACCACCAGACCCAATGAAGTATTGAATAACAATGAGTTCCATTCCGCTGTGGTTCCTGGTGATATCTCCTATGAAACTAATGAGTTATGTTAAGATAATTGACACCCTGATGAACATTGAAATTTAAATTGTCATATAGGTGAGAATTAAAGACCTGTCTTTAAAGGCCAAGTTCCCATGAAACCTTCTGTATTGTAGCAGGTCCAGCGACCAGTTCTAAAGGATTTCGATATTACAAATTAAATTTACATTAACTGTTTTTTGTAGTGGGTTGCAATAAGGTGCAAAGGGTGGTATTGGGGTGAGAAGGGAAAAGCAAAACAAGTCAAGACTATCAACATA
Organism: Ambystoma mexicanum; assembly: GCF_040938575.1. Taxonomy (NCBI): domain Eukaryota; kingdom Metazoa; phylum Chordata; class Amphibia; order Caudata; family Ambystomatidae; genus Ambystoma; species Ambystoma mexicanum. The sequence goes on from NC_090921.1 coordinate 1,080,183,976, forward strand.
AATAAAACCCAAGACTATTTCTCTAAAGCAAACTGATACTGAAAAACTGCTTTGCTCCTTTTTAAGTTTGAGGCAGATGACTCAGTGTAGGGAGGATCAAAGACCAATGGAGAAACGTTTCCGTGGGAGAGGGACCATGAAAATGCATCATTTTAGTTATGATTTCCACTAATTACTAGCTACCACAGCAAGGGTGTACCTGCGGGTGTGCCTGTGCACATGAGAGTTAGCAGTCGTCTCATTGGACATTTGAGTACATTCCACCCAAAGACTGGGTTTTTACCAATGTCAAGCTAAAACAGGAGATGCAGAACTTCATTTCGAAAGGTGCAAAGAGGCCAGAATCGATCAAGAACATAATACTGTTAACCGGGGAAAACATACTGTGTCATAGACATTTTAAAATGATGAGACAAGTAGTAGGCTGTTGTGAAACATTGGGGTGGTTGGTTGACAGACCTTTTAGCCGCGCTAATCTTAATTTAGTATTTGGTTTCCTAATAATTAAGTTGTGGAGGTTCTTGATGCTGCAGATTGCAGGGATGGGTAACACTCAGCCATGTGTTACTACTATGACAATAGTTTAAGTTTTCGGGGGCGGGGGGATATCTCTATTCAAGGGCTTCAAAAAAAGGTATATCAAGGGTGTGTACAAATACGTATTCAGTTTATTGAGAATGCATAAACTGAAATAGTCTTTTGTGCTTTAGACAGCCACATATATCATATTTTGTGAGATTTGTGTTAATAAGTGATGCGAACAAAATTCTATTCCAACATGAGGTTTCTTAGGCACGTTAAGCACCTAAGACACATTTGTGTTTTATACATTGGCATCTTATGTAACATGCCCTTTTATTTGAGACAGGAGCCGGGTTAGAAGGCGAGGAGCCGGATTGTCCATAATTTGCCACTGTGAATGTGTTTAGTAGGCACAGTGCAATTGCATTCTATAGCTATTGCAGTAGTCGGCCACTGCACTGTTCTTGCAGATGTTCCTGCATATGGAGGGTTGAATTCACCTGAGACTACAGAGATGATGGCACAAATGCAACCTTCCTAACATAATTCGGACAGTGGGCTAAAGTGGGTGCAGATTCTGTTCCAAACGTCTTATGTAGTAGTGGATGCTGGTTTATGAATCTGTTTTAACGCAAGATGGTGGGCATGGGTCAAACAGAGTGTGTGCATGGCTTTGCCTAGCCTAAGGGCAGATACAACAGTAGATCAGTTGTGAGCTGCTACAAAGTACACTTGTAATCAATGGGAAGTGAGACAAGATGCCACAATCGCCTTCACTTCTCCCAGAGTTAAACTCCCCTGTGGGACCTGCTATCAAACCCTTCCATACACATGCTGGTCCGCTCGCGAAGGGCATCTGGCAGCTCTTACCCTAGGCTTTGCTGATGAGAGCTATGGGGGAAGGTGACCCAGTGTCTGGTGATGGCCATGGAATCTGTGCCTTGAGCACTGGTCCAGATGTCCATTGTTAGATGGACTTTCTTACACTCAGAGGATTCTAATGCCTTGTCCACAGCTTCCATAACATGGTCGTAGAGGTGTGATACTAAGGTTCCCAATAAATTGTGCCAAATCAAAATGCAACATCTGGGATTAACAAGACCAATGATCTATTTAAATCCATGGCTTCCGACAAAGGAATAGGGCAGTTCATCTGTTGCCAATATTCTACCAAGCTTGCCATTAACTTGACAGTGCTTTTGGTGTCTTTTGCAATATTTTCTGACTTGCTCAAAAGGCTCAGCAAAGTGGTCTGTTTAATTGAGCAAGAAATAAGTTGTCTGCTTGCCATGGTTTCTGCACGTAAAGATGGTGTTAGGGCTGAGCTTCTGAAAAACTGTGAATCAGCAAGATTATCCAGAGCAGTGGTGTGAGATGGTGGTGCAAATGGGCCCATTGCCTACAGTTGAGGGGTGCTGAGAGCCTGCCCTATCTCCCTTTCCTCTTTCCAAACATGCAGCAATGGCTTTCTTGCGGGCCCATAGGGAACAGGTGCCCAAATAGGTACACAACTTCCCTCACAAAACACTTTTCTTTCTTAATTGGCAGGTGGCAAGATTTGGTGAACCGCCATGCCCCGTGTCTGGTTTTGAAGCTAGTGTATGCAACCACACCCAGCGGGAAGTATTCCACTGGCGAGTGCAAGTACGGCGGCCATCTTTAAACATACAGAACTCTGTGAAAACGTCTTACAGTACAGCTTTCTTGTATAATTATTAATGCTTCTCATTCTGCACGCACTTATTTATTGAATTTCCGTCTATTCACAAAGGATATTAACAGAAAAGTACACGCGTTCACAATCTCGATGGACGTCTCTTAACACAAAAGCAAAATGTAAATCAAACACAGCAGTAAGTTCAGAACTTGAATACACAAGTGTGCCTTTTGAGTAACCATATTAAAGACGAAAAACAGATTGTCTTCGATAATCTCCTAAAACTCTGATGTAACTCACAGTGAACTAACACCGCTCAATCTGAAAATCATTTATGTAACATCAATCACTATGACGCAGCGGCCATCTTCAACAAGGTAAACATTACTGCAACTTTGATGTAATTCTAGCAACCCGCACTGGATCCAGCACGATATGCAGTAACGAAAAATCAACACATGAAATAAAGTAAGTACTGATTGTTGCATGTCACCCCTGCAGGGAGACATGGTATCTCCCAGTGTGTGTGTGTCTTGGTCACATGGTTCTCCATGTGACCAAGTTAATAAAAAGTACGAGCTGCTTCTGGCTCGTCAGTCTGACCATCAGGAAGGCTCCGGTGTCGTTCTTGGTGTACCATGCTGGTGCAACACCGCATGCGCTGGGCCCAAGGACGGGGCCCAGCTCAAGGACGGTGCCCCTGCTGGGCAACCCCGTCCCAGGGTGATCCCGAGGCCATGTGATCATGGCTCCTGTGGTGACCCCGTCCTGGGTGCGCCCAGAGCCGGGGCCTTCGTGTGCTGGGTGCCCCCGGCCACGTGTGCGTCTCCAGTGATCTGGGGGCGAGTGGGGTGACCCCCACTCCATTGTCTGTGGCGTGATCGCCACCTCAACGGTCCACGTCGGGTGCTCCTGACATGTGCATGGGGCTGCCCGGTGATCCGGAGCAGCCCCCCCAACACCGATTACATTATGGTGCTGTCTCCTCTCACAGGATATCTACTAGAAATACACATGCCCATAATCTAAGAGTATGTTCCCACAACAGCACAGAAAAGTTCAGGACCTGCCTCTGTAAGTATGCCACTGAAGTAGCTGCATTAAAAGAACAAACTAGCTTGAGCAATGAGTGTTACTCTGATGTCCCTCATGATGAACTGACACCGCTCACAGTCTCAGGGCCATTAAGCAACTTAACTCACAATAACCACTAAAGAGTGTTGTCAACCAATCTTAGGTATACACATTCAAAATATATCAGTCAATACGTTGCCATGTGTAACAATCCCTACCCGCTAATAAAGCAGTCTTCTGAACAGTAACAGTATTACACCCAAGAATTGGAGATAACTAAACCCCTCACAAAAGTCATCCATACACAAGTTGCACTCTTTAGCTCATGCCTCATGTGGTGATGGATTAATGTTCAACCTACCCACAATCTGACAAGTATTACTTGGCCGGACATGGCCTCTATCAAATGTCAAGTAATGTATGGCAAAGTCAACTAGCTTCGTCTGCCTTTATGGAACAGATAATAGGGTGCCTAAAGGAAACTCGATAAATCCCATTCACTGTTCAGTCGTCGCTGGAGATCACCACCTCTTTTGGACAGCTCAACCTGTTCCAGAATGACGCACTGTAACTGTGCAACATTGTGTCACGCTTCAACAACATTTGAAGCTACAAGGGATTTTAAGTTACTTAGGGCCTCATCACGGGTTGGACAAAGTGGTAAAAGTGCAGCAGTAACGGTATTACCGCCGCATTACAGCTCTGCCCATTACCAAGTTTGGGGGGAAAGTTGGAGATTTCTGCCCATTTTTGACGCTATTACCACAAGCGATATTACCGCCAGCGGTAATAGCACTGAAAAGCCCCATAGAGACCTATGGACTCAACATAAATGCGGATTAACAGCACCACCACAGCTCGGGATCTGGCACAAATTGCCCTGGAACGAGTTGCGGTAACACTAATAGCTTTGGGAGGTATCCCAGCGCATTTACTGCCGGGATACCACCCAACTCGTGACAAGGCCCTTACTATGATGTTTGACTTTTGTTCAGCCCACCAGAATTCTGCCTTATGCATTGTCATCCCTATATAGTACTGGCTGCAAGGGCACTTTAGGCCATACACCATATATATTGAGTCACAAATGCAAGAGTGCCTCAAGGGTATCTTCTTTCCAGAATATGGATGAGTTACCACAGTCCCTCTAAGAATGTTGCAACAATGTTGACAATTGTGGCATGGTTGTGTGCCCTTGAACTGAAACTTCAGCTCAGTACCCAAGTCATATTCTGCTTTAACCAAAACATTTCTCAAAGCCATACTTTTCCTGTATGGAAATACCGGTGGGGCAGATAATAGCCTGTCTAATGTGGGATCCAAACGCATAATTTGCCAATTTCACTTAACAATTTGCTTGATTCTATCTACCCACGTGCAAAGCCCAGGCACGGAGGGGCCCCCAACGAGTTTTATAAACATACAGACAAGAGAGCCTTCCCCCTCTACTGGCCATGCTGAACGAGGCATATGAGAAAGGGAGACTTCCGGAATCTCTGAGAGAGGCGCAAATCATCCCTCTCCTTAAACCAGACAAGCCCAGCGTAGTTTGCGGGTCATATAGACCATTATCCATGCTGAACCAAGACAGCAAAATCCTTACGGCAGTACTCGCGAATAGACTTAAACCGGTGATAAACAAACTAATACACCCCAACCAAACTGGGTACGTCCCGGGCAGGAGCATAGCAGATAACTATAGGAGGCTCCACCACATTGTAGAGCAGACAGAGGGCGACCCAAACGAAATAGCAGTAGTTTCGCAAGATGCAGTCAAGGCCTCTGACTCAGTTCGGTGGCCATGGCTGATGGCCGCCTTAAAGGAATACGGGATGGGAACTGGGTACCTGCAGTGGGTGAAAATGCTCCCCCACAGCCAGAGTAAAAACAGGAGCGATCATCTCAGAGAGGTGGCAACTAAGTAGAGGCACGAGACAAGGTTGTCCATGGTCTCCGATACTGTACATTCTCGCACTCGAGCCATTAGCAATCTATCTAAGGCAGCAATACAGTGAGGTAGGGGTGCATACCAAAGGGGGACGGTACCTGATATCACTATATGCAGACGATATGCTCCTGTACCTGCGTTACCCGGAGGAGAACCTGCAATACATCCTAGAAGTGATGGAGCGCTACGTGGCTCTATCCGGGATAACAGTCAATCCCAAAAAATTGTGCATGTTCCCCCTGGGTAGATATAAAGGTATACCACAGACAAACCTACCCACCCTGCAGATAGCTTGGCAGACCAAAACGTTCAGATACCTGGGGATCAACATTTACCATACGGTGGCGGTTGAGCACAAGTACAATACAGAGAAAGCAGTGGAGGGCATCAAGAATAGCTTGGCATTTTGGGCAAAGCTCCCCCTGGCCATGGTAGGGAGGGTGGCCCTGCTGAAAATGGTAGTCCTGCCTAGGCTATTGCATTTCTTTACAAACATCCCACACATGGTGCCCAGGCGCTTCTTCACTAAATTACACAGCCTGTGCAGAGTTTTCTTGTGGCATAACACAAGAAACAGGGTGGCCCTGTGGAAATTACAGACTGCGTACGACAGAGGGGGATACGAATTTTGAGATATACCACCTAGCGGCGCAATTACAATACGTAGCCAGGTGGCTGGCAGAGGATGAGACAGCAGAATCCAGGCTGATGCAGGATGAGAGTGCCCCATACTTCCTACGAGAATTAATATGGCTACCCAAGGCAGAGATGCAGGGTAGGCCGAGATTATTAACACTGGACTGGGAGGTCTGGCACAAAGCGTGCCGGACCATGGGAGGCCCGACCCCGTGCTCCCCGCAGGCGCCACTCGTGGCGCTATGTGGAGCAGATGACCAACTAAGAAAAGCGATCCAGAAATATTGGGAGCCAGTGGGTTTAGCTACCCTAGGGGATATCTGGCAAGAGGGGGAGGCTATGGATTTCCAAACAATAATGGACGGAACCGGGGTACAGGCGGGACAGCATATCACATATAGTAGAATAGTCAAAAGGGTGAAAGAAACGTGGTCCGAAATACCGCTAGCAGAGCAACCGGATACTACCATTGAAACAATGTATGACATCTCGGAGGGAGGGCATGAAATATCCAGGATATACGAATTAACAATGTCAAGAGTGGGAAAAGAGCTGCTCAAATTGCGGCAGGGCTAGGAGGAGGAGGCGGTAGAGGCCATGCAAGATGGGCAATGGGAGAGGGCCCAAAGATACCGCAAAAAGGTGTCCAGAAATGCTTAGTTAAAACAGATCCAACTATGTCACCCACAGAGCATACATGACCCCCCAAATGATAGCAAAATTTGGAAACCCAGAGGTACAAAAATGCCCCAAGTTTGGAGAGGAGGGAGCAGGGATGATCCACATGTTCTGGGCGTGCCCGGAGGTTGGGAAGTTTTGGGGAGAAATTAAACACAAGCTATCTGAAAAGGGAATTAAATTAGACGTGGAATCCGTATGGGCATGTATGCTGGGGGATTCACCAGGCAACGTAACTTGAGACACGTATGTAAACTCAGAGACCTAGCATACATCCTGGGCAAGAGATGAATTGCCATGAGCTGGAAGGCCGCTCATAGATCCAGACTAGAGATATGGTGGAAGGACCTCCTAAAGTGGGCAGACGCGGAGACAGTGGCATGGTATGAGGCAGCAAACAGAGGGGAGGGTGAAGAAGTGCGGCCACTGATGGAATGGAGACAATTGATAGCCTCGTTGCATGGGTACACCCAAAGTGACCCCAGTGATGACGACCTGCCCGAGAACCAGGAGGAGAACTAATCCTGAGCAATGGGAGCCAGAGGTACAGGGGGAAGAGGTTGAGTTTAAGGGGAGTGGAGGGGGGAAGACATTAAGGAGAAAACATGTAATGTATGCTATGACACTTGTAACTGGAAATGTCGGGAGTGTAAGTTATGTTTTGTTTGTTGTAAAATCAATAAAATTATTAAAAAAAAAAAAAACAATTCGCTTGATTCTTGGACTTTGTACTGAGAATGTGGTCACATATACTAACGACAGATGTACCTTAGCAGGTCTTTCTGACAACTAGGATTCCCTCGATGTCTGGTCAACCTGTCGTGCCAATGTCTCTATTAACTCAGGACTGTACTGTCTATCCAAGAATGTGTTCTTCAGTGCTTCAGATTGAACTCTATACTCTACAGAGTGTGGTTTCGGGTGCAAGTTTGTGGCTAAGAGTAAACTATTCCTGTCCCTAGATTTGGTGAAAATGCTTGTTTTAAGGATATCATTAACATTATACACCCTCACATCTAAAAAAATCAATGTCAGTATGGCAATATGTTGATGTGAACTTAATGCGTGGTTCAATGGTGCAGGCATCTGTTGAGAGTAAAAGCCACTCCATTGCTTCCAGCCCTGCTTCATGAACTATGTTTGTGTAAAGACCGGAGTCATCCATTGTGAAGAGGATGTCCTGTAGTTTCTTCAAGAACACATGTGGCCTTATAGACCAGGCCGATTAGAAATACACACTTGTGAAGTTTTGTGTTGTTCAAACACTAATATACATTTTCGTTTATCAAGATATGTGTATGTCTTTTTATTTATGCCAGTTTATCTAGATTTACATATTTGTAAATTTTTCAGGGGCTTACCCTATTGGAGTGCATTAGGCTCACCATTGTGTGTCATGGGTCTTTTTTTATTTTGTTGCTCCTTTGCCCGATAGGCCTGGGGCATTACCCCTCTGCACCAGAAGCATATTGAATTAATATGTATTCGTTGTCCTGTAGTGAATTTGCTGTACATCCCCACTGTGTAGTTTTGACTTCCAATTTGGCTTCAGGCCTATAGTGTATGCTCCATGCTGCCCACACCTTCACACTATATCCAGCACGCTGGCGATTGAACTAGCCCCATACTATATCATTTGGTGGGGGTATAATAAGCACGTTGAATGATCTTGAACTGCATTTCCCTATTTTTGAAGTTGAAAGATACTGCCGGAATTCCAGCAAAATATTCGTAAATGTCCCCCAAATCAAATGTAAGCCCAAGGTCGTCAGATCATCTATTGGCCAATGTATTGTTCCTACCCAAGTTATTCGAGATGCACACACAGTAAAAGGTACGTAGGCGCAGGAACATCTCCACGTCTCGGTCGTCACAGGCAGATGGTTCAACTTTCCGGGATTCTGTGGAGGTGTGTGCTGAGATCGCTGCGTGCAGGGTCCTAAACTAGAGCCAATCTGTTCCCACACTTAGCCATGGACCTGTTAAACCTCTTGGAACTTTATAGGTTATGAGTCTTTGTATAGGTCCATTACCCTGATATGTTGCCAAACTGAGTCCGGATTGGAGTGCAGTTTATGTCCCAGCCCATATTATAGTATTGCTCTTATACTGATCCATGCAGGGACTACATGTGTATCGAAGCCCACCAGGGATCTCATTTTGTGCCACTGCCCAATCGCCAAACCCAATATGGGATGCCCCTTAATACATTCGGGACGTTTTGCCAGTGGAATGGCCAGGATGTCTACTGGTGAATGTTGGTGTAATAATGTTAGTTCCAACTACCGCCAGACTTATACGTCTTCCGAGTTCATCCATCTTTTGATCCAACACACCTGGGCTGCTAGGTAGTAGACTCTACATGATGGCTGCGCTAGTCCGCCATCGGCTTTGGAGGCCTGTAGTATCTTTTGATTGAGGCCCGATTATTTCCCCCGCCATATCAGTTTTGCGATGAGAGCGTCTAAGTCTGTGAACACCTTATGTGTAGTTGGTATCATAGACGCCAAATAAATTAATTTCGGGAGGGAGTTCATCTTAAAGGCATTCATTCTGCCCGAAAGCAAGAATGCCATCGAGTTAAAGTTGGATAAGTCCAATTAGATTTTATGAAGTATTGGCGGATAGTTCAATTTGAGCAATTTATCGAAATTCGCACTCACATTTATTCCTAGGTATTTAATGCGGTGTCGTTGCAGCTTAAACGGTGCAACGGCGCCAACATCCCAAGGAGACATCTGGTCTCCGAGGGCTTGGCCTCTGATTTGTCCCAGTTAACCATATTCCCTGTTTTGGGACCGTATTCTTGCAGCAGATGCTGTATATGTGGTAGAGACACTCATGTACAATAAAAGGTTGTCTATAGAAAGGGAGATCCGGTGCTCCTCCATTCTGTTACAATATCTGACATCCCTGGATCATTGCAGAGTTTAATAACTAATGGCTCTATCGTGAGGGCATACAAAACAAGCAACAGCGGGTGCCAGTATGCAGGGATAACGGGTCACCGGTGCGGCCGTTCGTCACAACAGAGGCTTTAGGTAGCTGGTTGCCTATCTGATATAAAATAACTCCACACTCCTGATTTGCTGGACGGCTGATTTGAGCCCTTACCTCTCCTGTGTAGGTGCTCTTGACTAAGAAGCCTGTGCTGTTGATGTAACTGAATGCAAAGTAGTACTGCCACTAACATGCTTTTTTCAGATCGTTTTTTGTGAAAAGTCAGTATGCTGGTTCACAGGGAGCATCTGTCGCTTGCTTCCTGTGTGCAGTGCTTGCACTTGTCACTTGCATGGGTTTGTCAATGCTTGCACACTCTTATTCTGTCTCCTGGACCCCCTCACTACCTGTGGTATCATCAAAGAAGAAGTGTTGAGTATCGATGTAGAATAGGGCGAGGTATGATACCTTTTGCCATGGACTTCATTGTCATCCGTTCCCAGGGAAATAAGCGGTTGGGAATTGCTTGAGTTGAGTTGTTGCGCTGATGTCACTTCTGCCTCTGGCACCTCGGTTGGCGGTGGCTGCATTTCCTCCACCCCCTGCTCCTGAGCTCCATCCTCTGACACCTGATGCATCCCAAGGCATTGCATGTATAGTTATGTGTCTTCTCAGTGTATCAAATTCATTTAAGACAGATATCCCTGTTCTTTGCAGAAGAAAAGGTTTGCAGGTACCAATTGCCAAGAGTGCCCGTCACAGAGACCTGCATACTATCTGGGCTTCTCCAATGCAAACAGCTGCTGCTGTAGCTGGTGATAAATGCCCAACAGATACATTCCACTCCCGACCTATACCTCATACACTATTTGGGTCCTGCTGTAGACTTAGACATAGACATGTACATTTAATTCACACTTCCCTTCAATAATGCATGTGGGGTTGTCAGTGCTCTGGCTTCTCCTTCCTCTACACAATGCTCACGAGGTTCTCTGTGGTTTGCCCCTTTCTTATGCTTAATATATAGAAGTCAGGTTTTCAGTGCTTTGACTTTCTCCTCCACCTAGTAAATGAACAAGAGTTACTTTGGCCTTCCCCTGCACCGTAGAAATTGTGCGTGGGTTTCTCACTGCTTTGGCCTTCTCTTATGCCTAGTATATAGAAGTAGGGTTCTCAGTGATTTATTTGGCTTTCTCTTGCACCTAGAAAATGAGCGTAGGGTTCTCACTGCTATGGCCTGATCCCCTGCCTAGTAAATGAACATGGGATCTTTAAGATTTGTGCTTCTCCTCTGCCTCTCTAGCCCAGAGACAAGAGAGGGAGAGACCAGCAAGAAGCAAGAAAATAAAGAGAACCAGGCATTATAACAAGGTCCACATTGAGAAAAGGTCAGACACCAGTAAACCACTACAATTAAATTTAGGTCAGAATGTGTCTAACTACAATTGGACAGTCACAGATATAGCAATACTCAATAAGTGAATGTCATTTGCACCATGCTCAAAGTACAATCCTATGGAGGCATGCATTGATTAGTTCAAATTTACACGCAAATTTAAATGAAACACATTCTTTCATGATAAGGATACTTCTAATCTAACAATACAAGACTTTAAAACTACAAGTCTAGTCATGCAACTGGAATTAGAAGATACACTAGCTTAAGAATTGGAACTGCAAATCAGCAAACCAACAGAAATGGTCTTCAAGCCCACTTTGAAATGCACGCCATATTTTTCACCAGAAAACCACATAGATTTAGTTTTTGAAATGGTCATGACAGATGTTACAACCCGAATGATCACAAGAATAAATAAAACCTCTCTATGTAAGGAAACTCTCACTTACAAAGAAAGACAGTCACTTAAGAAGCTCTCCGACAAAAGGACATACAACAAGCAAGTGGATAAGGAAGGGAATGTGATCAGCATGTCTAGAGCAGACTATGGGCCTCATCACGAGTTGGGCGGTAACGCCGGCACTAATAGCGCTGCCGTTATTAGCCCTACCGCCAAACCCACCGGCGCTATTAGCGTCGGATCACAGGTTTGGCGGAACGGGAAATCCCCATTCTCCATTGAGCCCATTCGGGAATTCCCCATTCCCCATTGGGCTCAATGGGGAAATTTCACACTTTTACCACCGGCTCAGAGCTGGGGGGAAATCAGCCGAAGCCGTGATTTGGCGGACCCTTAAATCCGGCAGTAACAGCGCTACCTCCGGATTTAAGGGCTACCGCCAAACTTGTGATGAGGCCCTATATCATCATAGTAGAACAACATCTCTCAATGCCTGGATGTTATACAAAAGTCAAATTAGACACACTGACCAAAGTCAAAGACCGCCTGAACCTATTCATTAACAATTTGCATCATAAAGACATATTGAATTAAGACAAAGGAAAATATCTAATATAGAACAATCTGAGAACACCAACACGTATTTCTTATGCAAGATCCACAAACACTTTGAGAACCTGCCACAAGCAAGACCCAATGTAAGTAGAAATTGATTTCTAACAGAACACTTACTTGAGTTCATAGATGCCTTTTTACAATCACCGTAGTCAAATTAGAATCATACATCAGATATTCCACCAAGATAATACAAAAATTACACTATTCGGACAAATGACCACCCCCTTGGTCACACATGATTTTAATGAAACATATACCTCAATCAGTCATATTTTAGCCACGACGGCCAATAAGTACTATTTTAGCAAGAAACATGTATGGCACTTTGAACAAATGTACACAGCAAGGTTTTGACCACTTATAATCCACACATAGCAAACATAGTGTTGTGCTTCAGATACATAGAGGCCATTTTGATGAGATGACAAGGAGGAGAGAGTCATTTAAATGAGTTTGTGGGCTATTTGAACAATACCAACTTTGGAATCACTCTAACTTGTACCAGCAGCCAGACAAATACTGTATTCCTGGATTTAGAAACATACTTCCAAAATATGAGGATGGAATCCAGACTATTCAGAAAATCCATAGAATTTAATTAAATTTTAGCAGCTAACGGCAGTCACCCGAAAAATGGTATTAACAATATTTCCACTTGGGAATTGATCAGGGAAAACAGAATTTGAAGCGATCCATCAAAATGTGACAATGCACAAAGTGAAATCTCCAAAAGATTTCAGGAAAGACACTATTACAAACAAGAAAATACAACCATCGATAAAAAAAGTAGAAATTTGAAATAGTACTTTATTGGTTCAGAAACTCTAGACAAGAGAGAACATTTGGAGAGGATGGATAAAGGCAAATTCATGAGCCTACATTTCCCTGATAACTTTTATTAACAGAATTCTGGAGAAACGGAGGAATCTACTCCAAGTGGATCTTACAATAGCACTCTACATTGATACATTCCCCACATTCACGTGCAAAAAGGCCCCAACCATCAAAAACAGACTAACCCCTAGCCACTGTGAGAAACCTCAAGGTGTCTCACCACCAGTTCCCCGAGATCTGTCGTCCAGGTGGCCAGGAAAAGGCCATCGCTATTGGATCCAGTTCCTGGGGGTGGACCAGTGGGGGAGGATCACCTAGATGGGGGATCTTCAGTGAGTGGAAATGGGGCACGGAAGGTTGAGACTCGGTACCACCATTCCATTAACATCTGTTCCCTATCCTACCCCGTAGGATATGTAGAAGCTCTACCCCCCTTTTCCGACATGAACACTTTCTTACACCATGAAAGACATCGGACTAACACCAGAGCTGTTTACCTGACATGTCTCAACACAAGGGTCAGGCAAAGTCAGGCAATTGACAATAATTACACCCACCTGACGGCCCTTTCCCTTCCCCACAGGAATAAAATTTAGAGCACGAGGGCACACTACGAGCAAGGCCGAATGCACGAGGACACAGCTATCCTGGACTAGTATTTCAAACAGAGGAGAGAGGTGGCAAGACCTTAAGGGACGACAACAAGGGAATTGCTATTGCCCTTTTCAACTAAGACCCACAAAGAATCTGAAAGAGAAATCATAAGACCGGGGAGTCCAGCTGGAATACAGTGTATCAGATGTCAACGGTACCCGGAGCACTCCTGCACTGATAACCAAGGTAGGGAGATGCGCTTGCTACCGTGGCACCGTCCTTGACTCCAGAGGCACGATAGACCAACGGGTTCAGCACAGCCAGTGAGTCGGAGAGAGAGCTGATAGAAAACCAGACTGTGTTGAGCCCAAGGTTGCGAACGCCAACATTGTATGAACTTTTGAACAAAGAACTTGCGTGTGAAAGCTTGAAAGAAAGTCCAGTGAAGGACCAGCCGCAGAGTGGTCAGGTGCCACGTGGGCACTCATTCAAAGGACTCTGGCTGGTCCCCTTGGTTGAAACTACAAGTACCAGGAGGCCCTAGGAGAGGCCGGCATGAGGAGTCAGAGAGGTCAAACAACGGTTGAGTCAAACCCCTTGAACAATCGAAAGTCTCTGACACGTTGACAAGAAGGGGAGCAAAGGGAAGTGAATCCTGCATTGTGAGAAAGAAAAGTGAACTGTGTATTTGACAAATGTGACCCAGGCTGATGGATGCCTGTGAATTAGGAGGAAGCATAATACACACATGAACATTGTGTCGACAAGAGTGAACCCGGCTGAGGGTTGTCCAGAATGAATGGTTGTTCAAAAAAACATTGAGACTCTTGAATGTTACATTGTGAATGAAAGGCCGTAGTGAACCGACAGAGGGAGGCCCACGTTGTGCGAGGGATCGGAGCCCTGCAGAGGGAGATCCTAAGGTGAAGAGTCATTGCCCCATGAAGATTTATTGAAGGAACTTTTGTTTTTGTTGATTGTAACACATCAGGTCCTCTGAGGCAAGAGACTTTGTGTGAAAGAGACTTGGCCACAGAGGGCCCTGATATTTTGGAAACATACTGTAACCTCGTGTTGGCGAGGCCCAGGAGTGTGCTGTGCCCAGGAGTGCTGCCTCGTCCCATGCTAAAAACATGGGGAAGGGAGACCCCAGCCATACCATCCTGACTTATCATTTTGGGAACACTCCTTTCTTTTCTGATGAACATTATCGCACACTATTTTGTAACTTAGTGGTAAGGATTGGCAATGTATTCTTTTTAGTATAGGCCCTTTTTATTTGAAAAGACGCCTATAGGACTGCGTTATTATTATTTGTTGGTCGTAGCTTGCTCCCATCTTAGATTTAGGTTTCGATGAGGCGTTTTTCTCACCCATTTACACAGTTTAATAAACACCCTTGAACTGTGATCACTTGTGTCTGTCTTTACTTTTGCCACTATGAGTTCCTTACACCACTTACACAATTGCTGACACATCCAAGTGTTGGTTAACCTCAAAGTTGAAAGGTTTTTTCAAATGTGGAGGTTGCAAATGATGTGATTAAACCACTGACAATGTTCCAGAGTTAAAGATTAATCTGTCTGTAATCAAGATCAAACTATTCATTAATTGTAAGCGCAATTTTGTGATTCATGCTATAATTTTATTTTATTTGTTTGTATTTTATTTTGATTTAGAGAGTGCTTTACGGCAAAGCGCTTATGTCATGATTCCTGCCCCTCATGTCCCCAGCCCTCCAAGATGTCAGGCTGGAGCCAGGCCACGATCACCTACATGGCCCTCAAGGGCCTCTCCATCCCTCCAAAGACCCACTTGAAGTCACACTTGGCGCTTGTGGCACCAGACTCACTCACTCCCATAGGATAACATTGGGGATTGGACTTGTAGTGCATTGATGGGGACAAGATGGATGCCCCCACATATTTCGGTTTCCAGAACTGCATGTGCAGTGTAGTCTTTTGGGTGTGGTTCAGCCCAGAGACACCAAGGATACCCACAGACTATTTAAGCCATGCCCAGGCTGAGAAACATGCTTTGTGATTTCTGCACCTGCAGCGTGACACTCACCGTGTTCGGACCGGTCTCCAGTAGGCTTGCATCTTTCTTCTGCGCTCAGCTCCTGCAAGAACAAGAACACCGTTAGGAACAGCCTTACCTTGCCGTGCATCTGTCCATCATACATCGATTCTTCTGTTCTGCGGGCATCTTCGGCGGTGTCATTCCCTTCCCGGCACGCCGCTTCCTAAGGAAAAGGGAAAGGAACAAAAAAACGGTATTAGTAAGCATTCAGCAAATCTTCGCTTATTTTTAAAGACCTTCAAACGCTTACCTGAATCCCAGCCGCTCTGAGGGAACTCTGTCTCCGGAACTTCTCATCCATCTGCAAGAGGGAAAAGACACTCCAGGTTAGCATGGAAACATCTAGAGGTGCCGCATACTGAGCTTACTCACCGCATTTCTTCTTCATAACCAGCATCCACGCTGAAAATGTTGCGGCACCTAAAAGACAAAGAAAAAGAACTCAGTTCAATACAAGTACGAAAGGGTCGCATCGCACATCGCGCTCTCACTCACCTTCAGCGCTACTCATCTCCGCAGCACGTCGCCATCCCCTGACGCCGGCCATCATCTAAGGAAGGAAAGGAACGAATTAGAGAACTGTTCAAAAGACTCATTATACTTACCTGTCGGACTCTTGCCAGTGAAGTAACTAGGCAGCAACGAGCCTGCATCAATAAATGTGCCTCTGCGCTGAAAGCAGGATGGAGAGCACACTTTCCAAGAAAACAAGGTGAGCTGTGGATCAAAGGGAAGGGTTGGACCCCGGGGAAGAAGAGGTTCAAGCATGCAGAGACAATAGGGAGTTAAACTCTACCAATCCTGTGTTTCAGGCCCAGTCTCCAGTCGAGTAGACTCCAGGGAAGGGTTCGAGGTCGTAAGAGGTCAGAACAGGCTGAGTGATGTACCCGTGGATACCAGGTGACCGTTACAGAACACAAAGCCTCACATCAAAATCCACCTGGGCGTCAGAAACCAACCAGTTAGCCCACATGATGGGGCAGCTACGTTCCGAAGTACATGCAGCCAGGCAGGAGACCAACACCCTGAGGAGAGAACTGATAGTAGCCAAAGAACGCACTGATGATTTTAGCCGGCAACTTCTCCAGTCATAAGCAGGGCATGCACCATTGCCGGGAAGCATGCCCTCCATGCCAGCACCATCAGCCAATCCCGTTCAGATAAGCCTTCCTGGGGCAGTTCCCTTGGCCCTGCCCAAACGATTTACGGGGGATCCCAAGAGGTTTGCAACGTTCATGAACCAGTGCCGCCTGCACTTCCTTTGTAGACCAGGGGCCTTTCCGAATGACCAATCACGGGTCGCTTTTGTGCTATCCTACCTGAGTGGTGGTGCCGCGGACTGGTCTGTACCCTTTGTGGCCCAAGACGATCCTTTGCTGGATGACTTCAACAGGAGATGGAAAAGCTGTTCGCCCGTCGTTCTCATGGGCAGGCATTAGACAACGAACTTCTGTCCCTAAGCCAAGGGAATCAAGACCTATTAACATACATAGCCACGTTCAATAGACTCGTAGTTGAAGCAGAGTGGCCAGTGGAGAAGAGAACCACGTTATTTCATCAGGGGTTGCGGTGGGAGCTCAAGGATGTTCTCGCACAAGTAGTGAACCCCCCGAAAGACTGCTCAGAATTCATTGACTTAGTTGTTCAACTGGATCATAGGTAGCAGGACCGAAGAGCAGAACGAACCAGACCGGACCCTCGCCCTATGTATGTGCGTTCAAAGGACAATATTGCCCGCACAACGGAAGGTTCAGGAGAACCAATGCAAATCGGGGGGGTCAGATCCCCCTTGACTAAAGCGGAAAGGGATAAAAGGACAGCAGCAGTTATGTCTGTACTGTGGAAGGTCAGGTCATTTCCTTAAAGAGTGCCCTGTGAAGCCACCGAGGAGGACGGTAGGGGCCACGGACAAGGAAGATAGCATCAAGGAATCGGGAAACTCCCCAGCCCGGCAAGTGTAGGGGTTCACTTGTCGAGCGAAGAAAGAGAACTACAGACCTCCCATTTTGCACTATCTGTGGTCTTGATCAATCACCAACAAGCATGCAGTAAGAGCGTACGTTGACAGTGGAGCCGTTGGGAATTACATCGACCAGGATCTTGCGGCAAAGATGGGGCTTCCGTTACGCCCTAAATCAACCACCGACACTGTTACCACTATCGACGGCACGGAAATAGCTTCTGGTCCAGTATCCCAATGCACTGCAGCTTTAACCCTTCTGTGCCAGGATGGACACCAAGAATCTATCGTTTTCGACCTCATTAAGGCACCACAGTTCCGGTTGATTTTGGGAATGCCATGGTTGGTAGCTCACAATCCTCGAATCGATTGGCGAGCAAAAGAATTGGCCTTTCCCGAGACTTGCGGCCACACATGTTATCGCCAAGAGAAACAACCAATAGACACCAGAACCTCCACGCTTGCGACTGTGGCAATCGGCACCCTACCAAGTGAATCCCAGGACTTTCAAGATGTCTTTCAGAAAGAACAGGCTCATACCCTGCCACCGCATAGACCATACGATTGCCAAATCGACCTGTTACCCGGCGCACAAATCCCTTGTGGGCGAATTTACGCACTCACAGAACCAGAAAACCAGCACCTGAAGGCCTATCTTGACCAATACCTGTCCAACGGGTTCATCCGTCCCTCAAAGTCTCCAGCAGCCAGTCCTCTATTCTTCGTAACGAAAAAGGAGGGGGACTTGAGAACGTGCATCGACTATCGCGCACTGAACCAGATTACCGTAAAAAAACGCTATCCCCTGCCACTGATCCCTGAATTGCTTGATCAAGTCAAACATGCCCAAATCTACACAAAACTAGACCTGAGGGGGGCATATCACCTTGTTCGCGTAAAACAGAGGGACGAATGGAAAACCGCTTTTCGCACCAAATACGGCTTGTACGAATATCAAGTAATGCCCTTTGGCCTTTGCAACGCGCCTGCAGCATTTCAATACTTCATGAACGATGTCCTACAGGAATTGATTGATGTCTGTGCTCTAGTGTACATCGACAATATTCTAGTATATTCCGCATCAAAGCAGGACCACGTTAAATACGTCCGATCCGCATTGAATAAACTCCGTCAACACCAGCTCTATGCCAAGCTCGAAAAGTGCTCATTCCACGTCTCTGAGGTGGAATTCCTGGACTTTATTCTCAGCCCGAATGGAATCCGAATGGGTGTACACAAGTTAGATGCTATCCTGAACTGGCCATCCCCAAATTCATTCAAGGGGATTCAAAGTATGCTGGGTTTTACAAACTTCCACCGCCGGTTCATCCCAGGATTTACGCAAATCGTGCATCCCATCACGTCATTGCTAAGGAAAAGCAACAAAAAGTTCCAGTGGACAACAGAAGCCGAGGAAGCTTTCCAGGAACTCAAAGCAAGATTCACATCTGCACCAATCTTACACCACCCTCGCCCTGATCTCCCATACCTGGTGGAAACGGACGCCTCAAGTATGGCTATGGGAGCCGTCCTCTCACAAAAGGACCCCGAAACGGGCCAATTACACCCTGTTGTCTTCTGGTCACGTAAATTCACACCCCCTGAACTCAATTACGCAATCACAGACAAAGAACACCTGGACATTAAGTCAGCCTTTAAGGCATGGCGGCACTACCTCTTGGGCGCCAGACACACAATCACCGTAATAACTGACCACCAGAACCTCCAGTACCCAATCCTCACAATAACTACGTTGGGCTCTTTTTTTTGCTGAATATGACTACGTGATTACATTTCGACCAGGGCCCTTTCCCGTATGGGGGTGGAAGAGCAAGGGTATCTGACCCCTGACCCAATAGCAATCATCCCGAGTGACAAGCTCCTAGGAATCACAGCAACCATAACTCAGAAAGAATTACATGAAGAAATCCAAAACCTGATGAGTCCGGAGCAATTACAAGCATGGAGTGCACAAGGAGAACATTACATGATAAAAGATCAGTTGCCCTACTTCAGGAATCGTTTATTCTTACCAAACCAAGAGCTACGAGAACAAGTCATGTCCGGTTATCATGATTCCTTGATCGGGGGCCACACCAGAATCGCTAAAACCCTAGCCAATGTAAAACGAAATTATTGGTGGCCCACATGGCGTAAAGACATTATCCAATTCATCCTATCTTGTGGAGTGTGTGCTCAAAACAAGTCATCCAAACAGAAACCGGCTGGGCTATTACAACCATTGGAAATCCCACCAGCACCCTGGCACACGTTGTCCCTCGATTTTATTACTTACTTACCACCCAGTCAAGGGTTTAACACTATTCTTGAGGACCTATTTTCAAAAATGGCACATTGCATTCCTCTTAAGGGGCTCCCAAATGCTTCCACTCTGGCAAAGGTATTTCTTGAAGGCATCGTACGGCTCCATGGGTTTCCTTCAGTTTTAGTCTCAGACCGAGGTACTCAATTCGTATCTAACTTCTGTAGAAAATGCTGCTCTATGGCCCAGATCGACATCCAGCTATCCACCAGTCACCATCCCCAAACGGATGGTCAAACTGAAAGGACAAACAGACACTCGAGCAGTATCTGCGTTGCATGTTACACCAAGCTGAAGGAAGCTGGTTCGACCTATTATGGATAGCTGAATATGCTTATAATAATTCCCTACGGTTACCAGTCATTTGGTCGAAAACCAAATGATCGAATGACATTTGGTCGAATGCCAAATGGTCGAAAAAATGGTTGATTTTTTTAATGGCGGGGGTTCCCAACCCCCCTTTTTCTTTATTATTATTTTTTTTACCAAACGAAACGAAATAAATAAATAAATAAATAAATAAATAAATAAATTCAACCTTTTTTTTTCCGACCAATTGGTATTCGACCAAATGGTCATTCGATCTTTTATTTTCGATCAAATGACTGGACACCATTCCCTACACACCAGCACTGGGCAGACACCCTTTTATACCATGTATGGCAGGCACCCACGTACTTCTGAGTTGGACGTTCCTACAACCCTGGAAATACCAGCAGTCAAAACCTTGCACACGACCATTTCTCAAACCTTTAAAAGGGCAGCTGAACACCTACTTCAAGCTAAGAATCGCCAAAAGAAGTTTGCTGATCAACACCGAGCAAAGGCCCCCAACTACCAAGTGGGAGACAAAGTCTGGCTGGCGTCTAAACACGTGTCCATTAAAGGAACCCAAACTTTCCGTCCAAGATACCTGGGTCCATTCACCGTCACCTCCGTGATAAATCCTGTGGCGGTCAGACTAGCTTTGCCGTCAAACATGCAGATTCATCCTGTGTTCCACGTGTCTCTCCTTAAACCTGTTCAACCTGGGGCTCGGGTAGCAACGCCACCGCAGCCAGTAGTAGTCACTGGGGAGCCAGAATTCGAAGTCAAGGACATCCTGGATTCAAAGTACGTCAGATCCAAATTATACTACTTAGTAGACTGGAAGGGGTATGGTCCACAAGACAGGACATGGGAGCCTTGTGAGTACATCCATGCACCTCGCTTGCTTAGACGATTTCATCAAAACCATCCAAACAAACCAGGACCAGACAGAAGAGCCACCTTGAGAGGGGCCTTGGGGGGGGAATGCTGTCATGATTCCTGCCCCTCATGTCCCCAGCCCTCCAAGATGTCAGGCTGGAGCCAGGCCACAATCACCTACATGGCCCTCAAGGGTCTCTCCATCCCTCCAAAGACCCACTTGGAGTCAGACTTGGTGCTTGTGGCACCAGACTCACTCACTCCCATAGGATAACATTAGGGATTGGACTTGTAGTGCATTGATGGGGACAAGATGGATGCCCCCACATATTTCAGTTCCCAGAACTGCATGTGCAGTCCAGTCTTTTGGGTGTGGTTCAGCCCAGAGACACCTGGGATACCCAGAGACTATTTAAGCCACGTCCAGGCTGAGAAACATGCTTTGTGTTTTCTGCACCTGCAGCGTGACACTCACCGTGTTCGGATCGGTCTCCAGTAGGCCTGCATCTTTCTTCTGCGCTCAGCTCCTGCAAGAACAAGAACACCGTTAGGAACAGCCTTACCTTACGGCGCTTCTGCCCATCATTCATCGCTTCTTCTGTTCTGCGGGCATCTTCGGCGGTGTCAATCCCTTCCCGGCACGCCGCTTCCTAAGGAAAAGGGAAAAGAACACAAAAAAGGCATTAGTAAGCATTCAGCAAATATTCGCTTATTTTTAATATGCTTCAAATGCTTACCTGAATCCCAGCCGCTTTGAGGGAACTCTGTCTCCGGAACTTCTCATCCATCTGCAAGAGGGAAAAGACACTCCAGGTTAGCGTGGAAACATCTAGAGGCACCGCATACTGCGCTTACTCACTGCATTTCTTCTTCATAACTGGCATCCACGCTGAAAACGTCTCAGCACCTAAAAGACACAGAAAAATAACTCTGTTCAATACAAATACGAAAGGGTCGCATCGCGCATCGCGCTCTCAATCACCTTCAGCGCTACTCATCTCAGCACCACGTCGCCATCCCCGGACGCCAGCCATCATCTAAGGAAGGAAAGGAACAAAGTTAGAGAACTGTTCAAAAGACTCATTATACTTACCTGTCGGACTCTTGCCAGTGAAGTAACTAGGCAGCAACGAGCCCACATCAATCAACGCGCCCCTGCGCTGAAAGCAGGATGGAGAGCACACTTTCCAAGTAAACAAGGTGAGCTGTGGATCAAAGGGAAGGGTTGGACCCCGGGGAAGAAGGGGTTCAAGCACACAGAGACAATAGGGAGTTAAACTCTACCAATCCTGTGTTTCAGGCCCAGTCTCCAGTCGAGTAGACTCCAGGGAAGGGTTTGAGGTCGTAAGAGGTCAGAATAGGCTGAGTGACTTCCCCATGGATACCAGGTGAGAGTTACAGATTAACAACGAGGTCACAGAGCAGTACAATAATAATTATAAAACAACTAGGGAACCAAAATGTTACTGTGAAAGTAAATGGGCCATAAGGTCAGAGCAAAAGAGAGAATAGGAGAAAAGAGTGCATATAGAGAAAGTGTGTTTCAGTGAAGAGGGAACAGAAGAGAGAAGGAACGAAAGTGAATTGGACACAAGGAGGACGTGGAACTAATAGAAGGAATCGAGACTGGGAAAGAAAAGACCGAGCAGTGGAGTACCATGATAGAAGAAACGAAAGATATGGCGGAGCAAGATTGTGAAGAGACTTAAAGACAAGAAAGAGGAAGTTGAACTTAAGGCGAGAATGAATGGAAGCCAATAAAGGAAAGAAAGAGCTAAAGCGATAGAGTCATATGGGGCAAGTGAGAGAAGAAGATGAATAGAAGCGTTATAAATAGATCTGAGATGGCTCATGAGAGAATTAGGAAGTCCAAAAAGGAGGCAAGCGAAATAGAAAGCATAGGAAAAGATAAGAGACGAGATTAACTATTTAGAGGCAAGGAAGGTGAGAAAAGGTCGACTTTGTGAATATTAAACCTACAGGAATGAAAAACAGGTTAAATATGGGGCAAGAAGGCGAGAGAGGAGTCAAGGTACATGCCAAGGTGGCGTGCACATAGAGAAATAGGAAGTAAGGAAGGAAGGTGGAAAAGAAACAAAGGTAAGGGGCATTGGAGGGGGGTGATGAGGCAGAAAGAATATTACCTCAGTTTTCGAAGAGCTAAGGAAAAAGTAGTGGTTTTACATGCAAGCTTGGATAGCCAGAAGGCAAGAGGTCAGAGTGGTATGAATAGAAGGGGAGAAAGCAGAGAAGGATAGAAAGAGCTGAGTATTGTCAGCATAGAGATGGTGAGATAAGAGCATAGAGATGCATTTGTGAAAAATATTATTTAGGCAGTACAAAAAGAGAGCTGACATTGCAGATTACTGAACATCAAAGTGCAATTAGGAGCATTGAAAGCAAATATCCATTGGCAGTACATAAAGAGCATCCATTTGCGAACAGTGATGAATCTGGACAATTCTTCCCTTCTCCCCAGAGACGAGCCACCCCCTTTGAGGCCAGGGAGGTGCGCCTGCTAAGCAAGACCCTCACTAGGGGTCTGGGCATGTGGGTCCTCACACTGGGAGTGACTCCCCTCTTGGGGACAAGGACTCCCATTCCAATACAGAACTCCCAGTCAACCCACCCTGTATGTTGGAAAGACTTTGGCATCTCCAGTTATAACTATATTCACCAAAGATCGTTCTTTGTATTGGCTTCAGGAAATGCTGAATTTCATCTGAATGCCATGATCAAGGAAGACAAAGTTATTCCTTTTGTTCCAATGACATGTATAAGGAGAGAGCAGACTATGAATGGAGGAGAGACTCCTACGGATGGAGGAGAGCTACTGCTATGCAGAGGCGAGCCTTTGCAGCATCGACATCCTGGTGGAGCAGAGCCATGTGAAGCCACAGAGCCAGCGCTAGCATGAAGGAAGCAATACTTGCTAGCTCGAGGCTGGACACTGGGTGCCTTGATTGAGCAAGAGACTCCGGTCAAGGGCACAGAGATGATGGGAAGACAACCATCTTCCCTGGTGGTATGACCATAGAAGAGCAGTGGTGGGCCTGGTGCCCAGCAACCAGGGTCGAGAACAGAGAAAGGAAAGGATTCTGGGTTTCCGAGCTCCACCTGGCAAGCACCTTTTCAGCCGAGATAGGTATCGACGGCGAAACAGGCGCTACCGACTTAAGGAAGTGAAGGAGGCCTGTGACTGCTGGGTTCCAGGAGTACTGAAACCGATGCAGATATAAGAAGGTAAGAAAAGCTTACATGCACGCGCCTCGCTAAAACAGAGTGAAAGAGAAACGAACACTGTAAATCAAGGCTGGAATAGCCGTCAAAGGCACAAGAATGTAAGAGATGCTAACGAGCACACAGCCTGCTGAAACACAGTGAAAGAGATACAAACAGTGAATATCAAGGCTGGAATAGCTGAAAAAACCAATAAAGAAGGACAGACACAAGTCATAAGTAATACAGAGTGAAAGGAAGGTGAATGATCTGCAGCAAGGCTAGCAAAGTACGTGAGGCCACAGGAAAGTATATTACCTGAGCAGACAGAAACCCGAAGATAACATTTTGTGATTGAGAAACAAGATATTCACCACAGAGCCGCAGGATTTAGGGTAGTCCCAGCACATGAAGGTGGGAAAGAAGGAAATGTCTTTCCAAGTAATAGTTAAGGTATTTGAATATTTGAAATAAATCCTGAGAAAAGTAAAATAAGAAACAGTTTTCTTTATCAAGGGGAGAGAGAAACCCATTCAGGGGATAATTATAATTTTCACCAAAGGACTCGATACGAAGATTGTGAAGACTATACCATAATGTTCAAAAGTAACTTTGAGACTGAGAGCAAGTCAATTAAATGTTGGGCCAGAAAGAAGCCCATACCGAGACTATTGTGCAAGCCTCCCTTTTCCCTTTTAGTTAGGTGTATTCTAAAGTGGTAGGGCCAGTAAGTTGCTTAGAATTCGGATGGAAGGCTTTTTTATTTTGGACTTGATATGCACCCTTACCTTTAGTGTTGCTAGGTAGGGAACTTTCCTTATACCGATAGGGCGAGTTAGGTGTTTTTATTTAAATAAACATTATTTACTATGAGCAGATGTAGCCCGAGTCCTTCTTCTGGTTCACCACAGAACATAAATGATACACATTTTTGGGGGATTTAGAAACTACATCCACACATGAGAGGAGGCAACAGAGAACTTTTATTAAGATAAAAGGATGCCAAATACATTTTTCATACCAATATGACATTTGGATTCAACGTGGACCACGAATTGGATGTTTGCCTATGAACTGTTGGCGTTCTAAGAATTTTCCTCATCAAAGTTTGATATGAAATGATTTTGATCACAGTGACATTCCTGGTGAAACTTAACTTGTGAAACAAAAGAGGTGATGGCTGTAAGGTTTAGAATTAGCCTTAACCTCTGGGATTGCTCTGGTCAACCCTCCAGACCATTATTCTTGAGCCTGTCAAGCCATTACAGAAAGGCGAAAGACCAGATGCAAATCAGGCTTGTTCCCACCCCAAAAAGGGGCAATCCAATCTGAACTGCTTGGTCACAATCCTTCTGCAAGAGACGACAAGCAACACAAGACATGTTTCAGCCTCCTTGGGTACCACCAGTGTAACAAAAGAGGTGATGGCTGAAAGGTTTAGAATTAATCTTGACCTCTGGCTCTATTCATGACCATCGTTCTTCAGCACTGCAGGTCATTGCAGAAAGGGGAAAGACCTGATGCAAATCAGACTTGTTGGTCCCATTTCTGGGCCGGTGCTGCATGAACAAACTATTGTCAAGTATAAAACGTTGAGGAAAGTGGGGTAAAATCAGAAGACACTTAGTGGCAGGGTTCCTTGGACACAAATTATTGAGCTCCTGCTGCTGGTGTTACTTAAAGCCTACATGTCCTTGGCTGCCAATCACCCCCGAAGCCACACCCATGGTTCTCTGGCGACTTCCATCACCACCAGAAGCTGTCAACATGCCGCTATGTCATCCAGGAACCTGGATTCCTTGGCCTCCAGCCCATAGAGTTCCCACACTGCCTAAGTGCACTGCACCCTATGGGGCACATTTTCCATCAGAGCAACAGGGGTTTGGTGTCTCACCATGCTGACATTGAGGGGGCAAGGTGTAGTTCTAGAGATTATAATGGCAAATTCCTTTTATTGACTCTACTTCCAAGAATAATGGATAGTCCCCTTCCGTAGCCCATGAGTAAGCCTAAAATGCCTTCTTTTGGTACCAATTCCTGTCAACTTCACACCCCTGTAAAGTACAAAGCACTATCTCAAACAAACCGAAAACAGGAGAAAAATCATTGTTACTGGTAATCACTGACTATCTTCGCATGCCCTCTACTTTGCAAAGAATTAGTGTTTGCCATTCTGTTCCTCTACTCATGCACACATAAGATGCAGTGACATGAACTCAGCACCATGGAGGGGGCACCTCTCTGATCCTCCCAAGTTACACCTCATGCTATCCGACTTCCTTGGACGTACTTCAACCACACAACTCCCCTTTTCTTATTAAGTTCATACTTAAACTTGTCAGCCAACAGCCTCAGGAGTGTGTGGAAGTGTAGGCATGTCTGGATGATAGGCAGTCTAGCTTTCTTCTTGATCTGGGTAGAGAGATGACTCTACTAAAGATTTGCAAGGAGCTGCTTTGGAGGATGGATGGTCATGAAGCTACTTTGCTGAGTATTCTTGATATGTCTGAATCCTGGGCAACCCAACCATTTTGGAAAGGTTGGCTTTGGTGGCCAGAGGGCCAATGAAAACACTAAAATGGTTTGTATCTTTATCAGCCAAGAGACATAGCTGTCTGCGTTAAAATGTTTTTAATACTGACTTTTCTCAAGTGGCCTGTGGGGTAATTCAGGGCTCAGCCATGTGACCCCACGTTTTTAAAATCTACACCAAAGCACTGCACGATCTCCTTCAAACACTGGATGCCGTTGGTGATCGTTGTCAAGCTGACGATACCCCTTTATGCTTCAAATTGATCGACAATAAGTAGCTTGGCAATACCAAACTTCATTCCACTATAGAGCACATAAAAGCTTGGATGGATGACCACTGGCTGGGTGGAAGCATCTCCTAGTCTGAGTTAGTTATCAGTCACTGCATCCTTTCTATCACAGGCATCTGTACTTCTAATCTCACCAAAAGTAACATCTCAACAGTAACATCTCCATATGGCAGCTCACACCTCAACCACCTGTTAGATCGACTGTCAAAGAGAATCTACACATTCGCACAACAACCAAGCTTGGCCTCAAATGCTAGAGCCACAGTGGGATGCAAACCCGACTGTTGCAACGGATCATATCCGGGCACCCCTAAGCAGACCATTTCTTCTGCAAGCCAGTCAGAACAATGTTGCGCACTCTGGTACAAATTCCCAGAGTTTTATGAGAGCTACCCACATCCATCGCCCCCTTCACTGGTTACAAGTCAACCTCCCCATTTCTTTTAAGACATATGCTTTCACCCATAAAACCATGGGCTGTAAGTCTCAATGTCAATTAAGGTCTGGCTTGGCTAGTTTTCAGACCTCTAGAAAGCTAAAATCCTTCGAAAAAATCTTTTGCATTACTCCAAGTTTGATCTCAGTGCAGCTGGGGGTGGTAAAGATTTCTCGGTACAAGGAGCTTTCATCTGAAAAATACCCCTAGCTATTAAGCGACCAGAACCTCATCATGTCAGTTTCATGTCTTCATGTGAGCCTGTATCCCACTTCGACTGGTTCTTGGTTGGTCCTTCCTTACCACTATATAAGTAATATTTACAGAATATAAAAAACATTACACCCATGCACATACTGGCAATGCCTACCCATCTGCATGACTTCAATAAAGCCTGCTTGTCCTGTTTCGGTGCTTTCTACATTTTGCTGCAGCACGTATGCACGTAAGACCTGCAGCAAGAATGCAAAATCACAACCTCACTCATGACATTATCTGGACCTCATAGAACAAACTACAACCACACACCATTCCACACATTTATGTTGGCTCTCCACAACTGAGGAGCAATGCAGCCCAGGCAAACCTAGACAGCTAAAATGCCATACCAATGGGCGATATTCACTATGGACAGAGCTGTGAGGTCATAACAATGGTGTTGCATGCATTACACAAACATGGCATGGCAAATGACATATTGCACATGCAAGACCTTCTGGCAAAACAGAGGGCTTCACTTTAAAAACACAGGAAAGATCATAAAATGGTGCAAAGTACCTACTCAGTAAAACCTTTAATAATGCAATCAGAAATGCTGTTGTACATACGTAAATTGGTGAGCAAAACTTGAATAAGCCATCTCCTCTTCTGGCCAGCCTTAAAATAGACTCAGTCTGATGGACAAAATGGCTGATCACATGATGATGGCTGGGGCTGCTCTTTCAGATGGGAGTGAGAGGAAATTGAGAACCTGTGGTTCATAAAAGCACAGCTGCATGACAGTCTGAAGATGTTGCTAGTGATGGGTCATCCAAGATTTTGAACTGTGAAATTAAATGCAATTGCAATGTTTGAACAGCTTTGCATCACATTAGCTCGGATAGTATTTTCTCGGTGTGCGGTGGTGTGGCAGCGGTGGCTTCATATTAGGCAACCCATGAAAGGCCAAACAACTTCAGTCATTGTTTCCAGCATTTCCCTTCCTTTTCTTTCCTTTGTTGTCCTTTCTCTGTTTCTCTCCTTTCTCTCAGACCTGGTTTCCCTTTGTAGGAAGTTTTGCTTAAGTTCTATGACAATTCGCAAAGGAGAGAAAAAGAACGATGGTCATTGCCCCCCCTCCCCTTCCGAGGGGCCAGTGAGTAATGGCAGGAGACAGGGTCCTGGCGAGTTGAATAGGGTCTTGTCACACAGCCCCCCACAGCTTGATGGGCAGGCCGGGTTCAGGGGTGAATCAGTCACAGTTCAGAGCTGTGTGTGCCATCCATCAAGTGGCTGGTACAGCCCTTTATAATACGGGGAAAGCAGGGCTACACCCTCCTCATGATTGCTACGAAGCATGGCGACGTATTTTGCTGATCAACCTAAATATGGTCACATTGCTCATAAAGGCCCTGGAAAACCGCGGGCGGATAATCAGTCATGTTAGACTGTGCATAATACAGTGAAATGTACAAACTAGCGAGGGTTGCCCTTTATACTGTGTTTGGTGGATAGAGCAAAATAACTTGAGAACAGATTCAAATTCGATCGGCAGATGGAGAAGATGCCGCAGCTTGGGGGTCATGTCTTCTAAAATGAATTCTGGCTTCCATAATGTGTAACGGTTGCAGTGACGGGAGGTGAGAGATGTGACAGAATTTATTGAGAGGGGCAGGGGGCAAAATATAGTAGCCCGGCACCCAGTCGCAAAGGCACATGGGCCAGCACCACTTCCTAGTAAACTGCAGCAGCATTTAATCTCTACGGAACGGGATGTGCACAGCTTAGTTTTACTTCCTCGGTATAGTCCTCTGCGCAGGAGCACGTTTTGATACCGTTAGCCCCAATGTGTTCGTGTGTATCTTGATGCAAGAATGAAAAATCAGGGGTCTTGTAACCAGTGGACTGGTCCCAGACTTGCTGAACTCCTTATGCGATGGAAGCCAACATGTGCAAAAGGGATGGGCGATCTACTATACGCCTGCCATTTCTGCAGCCTCCTCATGATTCTGACCTCTTGCCATTTCCTCTTGAGCCTGCAGGTAAAGCCCTTGGGCTAGCTTCTGGTAAAGCCCAGCATCTCTGTCCACCAATAAGAAGACACCATGCAGCTTTGGGCTAAATCAAACATCTTTAAACAAAAACCTAACATGGAAGCAAACCGTGTATTACTGCTTGATAAGTAAGTATTTAAGGACCCAATACTTCAGGGTTATTCAACCTGTAGTAACCTGTAGTTCTCCAGATGTTTTGGACTACTATTCCTATGACCCCTCACCATTGACTATACTGGCTGGCACTGATGGGAGATGTGGTCCAAAACCTTGGAAGAGCCCAAGGCCGCAGACCCCTGCAAAACTAGCCAAACACAAATCTCTAGCAAAAATAACTCATCAAAGAATCGCTCTCTAATTCCTAGAGTTTGACAATCTCTTATCAGGAAACTGGCTGACTTTGGTCCCAGCTCCCTTACAGCGTTATACAATAATAAACTTCTCAAGCATGACCGGGCACTCTTGCATGTAAAGATTTATGTCTAGCTCCAATGCAGCACTCACAAAGCCCTGGACCATAGCTACCCAGTCTACATGGCCAAAAGTCCTAAGAAACCTGGGTAAGGGAATAGGGGGCCCTTTATCCCAAGGCTAATGATTGATCATTTTGTAGGGAGGGTGGTCTCCCGTGTTTAAATGTTGAGAGTGGAACTTACATTCGAAGGGGGGGTCATGATCTTCAGCAGCCCACCTATTCCAAGAAGCCTCACTGTTTTGCTTCCTGTTTTCGTAGGGACTGCAACGTCTCTGCTTGTGCAACCCCATCTTCCGTGGATCATTATGGGGGGCTGGAAGGCATAAGGTCTCTTCACGTCACTCTGTTGCAGGAGAGTGTGAGGGGATCTGCCTGGCCCAGCGGCTGCTTCATGGATAATGACCATGCTCTGAAGTAAAGGCAAGCAGAAGAAAGCCACCCAGTAGCTCCTCATTCGGGTACTGTTCCCCAATGTAAGCAATGATTTGAGAGGAGCTAAAGTGATCCACCAAACCTCTTCCAGCTACACAATATCCTAGAACATGTGTCCAGGGCCATGCTGGCATGAGTGTTCATTGCCTGCGATTAGGTCAAATGCTAAATGCTTTCAGCCTCAGGGCCCGCTATGGCTATGAATATGAAATGCGCTGCTCTCGAAGGCCCTAGTGCTGTGTCTACTACACCTCGAGACCAGGTGAATTCCGCACGGAGACAATGGGCAAGGCGTGCACAATCCACTCGGAAGGACGAATAGGCTGTCCAGATGACTGAAACAATTATATGTGTAATCTTTTATTCTAACAGCTTTTCATCTTTTAATCATCACTGGAACAAACAGCTGCTTAATAAATGTGCAACATTTTTCAAGGCTCCCTCGTGTCTCTTCATCAAGCACTAGAAAAAACAAAAGAAATGATGCACAAAAGGCAACGAATATGTGTCATCTAAGTACAACACACTCAAAAACGACAAAGATTGCTCCAAATAAATTGTACCTTACCTGATAGCAAACAAAAACAACTCCTAGATTTTAACGATGACGTTCCCCTGCACTGTGGCTAGAGTAAGGCCGCTTTCCACTGTCTAAAAGCCAGCTACTGAAAGATCCCCCCTTGCATGAGTTAATGGACTACCGCTGTGTGGGTCACCTGATGAACTGACTGACCCTGTCTCTCCTACCTAAGGCTGAGTTTGTGCGCATAGAAAACATAATATATACGCATTTCAACAAAGACAAACAAACAAAAAGAGCAATGCAACGATGACAATCAATGCAAAAACCAGCCATCCAGTCAGCACATTCATTCATTCCATATTTGTTACTCTGTGAAAAATAGCTCCAGTATACGTCACGGTATTCAAAGCGTTTAATCTATCATGTCTACGTGGATGTTCTTCCTCTGCGTCTAAGGCAAGTGTCTCCAATTGGCTATCATTGTGTACTTTCTTGTTCCGAATGACGCATTTGTGTTCAATTAATCGCTCTTTAAATTGCCTACTTGTTTGCCCATCATGAACCATGAACTGATGCACCTCGAACAATAAATGACGTGATCCGTAGGACGTGTACAACAATCCTTGAAGACTATCTTAACTCCTGATCTGAGATGTGTCACATATTAACCTTTGGTGATATTTATACAACTCGAACATGAAAATGTATCCTTTTTTTTGTGTCATCGGAAATAACTGAGTCTTAATATGTGAAATAGTGTCAGATCGCAAATTTATCATTGTCTTAAAGGCATTACTTGGATAATCAGCGCCAAATACTCCAATGCTTCATTGTAGCATGTTTAATTAGCTTTACTAGGGGTCCACGCATCAATTCACAAGTCATATGTTTATACTTAGGGCTTCATCACGAGTTCGGCGGTAACCCTTAAAATCGGCGGTAACGCTATCAGCGCCGATTTTAAGGGTCCGTCGGATCACGTGTCCAAATACCGCCGGCGCCATTATAGCCGGCGCAAGTACAGCCGGCTGTACAAGTGTCGGCTGTAAAAGCGCCAGTAACCATTTGCGCTAAAACATTGCAATCACGAGTCCGGCGTAGGCGCAATTAGCGCCAGAAAAGCGGCGGATAATCCACCGAAAATACCCCCAGCAGAAAGCTGGAGGTAAAAGAACACAGGCCACAGCAATAAGGGCCCAGGTGAAACCAATGCAAATCAGAGGCCTACAAAGGACCCACCCATGCACAAAACACCCTCCCCAACGCCATTACACCAGCAGGAGCAGGGAGGAGATAGCAATAAGGGCCCAGGTGAAACCAATGCAAATCAGAGGCCTACAAAGGATCCACCCATGCACAACACACCCTCCCCAACACCATTTCGGGCTCAGGTGAAACCAATGCAAATCAGAGGCCTACAAAGGACCCACCCCTGCACAACACACCCTCCTCAACACCATTTCACCAGCAGGACCAGGGAGGAGACAGCATTAAGGGCCCATGTGAAACCAATGCAAATCAGAAGCCTACAAAGGACCCACCCATGCACAACACACCCTCCCCAACACCACTACACCAGGAGGAGCAGGGAGGAGACAGCAATAAGGGCCCAGGTGAAACCAATGCAAATCAGAGGCCTACAAAGGACCCACCCATGCCCAACACACCCTCCCCAACACCATTACACTAGCAGGAGCATGGAGGAGACAGTAATAAGGGCCCAGGTGAAACCAATGCAAATCAGAGGCCTACAAAGGACCCAACCATGCACAACACACCCTCCCCAACACCATTCCACCAGGAGGAGCAGGGAGGAGACAGCAATAAGGGCCCAGGTGAAACCAATGCAAATCAGAGGCCTACAAAGGACCCACCCATGCACAACACACACTTCCAAACACCATGCTGCCATTTGGAGCTGGGAGCCTTGATGTGGACTTCTACCTGCTGCGCCTGGAGCTACAGAGGCCAGCCAACCAGGCTATGGCCCTGGGAGTGCAGGGGGTGGTGGGGATGAGGAGAAGGAGGAGGAGAGCAGCACCAGCAAGGCGGCCAGCCATCCCCAGGGTCAACAGGGTCAGGCCAACACCCTGGGCCCTGACTGATGGCCAGTTGATGACTGAATATTGGCTGGACAGGGCAACCATCACCCAGTTGCTGGACACATCCAGGCTGACATCGGCAGCCGCATAGCCATCACCACAGCAGTACCTCTGCTAGTGAAGCTCGTGTCTGCGCTACAATTCCTCGGGACTGGCAGCTACCACCACACCGTTGCCATGATGCATGGCATGGCCCAGTCCACATTCAGTGCCATGCTGGGACAGGTGCTGGATGCACTGTTGAATCATGTGAATGAGCACATCACATTGCCTGCCACACAGGCACAGGTGAACCAGCTGAAGGGTCAATTCCATGCCATTGCCCAAGTCCCGAATGTAATAGCAGCCCTGGACTGCATACATGTAGCACTCATACCACCCCAGGCACATGAGGCAGCCTACAGAAACCAGAACAATTATCATTCCCTGAATGTGCAGATGACATGTGGCCCTGACCTCACCTTCAGCCACTGCTGTGCCCTCTACCCAGGATCCACCCACGACTCCATGGTCCTGCGCAACAGTTCCCTGCCAGCGTACATGGAAAGGCACCGAGGGCAAAACACATGGCTGCTGGGTGAGTACAAATGTATACCATAATGCATGTTAATCCATAACTGATGGGGCTGGTCACACACAATGAAATCCCTGAATGTCAATAGGCAGCACCATTAGTGCAGCATTTCCAATCAAGCACCTTGCACGAGAAACCTTGGACATGTCCAACACAGCAGAAGACACCCGCTCAGGTTGTAAAAGACATGTGGCAGCACAGTGACATATGGACGGCCTACCACCACAAAGCCTCCTGTGTGAGTAACATTATGGCTTCCCACACTGACACAGTACAGACAAAGACAGTCATGCAAATGTAACACAAAAGTCACCACATCTAGAAATATAGTATAGACCACACATAAGTAGCCTGAGTAATGGCAATGTACATCCCACAAACCCTGTCCTCTGAATGGCCAAGGAAATGCATGGAGCACAGTAAAGAATAGTGACAACCAGCAAATGCAACTGCAGCCAAAGGGAATGCCAATGACACATGAGGTAGTCACTTCTCGCATGCACAAGCAGATGGATGGGCCCCCTTACCCAGTGACAAGTGAATGAGTACTGTTACATACTGAAACAGAGGCTGCCAAGTTGTGAGTACCTCATTGATTCTATGCTGCTTGTAGCACAGCACACTCCACAATGTTATTGACCAAATGACAAGTATGGAAAAATGACACTGATGACTGAGCTCTGTACGCCCACTGAACTTACCTTGTCCCCAAACCTGCTTTCTCTCCTCTGCAGGTGATTTTGGATAACCCCAGTACATAAGGCTCATGACCCCTGTGCGTCATCCACACACTGCAGCGGAGCGGGCATACAGCCATGCCCATGCTCGTACATAGATCTGCGTAGAGAGGGCGTTTGGACTGCTGAAGGCACGCTTCTGGTGCCTAGACCGTACGGGATGGGGATTGATGTATGCACCAGAAAAAGTTGGAAAAATTGTACTGACATGTGCCATGCTGCACAACATCTGCTGTCGCAGGAATGTGCCACTGCCCCCTGATGCTCATGTACAGCCACCTGAGGATAGGAGTGAAGTTGATGACGTGTCTGAAGGTGTTGCATGTGCACAAAGGGTTGGGCTGAGGGAGGGGAGGTTGGACAGACAGGGATTGATTGATGTTTTTTTTTAAACGGGTGACGGCTACATTTATCAAATGTCACTTCAACATTAAATAACACTTTTTCACAATCACTGTCCATGCTTTGTGATTTTTGAAACGTGATTTATTTTCAGTGTAACAATCCCCCCTCCCCCCAGTGAACACCCAGCACACAGTCCCCCCTCCCCCAGTGAACTCCCCACAACAGTGCAGGTAGGTGCATGTTTGTTATCAGGGCACCCACAGCGATGCCATGTCTGACTAGGATGGTCGTAGGCGCTTTCCTTGTCCAGGCCCCTCTGGTGTGTGTGTGACCTCAGGTGGCCTGCATGTGCTGTCGGAGAAGGTTGTTCCCCTCTCATGCCTGCTCGGCAAGTGCTGACACTGCCTCGCACAACTCCCTCACCCTTTGTCCAAACCCTGTCAGGGCTGCGGTGCATTGCTGTACCACTCTGCGTGTGCGTGCATTGTCACGCGCTATGTACTTGCATCCATGGCGTATGGATGCACTGATGGCCTTGATGTGCCGGCTGTGCACCTTCGCCAGAGATTCAACTTTGGCATGTTTGGCCTTGATCACGTCTAGTTGGCCCATCACTGCTGCCCCCGTGATAAAGGGTACCCCTGGTGTGGCAGGTGCTGGCCTGCCACGCAGTTGGGGGGGCTGAATGGGGACATGTTGCCGGCTGGGATTGGGCTGCCGGGCTCTGAGTGCCGGTCTTCAGGGCTGCCATATGATGGTGTGTCTTGGTCTGGCTGTGGTGTGCGGACACGACGCACATGCATGGGTGGGGTTTGTGCTAGCTTTGTGCCTGGCCCCGGGGTCCCCTGCGTCACTGCTTCTGGGTGAATGCAGACGTCCTGCCTGATGCGCACGTGGAGGTGTCACTCCCACGTTGGGTTTCGATCCACAGGTGAGTCCCTCTGCATCGGGGCTATGTGTGGTGGCTCGGGGCGAGCTGGCTGTGGACTCCCTGCGGGCATGTGGGTTTTGCAGCGGTCTGGTAGGGCTCCGTTGTGGTGAAGTGGGAGGTGGCCTGCGTCGGTTCCCTTCCTTGCGGCCCCTTTGTGGGGTGGTGGTGCTGGTGGAGGCTCGCTGCATCGGGCGCCATGATGGTGTGGCCTCCTCCCCATCATCTTCATCCCGTGGGGTTTGCTGTGTGCCTGTGGGGTACATAGGGTGTGGTTTGAGTTCAAGGCAACCTACATTAGTATCAAGCAGTTCAAGCCATCAAGTGGGATTGGTGACAGTATCAATCATGCATTCAACTTGCATTTTGTTCAGTCACAATGTGGTGCTTTGTGTGAGTGTGGAGGTACACTGCATGGGAATGTTTGTGTGACAAGATTACATGCGGAGTTGGGGTGCACTGCGCTCAGGGTCCTGGGGGTGTATTCTTGCACACTCACAGGTAGCTGTCCCATGGCTATGATGTCTATCCCCTGCCCCTTCTATTAATGCACTGCACGTGCAGGGTAGTCTAGGCAGCAATACGGTTCAATGGATCAAGGGGTCACTTATGGGTGTCTGCAGTGCCTCACACGCATTTCTTCACATTCATTCACTCAGGGTCTGCATGTGTGGTACTTTCAGCTGCATGCATTTGGGGTGGGACTCACCTGCAGTTGGATCAGTGCCAGTGCCTGCCTCCGCTCCACCAATTCCCTCGATGGTGCCAATGTCAATCAGGGCACTCATCTTCTCCTCCCAAGGTGTGAGTTTGGTGTGAGTTCGGGTGGGGGTGGTGGTGGCCCTCCTCCAGTGCCCCTGCTTGCACTCCTGTGCTGTGAGAGGATGCCGCAGACTCTCACGCGCAGGTCGTTGAGGCACTTGCAGCAATCCTCCCTATCCCGGGGCACGCGCCCCACTGCAGTGACCCTTTGGCTGATGTTGCGCCAAATCTGTGCTCTGCGCTGGCCACTGGTTTTGCGCTGCTGCAGCTCGTCATGAGGGATCTCAGCCTTCTCCACCATTACAGCCAGCTCCTGGTCGCTAAATTTGGGGTTTCTCACCCTGTCCAGGGCAGACTTGCCCCTAGTGCGCTTCTGTGACATGATTTGGTGTTCAATGGGGTGGATGGCTTCCAGGGGCTGTGATATCAGATGGATTGTGATTTCCAAGATGGCTGCCGCTTTGTTTCCCATTCCAGCGGTGACGCGTTTCCCGCGCACTAATAGCGCTCATGGCGGGTGCTATTAGCACAATTTGGCGGTAGCGCACGGTGCTCCGGATTTACGAGTTCTACCCATTTTGCGCTACCGCCATGTCCCTGTGCATGTGCACGAAAACTCGTGATCTGACAGATTATCTGCCGGGGGGCTTGGCGTTAGCGCTATTTGCATTCGATGGGAAAAATGCTGCATTACCACCAAACTCGTGATGAGGCCCTTAGTCTAAAGATCTTGGGCCCGATTCATGGGAAAGGGTGCATTTATCCCGCAAAGCCTGCGAGCCGAGGCCGACTCTGTGTGAGCCTGCGCGCAGACGTTTTTCTGCGCGCCACGCATATTCATGGCATTATTTGTGCAAATCAACCGTATTCGCTAGTCATGCCTGGAACGCCCCAGACATGCAACCGCGTAGTGCCTGGGGTCCCCCGCAAGAAGGCCTGCACCTAGGGGACTCTGCGCAGGGTCCCCCGCAACTGTCAACTGCACCCCGACAGCATGCGTATGATTTTTCATAACTCGGCTAACGCTCGGGAAAACTGTGTGCAAACCCCATAAACCAGCCCAGCACCCCATTACGCAGTGTACACACATCCCTGCGTCCAATTGGAACCCCGTCTGCGTATACACACCCCTGAATCCGACATGCAAACTCACCTGCGCGCTGCGTTTCCCATGCCCAAGTGTCTTTACGCCTGCTTTCAGGTGGAGGAGAGGTAGAGCGATTTGCGTGGACATTTCGCAAGTGAGAGGTTGCGCGGTCACATCCATGAATACACATTGTCGTGCGCATTTGTGGGTGTGCTATGGGCTGCCTGTGGCCCATCCCCCGTAACGCCCACTTTTCCCCTTG
Organism: Ambystoma mexicanum; assembly: GCF_040938575.1. Classification (NCBI taxonomy): domain Eukaryota; kingdom Metazoa; phylum Chordata; class Amphibia; order Caudata; family Ambystomatidae; genus Ambystoma; species Ambystoma mexicanum. The sequence goes on from NC_090921.1 coordinate 1,080,221,785, forward strand.
TTCGTCCTCATTTTCCAAGTTAAGCCCCCTACTCCGCCCTCCATGCAGGCCTCGCCCACGCTCTGTGTGGTGTCTCGCGCAAGACACTCAGGCGCTCACAGAGACATTGCGAGCCCTCGCAAAATCCACACAAACCCCAGAAAAGTCCTGTACAGTTGTTCCATGAATCAATTAACAGGGTTTTGCATGCAGTTTGCCCCCCAAGTTCCCTATTTTCCACGCAAAAGATTTCATAAATCGGGCCCCTTGACTTTACTCTGAGGCAGGCAGGACTTCCTAACTAGCAGACATTCTGAAATGGTCCCATTCTCTGTCACTCATCCTCCCAAGATCTAGTTAGATAGCACAGCGAGCTAAGCGCTCGAATCCCGGCAGGGTCAACTCAGCCCTTCATCCTTCTGAGGTCGATAAATTGAGTACCACTGGGATAATAATGCCTTTTGTTAGTTTAACAGTTTGAGACCTATGGGTGTTGTGAGATTGGCATGGTGACAAGAGGTAGACACAGACACAAAGATATACTTTGAAAACCTTTATTTCAAGATAGGAGTTGGAATAATTCCTAACTTGCCCTATGCTACATGGGAGTAACCTCGACCATGAAAAGAAAAGAAAACTAGTCCACACTCTGTCAGTCAAAATGAAAGAAAGGTCTCATCTACTCTAAATACAACCATGTGCTCAGGATAATGTTCAAAAACAAAAAGGGTGCATGGAAGTAAAGTTGGGATGGTAGTGGAATCTTTTGGCGGTTCCCTTCGCCAAGATGAAGACACTCCGGCTGTTCACAGTTCTGCAAAAGTTCAACCAAAGTTCTGTAGAGTTCAAATTAAAGTTTAGCAAAGTTCAAAGTAAAGTTCAGCGGGGCTTAAAACTTTCACAATAGCCAGTTCACAATATCTTTCTTTAGGCTTTGCTGGGGGTTCCCTCCATCCCAGAGTCATAGCCTTTTTGGTTCTTCAAGATTCAACTTCATCAGTTTGATTTTAACTGATTTACACAAAGTTCTCTCTTCAATAGTTCCACAAATGTCACCTTCAAATGGGTTTCACAAATTGACTTTCTTTATCCAATTCAAGACAGTCTTTCACAAACATATTGGGGGTTTTCCCACCCACTTCTTTTCCGAGTGTAATTCCACCCCCCCACACTTTTTCCTTATATCTGTCCCTCTGTGTTGTTGCAGATCAGAGACCTTCGAGAACGCAAGGTTTTTGACTTTCTCCTCTGCGCGACTACTGTGATCTGTCCTTCACTTCTGTATGTAATTTTATGTTTGGCTTGCACGTTCTGTTTCTTTCTTTTCCTTTCTTAGTTTGATGCCTCTTGCACGCTTTGTTTCTGCCTGTTCGGGACACTCTCACCCTCTTGGTTCGGGTTGCTCTTACCCTCCTTATTCGGGTTGCTCTTACCCTCTTGTCTGTCCTCCCTTGAAACACTCTTGTCTCCCTGTTGGCTGAGGCAATGCTGGTGTTTCAAGAACTTCTTCTGTAACATGGGCCCCAGATCTCTTTGGCTTTTTCTTATGCGTGGGTCCTAGACCCCTTTGGCTTTTCCATATGATTTGTCTCTGCACTGCAAGTCCCACAATGCCCCTCTTTCTATGGACAATAATGGACTCTTCTGCCTTTTTGCTTTCGTGCCACTTGAAACAATGTTTCCCTCCCTCCAGCCACTGCATGCTACTGAGTTTCTCTTTCTCTCTCTTCCTTGAAACTCACAGGTCACAGCGCTGGTAAGCGGTCTTCGAGATTCTTGGGTCGAGGTCAGGGCCTCCCCACCAGCCACTGACAACCTGGGTACTGGCACAGGTCCCAAGGGAACAAGCATTCCATGGGACACGGCCAGCTGGTTGCAGTATGCATTTCTCCAGCTCTATGGAGACACAACTCCCTATCCACGCTGCAACTCCTTACAAACACTGGGATAGCGTCTTGGCACTTTGCTCTCTTCCAGATTCTCCAGCCCGCTTCTGCTTCTTCTTCCTGCTCTCTGGCTCTCCTGGTCCACTCTGCTCCTGGCAAATTGGCTTGGGACTGAGAAGGGATTCCCCTACTGGACTCAGCCATGTAGCCTCCCAACTGCTTCTGACTGCGCTCTCTCAGCAGCCTCCTTTTATACTGGGGAGGTGTGTCAATTGGCTGCAGGTGGGTGGTCAGGGCTGGGTCTGCCTGTCCTCCAATCTTCCTCTTAGCAAGACCTGCCTGTCCTTCAGCCTTAAACAGAGTCAAGTGGAGTCAGGTGTGAATAGTCATTGGTAAATGCCTGATGCTGCCTGACTCTATTAGTAGGACAACTTGATGTTAGTGGGTGGCAGACTTCCACCCGTTTCTTAAGGTGTTTCCAGCAGATAATCCTCACTACTCCTGGTTGCCTCTTCTTCTTCCCAGTATTAGTTGGAAATGGGGAGGGGGATATGGAATGGGATTCTAAGTGTCCCATGAACGCTGAAGAAGGGGTTTCAGAGGGATAATGGGGAGAGGGAAGATAGGATGTGCTTGAACATACCCCACTAAGGCTGAGGGAGAGTAGGTTGGTATACAACTGTAAGAGAAAGAATACCATGGGCCCGATTCATGGAATAATCTGCACAGAAAAAACAGCACATGCACGCCGTTCGTCGATTCATGGAACACAATGCACAGGGCTTAGCCGGGACTAGCGAGCAATCCACACCAGTCCACCACGTCATTGCGAACCGACAAACGCCTTGCGCAAGACTCCAAGAGAAGGGCCGACCGGGCCTGCCTAAAAAGGAGGCGGAACATGTGGAATGAGGAAGAACAAGCAAAAACGTTGGCGTTATAAGGGACGTTCCACTGCCAAACAGTCACACCGCCCATATGTGTGCAAAACAAACGTATTCATGGAATCGAACAGAAAATGCTGGCACGCGAAAAAGCATGTGCAAATCCAGATACACCGATGCCACGCGATAGCAGGCGTACACGTCAATGCGCACACTAACAAATGCATAAAAAGCATGCGCGATCAACAAACACACGGATACAGCCACGATGAATGCACCATTTGTTGCAGCAGTCATCCTGGGACACCGCAGGAGGAGGATGGGCAGGGCCCAGATCTTTCACCCTAGGACCAGCCTTTTTGGGATGCCTGACGACCACCAGGTCTACGGCAGGTATAGTTTCCCCCCATATCATCCTCGACCTGGTCACGGAGTGGGAAGATGACCTCACATCGCCCACCATGTGCTCCCAAGCACAGAGTTCTGCATTTTTTGGCCACTGGCTCGTTCCAGCGGACCACCACCATAGTAGGTGGCATCTTCCAGGCCACCGCTGTCACACTGCTTACACCAGGTGTTGGCAATCATAACTGCATGTCCTTCGGTTTGCCAGCATATCTATATGCCCAGGACACCTGCAGAAAGGCAAGCAGTGGCCCAGAATGTTAATGGGGTAGCACACTTTCGGAAAAGTGCTAGGTGCCATTGATTGCACCGATGTTACTCTACATCCACCTCGAGCAACAGAGCACATCTACTGCAACTGGAAATATTGGCACTCCATCAATGTTCAGGTTGTGTGTGATGCCAAGGGCATCATTACTGAAATATATGCCAACTATACTGGCAGCACACGTGATGGTTACATCTTCAGGATGTCCCTGCTTCTCCGGGTCCTGAAAACTGGGAAGCATGGCAACACATGGCTCATTGGTGAGTATGAATGGTGAGTATGAATGGCCATGCACATGTATGCATGTTGCACACAGACCAATATGTATTTATCTGAAAGACACAGGGAACCCCACACTCTGGGTCAGGATATTAGTACACTACTAATTGCGGAAAAAAGGAATCAAGAGGATACAATTTTAGAAACAAGAGAATCAAGAAATTTAATTAGACCTGATTCATTATTTAAATATCCGAATTTTAATCAAGAATTAATCCTAGCACTCATAACAATTTTTACATCGCAGGAAAGAATTTAAGAACACATGATTTTACATACAATTCATCTCATTCATACACAGGCATCCAATAGCCATTCGTACATACACAACAATAACACATATAAGTTAAAACTTTATCCTAAAAAAGTCATAACAATCGATTACTTATTGTCTTCATTAAAAAGAAGGAAAATATATGATCAATATATAAGAGACCACAACAAATTGCTCAGGTGGTCATAATACAGACCAATAAACACTGTCAACAAATGACAATGACAACCATTCTCATCTTTACAGGGGATAGTGCCTACCCTGTGAGCACATACATGATGACACACATACGCAACGCCAACACACCTACTGAGTTAAGGTACAACACTGCCCATATTGCGACTCGGGGCATAGTGGATGCACATTCGGAGAGCTCAAATCACATTTCCGCTCCCTTGACCACTCTGGTGGTGTGTTGATATATGCACCATCAGTAGTCTGCAGGATCATTGTGGCAGCATGTGTCCTGCACAATGTTGCAACACAGTGTGGTGTCCTGGTTGACATGGTGGTGGCACCCCATCCACACACACAGGCACACCGCTTGCATAAGGCTGGGCAAAGGGCATGTGGAGAGGCTGCACGTACCCAGCCTGTGCAATCTTATTTCACCTAAAAATCCTTCTCCTGTGGAGTGCACACGAGACCGCCAAATCCCAGGTGCCATTCAATGATGACAAGCGCCAATCCACCGTGCCCACAAAACCACCATGAGAAAGTGCCCTTGGAAGTACAAATGTGTGTGCATCCCTTAGAACTAAAAAGACATTTCTTTTTGTGTTTCCAAAAGAAACATATTGAAGAGGGAGGACATGACATTCACCATGCCAACCATTGATTGAAATCATCCCTTTTGCACCAAAAACATCCCATATCACTAACTAACATACCTGTCAAATGTGTAAACAGTGATAAATCCAGAAATATCATGTCTGAGCTGCAAGCCATACATGGCTCAAAAATGAACATGGACACAAAATACAACAAGCACAATGGCATATAGCTGCACACATGTCCTAGAATGTGCATGATGCGCAAAAACATGTCCCCATTGTGGGGTGCGGAAAAGCAGTGCAGTATCGATCAACAGGTTACTCAATTATACAACATAGCCACAATAAAGCCCATACCATTTTTTTTTTACAAGCAGTCATTTACAATTGTGACAAAGAGGGTGACACACCAGAATTGCCACACCCAGACATGCAGCAACTAAAGTACCCATTCCATAACAATCAAAAATCAAAGCACAGTTTACCTGTCCCCTCGACAGTCAAATTTCATCACATGAAATAGCCACCATTCCCTGATGGAAGGATCTGCAGACAATGAACAAAATAAAACAGTGCAGCTAACACATCCATGCACCCAAAAAATCAAGACCCAACGGCCCCCTCAGTGACATACTGCACAGCAAACAACAACTCACAAGACAACCATCAACATGTGTCCCACCACACATGCAACAACGCCTGCACACTGCATGCAAATCAAACACACAAAACACGCACACACTGACAAACAACAGCCCAGATACAGCCTGCCCCCCTCAATGACATGGAGCAAATGTGCATGTCACATATCCCCATTCCCAAGACGATGGCACAGACACAACACACACATCAGTCAACATGCTGCATGAAAATGAGAAGACATCATATATGCAGATAATTGAGCCCACAAAAAAGTAGGGACACCCCTGGAAGACAGACTACCAATGACATGACAAGGCATGCCATCACCTGCGTACTATTGGGACAGTGCACTGAACACAGTCATGGCAGCCCATTTATTCATTTATTAAATTCTTGGTTCCTTGTTAGGCACTTATACAATTAGCAAAACTGTTTCAAAGTGCCCACAGGACAACAGGTTGGGGACAGGGGAAGGTAGACAATGAATTACAACAGAGAAAAATAATTGAATTAATAGTACTAACAAATCATGAGAATAACAGTGAGGGGAAACAAACCTACTATGCCTTGCCAGTGTTCAGAAGGTGCAAGTGCAGAGGGGAGGGGGTAAGGTAAAAATATGGTGAGGTGCTCATGGAGAAGTGCTTGGGGTGAAGTGCCAAGAAAAGAAAAACGTAGGTGCAACCTCGCGTGGGGAGGCGGAGCAAGTGCAGTATATAGACAGAGGCTTTGATGAGAGATGTGGGGAGTCAGGGTCCTGAGGATACATAAGGGCCCTGCACATCAGACACGCCACTGTATGATTAGCAGGGAAGAGAAGAGGAGAAGGAAGAGGAGAAGAGAAAGGTCTTGAGGCTTTTTTTCGAAACTTAAGGAGGTCCTGCTCAAGATGCAGAGGGAGAGGGAGGCTATTCCACAGAAGGGAGCCCGCAGAGAAAAGTGATCGACCACCAGCTCTCTGTTTAGCAAACCGCTTCACATGCAGGGAGTTGGTGCCAGAGGAACGCAGGAGTCTAGAAGGCGAGTATTTGGTCAGGAAGCATTGAAGATAAAGTGGTCCTCGTCCCCAGATAGCCTTGTGGATGATACAGGGGGATTTGAATTTAATCACTGCTGAGACCAGGAGCCAGTGAAGGCTTTGTAGGGCAGGAGAGATGCAGTCCCTGGGCTTGAGGTCAAGGATATGTCGTGCTGCCCTATTCTGGGTCAGCTGGAGGGGTCGCAGGGTGGACGAACGAAGATTAAGGAGGAGGCTGTTGCACTAGTCTAGCCTGGAGAGAACCAGGATTGCTTGAGGGAGGATGGAAAAGAACCAGTAGCAAAGGAGTGGTTGCAGAGTTCAGCAAGAGCAGGGGCGAGAGAGGAGATGTTGTCCTTGATGGACTTGGAGGAGCATGGGGCAACCTGTTGGAAAGAGACCTTCATGCAGTTGACAACTCTGGTGACTTCTTCAGGGGAGACAGGAGCGAAGGAGGAGGGTGTGTGTTAGGGGGCAGAGTGGGGAGGGTTGGCAGAGTGTGTGACAAGGCTGTTCAGTATGTCCTGAGTTTTGTAAAAGAAGTGAGAGGTTAGTGCATTACAAAGGGCCAATGAAGGAGTAGGGGCAGAAGATACTGTGGACGGGTTGGCAAGTTCCCTGCAGATTCTGAAGAGTTCAGCCGAGATGCAAAGCACAAGAATGCAAGTACAAAAATACTCACCCCTTGCACTCAGGATCATGCCTGATGCATCAATACACAGAGGCCAATGCCAGACTGGAAGGCTGGCCACCGAGGCAACTGCCATGGAAGCAGACAAGACAAAGCAATGTGATACTGCAAGCAAGGTTAAATACATGCTAAATGCAGGATGCAAATTAAAAGTGCAAGGTCAATGCAGACTTCATTGTGGCAGTATACAATTGGTCCAATTATGCATTCAGTTGAATGCAGCAGTACCATGCACCCAGCTGCGGTCAACTTGAAGCTGCAAACACCATGGTGCAGAAACACGAACACCGCTAAATGTAATGTGCTGGTACACAACATAGCATACCAAAAATGTGCATCAGTGTTCCCATGGGTGTGGCTTGTAACTGGGGCTGCATGCCATAATTCGGGAAACCCTAAGAAAGAGAGGCCAAATGTGCTGTCAAACCATTACCCCACAAACATTGCAAGGGATGTGAAGTGTCACCCAGTACACATGGTCAAAGTGTAATGAGACACAAACCAGCAAAACCATCAACACCTGTCACATGCCACAAACAGCGGGCCTTGCCACCCACTCCCAAAAGCCCAAGAAAGGCCCCCACATTTGGAACTCCTGCAATTTTTAATATGAAACCAGTGGCCCCACCAATCCATAGAAACAACACCATGCCCTGACCTATCACCAGAACCAAACCCTGTGAAACATGCACCCATTAAGTAGTACTGGTGCCCCCCAAGACAAGTCATCCCAAGTGATCACACACAGTGCAAGACTCCCAGCCAAAAGCCACACAAGTGTCTGCAAATGCCCTTCACCTACCTGCACAGGGTACCCACCTGCCTTGCATACGATGCAAACCATCGGGAGACGCATCACCTAAATGCAATGATATGCATAGCAACAACAGAAAGAACATGCACACCCATGACAACACAAGAATTGATCCTGAAAATATGCACGGTGCACCCACTGCAGAAGCACCACCAGGTGCAAGAGGGTGACAGGACATAGATTATGGTCTGCCCATGAGTGCAGCGTACCACAACAGAGAGAGGGAAAGAGAGTGACACTGAGAGGGAAGGCCAAGTTAAAAACACATCAAGGGGTACACTGCCTGGATTGGAGATGGCCAATGACATGCACTTCATCATAGAATGTGCAGCCATAGATGAATTGGCCGAGGGAGGTAACACAGTGACATGAGTACCACTTAAATAACCATCCCGTCATGGTAGCATGCAAAACACATACAAGTAAAGTTACACATGCAGCAAACATGGTGACCAATGACACAAGCAAGACAGTGCTCATTCTCACCACTGACTGCGCCGGCATGGTGTGAATCCCGTATCACTTTCACCATGACCTGTGTCTCCAAATGTGTGACAGGATGGACAGTGCCTGCTAGAGGGCATGGGGAGCACGGACATCAAAGGGTGCAGGGTGTCTCCCCTGAGACAGCAGTCACCGCCAGGTCACGGATTAGTGAAACAACATGGGAGAAGAGATTCAAAGAAGCATAGTGAAGTACCATTCACACAGCACACATGTACGAGGAAACACTGAACCCACAGATACCTGCACATGCCATCCTGTGCACCACCATGCAAACATGCACGTTGAACTCACCATGCATGCCTGCATGTCCACCACTGCAAACGTCACGGCCTTAAGAGGTTAACTGCACAACTCAAGGGGGAAAAAGGAAAATAATAAAAATAAAACCTGGAAAGGGAAACTCAAAAATAAAATTCCAACATCCGGGCCTGGAGTCAACTTAAGTATTAAAAAAGTAACAAAAAAATCAAAAATGTCCATGTTGGACCGGGGGAGGGGCAGTGTGCATGCCAACGTCCACCCAAAAAAATGAAAACATTCCCCTCCGTGGGCTCACAGACCACACGGCTAAGGTGGACTGGGATGCATGTCACTGCTGACACCACCATCCTGTGTTGAATCAGAAGGTGGAAGTGGTGCTGGAGGCTCGCCACGTAGTGCCCTGGCCTGATCCTCAGTGGCAGCAGCCATGTGTGACACTGATGAATGCACCAGCAGACTGAGGGCTTGGAGGTCACTATATACAACCTCATGGGTTGCTCAGAGTTCCTCCGCGATTGTCTGCCTCAATGATAACATCTCCTGGCGGAACAGTCTTCTGCTGTCTGCCACTTCCTCATGGATTGCAGCTCTGTGGGCCAACAACTCACACCTCAGGGCTACCCTTTGTGCCCGACCCTTTGCATGTAGGGATGCCTGCAGACACTACAGATCTGCCTGTCGGCCCCTGATGTTGGCTTCCATGCGAAGCCTGTGGGAGCGGCATGTGGACCGCATGACCTGCAGCTGTTGCTCCACCTGTATTGCTAGGGGAATCATGGAAGTGGCCAATCTATCCATGCCTTCAGCCAAACTTTCATAGGCAGCACCCTGTCGGTGAGCAGAACGCAATATCTGCTGCTTCCACACCGTCTGACCAGCCTGCACACGTTCCCTATATGTGTTGGGCCCACACCTGCCTGATCCACGGGAGCATGGCCCTTGCTGTCATGCCACTGTCTCTGGCTGCAGAACTGCAACCCTCCCTTGGACATCTGCCCCAGGACAAATATCCAATACATGGGAGAGTGGCCTTGCAGCCGTAACCACCACAGACTGGTGTGACACCACTGACTGGCCTTGTGAAGGCACCTGACCCCCTGCAGACTTACGGGCCCCAACTGCTCCACCCATTGTAGCACTCACCTCTGCCAGAATTGAGGATTGCACATCCGGTTCAGCATGGTCTGGTCAAGTGGCACAGCGAGTAGAGTGCTCACTTTGACATCTGTGCATAGCCTGGTAATGCAGGTTCGAATCCCGACGGGGCCAAACCCAGCCTTTCATCCTTCCGAGGTCGATAAATGAGCACCACACACCGTGGGTAATAACAAGCAGCGCTCAGATACCTGAGGGTTCGTAGCGCGATATAAATGCCAAATAATTGTTAATTATTAATTATTATCAGAGCTACTTGAGTCCAAAGAGTCAGAATTGTCTGCAGCATGGCTCACGATGGTCTGTAGTACCAATGGATTTTCACGGCATGCCATGCCAAGTCCTCCACTGGTGGTCTGTAGTACCACAGACTCTTCTTCCTCCTCTTCATCCTCTTCCTCCTACTTTGCATCTGGTGCATCCTCACCTGCACATGGACAGAAAAAGACATGTGGAGTCATGTGCAACGTGTCTACAGTAAACCTGTGTATCACATTGCTGCCATGCAACCAAATGCAGGGCATGTCACCATAAGAAATACAGCATCCACATACTGTGTACAACAAGCTATCTGAGCATGGCATATGCAGACTGGCGAAAACATTCCCTGCTCAGGGCCATGCTGCCAGTGGACACATGGCCAACAAATAGGGTCGTTAAGAAGCACATTATGGCCCATGACACAGCTAACCGTTGACTACTATCAGAGAAATGGGCATGGCCATGTGGCTCTGTGATGTGCAATTACATCACATGGCAACAGGCAGACACACATATCCGCATCCAAGTTTGCATCCATCAGATGCCACAGCTGTGTTGACCTGGTACAGGGACTGTACACAATGGGAACATGCCGTAAGTGTGTGAAAATGGAAACAGTCTCAGTTGATGTATGGCTGTAAGAGTACCACCGAGGCAAGGTCTGTGAAGTGAAGAGAGTAAGTCAAAGGAGTTGTAGATAGGAAAAAGGTACAGTGAACCACAAGAGGGAGAGGGGCATGGACCTATGGAGTGCGGGCTGAGTGTGGGAGGGTAACAGGGACCAGGCCCCACAACGATTTGCCTCAGGAGTCATTGCCATTGGGGCAGCAGGGATGTGCACACTCTAGACATATGCACACTCAGGGTACACCGTAAAGCGTGTTGGTTGTCATCTTGTATGTTCTATGTAGCATGGAAGCACCTACGTACATGTGTGAAAAGAAATTCTATACCCTGCAGGGCATGAAGTGTAACTGCTATTTCGGACACAAACACATGTCTAGCAGAGCAGAGTCACTGACATCAAGGATGCAGCTAAAAAGAGTGCACAGTGTGGTATCATGTTGCAGATGTTGTGGGGGTATGCTAGTGAGGGATGAGTTCTGTCTCACGGCTATGTTCAACTGATGTACAACACATGGGTTGTATCCACTCTTGTGTACACTGGACAGGAGTCAGTACACCATGACATGGTTCACCCGGGGAAGTCATTCAAATGTAGCCAGATGTGCACCACAATTATACATCTTGGTGATGCTTCACTTCTTGTACTCAGGATGCACAATCTTGGTCACTCACCTTATGGGCTTGGGCAAGTGCTTCTGCAGCATGTCCTTGAACCCTTGGGGTTTGGGCAGCTGCTTCCGCAGCACGTCCCTGAACCCTTGGGGCTAGGGGAGCTGCTTCCGAAGGACATCCCTGACCCCGGCCACATCAGCCCCCTTTCCCTCTTGGGGCCTTTCCACTAATGTTCCAGGTGTGAGGGAAAAATGGAAGGCACACCAAGCAATTGTCCTGGGCAATTTGAGTGAGGGGGCAGTCTACATGATGGAAGACGTAGTTCTGTGGTCCAGCAAGGCTCAGGTACCCCAGGTGTGAAAAATACGGTATGCTTAATGCATAGGCACCCCCCAAAAAAAGATATGTGTACGCAAGACCAGGATGGCTTCCAGAAAAAGAAAAAAGTGGTACGCAATGCACAGTGGCACCCAGAGTTGAGAAAAAAGTGTACACGGCTCACCGTTAGCCTTGCAAAAATCAAAAGTAGATGCGCATATGTGCAGAGGCAAATCTCCCACCAAAAGGAGACGTTTGTACGGTTCCTAAAGTGAACGGATTGCGTGGCACCCCAAAATACACAGTACTCCACTCGTCCGTCTCCTCCCCTTCACATGCACGTTCAGAGTTGTTTCTATATGTACTAATGTATCCCCGAATATGGCTTGCCGAACGACTGCGTGCAGCTTGTGTCACGTAAGTTACACACTGAGGGCCTTTCCTCTGATTTCACGTGTCCACGCTTTCTGCATTTTATCATTGATATACACGGAAGACCGACGCTCCTGACTCTGAGCCATTTTACCTGCCTCCACCTGCCCTGTGCTGTCTCCAACTTTTCCATCTGCTGCTGCCTGTCCAGAGTGTGTGCTTGCTGCCCACCTGCACTGTGTTTGGAGTGCCCGCTGTCCAGCCATTGCATATGCTCCTGTCCTTGGTCCTGTGACCACCTCAGCTGCTACATTGGACTCCCACCATGCCATTCCACCCCCTCTGCTCCACAGCCCTACTCCAGGATCACCTTGGCCACCCACACCTGCCTTTAGGGTTGCCATTTCTACACCATGATCAGCAGACCAGAGCGGCAACCCCTTGGCAGCGAAGCAGAGAGCTGACAACTTCAGTGCCAGGGAAGTTGATATCCTGGTTGGGAAGGTCCTGGAGCATTATGATGCCCTCTTCGACCCGTGATGCAATGCGGCAAGGAAAGAAGTCAGCAGATCTGGGACGGGATCAAGGATGCCATCAAGGCGGAGGGGGTGGCAATCTGCTCCTTCAAGACCGTGCACAGGCGCTGGGAGGATTTTAAATCCAGGACCCATGGCAAGGCACTGCGATTCATCCAGGAGGGTGCTACAGCAGAGGTGCACCGTGCACACAGGTGCCGGATGTCGGGGAACAACATGCAGGTCCTGGAGAGGTTTTACCCGGTGCTGCACACCCAGGTGTGTGAATTACGGGAACGTCTGGAGTCGACTGGTGGGTAGCCATGTGGTGCACTGCTGTGTGGTGCATGTGTGTTATGCATGTGCGAGCATGTTGGCAGTGCCCCCTTTAGGCTTGCATTAAGTATGCTTCTGAGACGGATGTCTGCATGCATGCCACCGACATCGCTCCCCATGTGTTCACTGAGACACCTCAAATGTGCTCTTACTTGAATTGTGTGTTGTAGGGCTGTCTTGCAGACTGTGCACATGCAATGTTACTTGTGTCTGCAACGTTCCAGGATGTGTGCCAGTTGAGGTAGTGTTGCCCACGTCATGTGTATGTGCAATTGATGCATGTGTGTATGGCATATGCAATCGATTGGTTGTGACAGTGGCATGTAGTTTGATGTGATCGTGTGGAGTGATGGCCAGGCAGGTGTCTGCATGGATGTGGATTGCATGTCCTTGTGTGTGGGTGTGGAGGTTTATGGTTATTCCCTTGACAAGTCATGTTCCTGTGAATGTTGATGATGCCTCGCTGGCCTTGGTGCAGTACACTGATGTTTCTGTTCTCTGTCTCCTTTTCTACAGTTGCATCTGATGAAGAGGGCAGAAGCAGTGCTGTAGAGAAGGGATACAGGGACGTGTACACCAGGCAGAGGCGTAGGCCACAGCCACGCACCCGTGACAGCTCATCTTCGGGGCTCAATATGGCTGTGGCAGCGCCAGTGATAAAGGGCATGGCTGCTGGGGGTAACACAAAGAAGGTGAAGGTGGGAGTGGACTCCTCAGCAGCTGTAGGACCAGGTGATGCCACACAGGGGCCATCCATGTCAGAAGAAACCCCAGAGTCATCCAGGGTGGCAGAGGTAGAGGTGGAGGAGGTGGCCATTGAAGCACAGCCCATGGGGTCAGTTGGGGTTGTTGACGTGGGCATGCATACTGCAGTCCTAGCACCGGGGAATCAGGCTGTGCAGGCCACTGTTGAGGTGCCTGTGCAAAATCCCATCCCTGGTCCATTGAAAGCAGCACTGTGCGCCTGCCGGGATGTCTCCACCCAGACCTATCCCCCATTGTCGGCTAGTGTGTCCACCCAGACCGACACCCCATTACCATCTGATGTGTACAGCTTTCCAGCTGTACACATCAGATGGTAATAGTCGACTCCAGGCTACCACTGCTGGCCTTATTGATGAGGCAGACAGATGTAATTTGTGATGATCTGCAGGCTACTCGTAGTCTACTTGCACATCGTTACGATGAGCTATACCGCCTCGTGTCATGGCTCGTAACATGTCTGTTCCTTGTACTCTGTGAGATGTTCCCTGATGAGACCACCTCCTCAACTTCCTCCTATGTGTGCCAGTCGTCCTCCAGGGTGCCTTCCAGCCCAGGTACCAGCAGGGCCCCCTGTACACCAGTCCAACCACCAACGCCCCGTCTGGGGCAGATTACATCCCTGCCCATATTGGTAGTCCAAGGCACAGCAGCTGAGGTAGCCACCGTGCCTACCCAGGCACTGACAGGGGCATAGACAATGGAGGGACAGCAGGCACCCACGAGCTGTGCAGGTGCCGTACACCCCCGGGTATCATCATCAGCTTGGAGGGTGTACCAACGTAGCAGGTCCCGGGCACTGGAGCAGCAGCGGGAAATAAGGAGGAGGCAATTTTTCACAGGGCGGAGCACCCAAAGGAGGCAGGTGGCAAGAGTGAGGCAGGGGGCCTGCCTCAGGCACAGATTGTCTTCCGTGTTCAGACGTTATGACAGGCAGATCATGGCAGAGAGGCAGCGGGAACAGGAAGCAGGAGTGGTGATGGCCAGGGCTGGGATTGCACTGCATCATGCAAGGAGGCGGGCTGCCATTCTGGAGGCAACTTGCAGGGAGGCAGAGGTGATAGAGACACAAATGCTGGACGACCTGAAAGGCCTCCAGGGAAGAACGGAGGCCCGTCTGAGGGCTGGGAGTTGTGGCGTGGGACCCAGCCCTGGGGGAAAGGCTGATTAAGATCAGGAAGGAGGACTAGTCCACTGCCTATGTAAATAGTTATTTAGATGTAGGTTTCCTTTTTTATTTATTATTTTCCCCGGACTTGCCAGACTTTCCTTCCCAGTTTTTCATGTATATAGTTAGTTAGGCATAGGGTTTTAATTTCTTTTATTTTTTTCCCCAGGACTGCTTTCAACTTCCTTCCCCGTTTTTATTGTAAATATTTCTATGCAATAGATATTTGATTTGGTTACATTTCACACTTCACGCAGTTTATTTGTGTGTGCAACTTTCATACTTCACTTTTCAGCCAGTGCATCTCGCCATTGCAAGTCATGTGTTGTTGTTGCTGTGGTGGTTGTTACCGGAAGGATGCACATGTGGCTGACATGTGGGGGTGGGTCCATCAGATGGCTGTGTCTGCACTGTATGTTTTCATTTGCTTTTAGCTGTGTAGCATCACTGTGTTTTTGCCATCAGTGTGATTGGGGTGGAGGTAGGTGGGCTTATGTGGAGGTGTTCCATGGTCCCGTTAATGGCATTTTTGTTTGTCATTGCTGTGTTAAACCCATGTCATGCAGACACGCACACCAGCATGTGCAGTTACACAATGCTTTCTCTCCTGTGTTGCTCCATCTTGGACACTGGAATGCAGTAGTGAGCCATGTTTGCTATTTCGGGGTAGCATTGCCATTCTCCGGTCTCTGTGACTCATGCACTGTCTGACTGCCCTCCCATGCCCTCCCATCACTCATGCATGGCCCTGTCGTGCTATTGTTCCCTGTCAGGTAATTTGACGCACCTTCCACGCAGCTCACTGTTGCTCAGGCGGTGACTCACATGGGCATTGTTTGTGCATTTGTCATTTTTATTAGTATGTTTACTTCTGTCATGGGCACACATTCAGTTAGTGTGCTTTGATGCCTTGGCAAAGTGCCATGGCCAACATGCACATGTCACTTGCCATTGCATTCACTTGTCACATGTGTTTGGGGTGGGCTGGTTAACGTCTTGAGGGGTGTTTCAGCAGGTGCTCTAGTCCTGTATGGCTCTCCAGTGCTTCCAGTTGATTATGTTTGCAGCTGACATATTGGTGTTACACTTCATGTAGCTGGCAGACCACGGGGGTTCAGGTAAGCTGCAGACTTGCATTGCACTGTATTGTGGAAGACTGTCAGGGGGCTGTCTGGAGGGGTGTCCAGTCTGGAGGGGGAGTCCAGTCTTGAGTGGGATGCCTGGGGCGTGTCCAGTCTGGAGTGGGATGCCTGGGGCGTGTCCAGTATGGAGTGGGATGCCTGGGGGGGTGTTGAGTCTGGAGGTGGCTTCCTGGTGGGTGGTGCAGTCTGGAGGGGACTACCTGGGGGGGTGTCCAGTCCAGTCAGGAGTTTGATGCCTGGGGGGGGTTCAGTCTGGAGGGTGATGCCTGGGGGGTTGTCCAGTCTGGAGTGGGATGCCTGGGGGTGTCCAGTCTGGAGGGGGTGTCCAGTCTGGAGTGAGATGCCTGGGGGGGTGTCCAGTCTGGAGGGGGTGTCCAGTCTGGAATGGGATGCCTAAGGGGGTGTCCAGTCTGAAGGAGGATGCCAGGGGGGTTGTCCAGTCTGGAGTGGGATGCCTGTGGAGGTGTCCAATCTGGAGAGGGAGTCCAGTCTGGAGTGGGATGCCTCAGGGGTTGTCCAGTCTGGAGGGGGCTGCCTGGGGGGTGTCCATTCTGGAGGGGGCTGCCTGGCCTTACGAGGGAGGGCCCACATTTTCACTGGGGTGCGGTCTGGTCTTGCAAGGGAGGGCATGCATTTTGTCTGGGGTGCGGCCTGGGCTTGCGAGTTGAGGTGTGCGATTTCACTGGGGTGCAGCCTGGCCTTGTGAGGGAGGGCACATGTTTTCTCTGGGGTGTGGCCTGGGCTTGCGAGGGAGGGCATGGGTTTTCTCTGGGGTGTGGCCTGGGCTTGCAAGTTGAGGCGAGGGATTCTGCTGGGGTGCAGCCTGCCTTGCGAGGCAGGGTACGCATTTTCTCTGGGGTGAAGCCTGGGCTTGCGAGGTGAGGGGTGCAGCCTGGGCTTGCGAGGTGAGACTGGCCATTTCGCTGGGGTGCAGCCCCGGCTTGTGAGGTGAGGCGCAACGTCTCTCAGAGGTACTGGATGGTGGGCCAGCGTTGGCGTGGAGGCTTGCGCCGTGTTAGTCCTTTTGCTTGCTTTTTGCGGTGCTTGGGGGCGTGTTGTAGGCGTTCCCCGCACAGCTTGTTATTACTGGCGCGACGCCTAATAATGTGTCTTTAAATGCATGAATACACGTGGAACGCAATATTTGTTCTGCGCCACTGCCCATGCAGGGTCCTTCTCGGCACGCGGACCTTGCACCATTTCTGCGCCCCATTCCATGAATCGGGCCCCATGTTTCTCCAAAGGGGTTCTCACCCCGTACACCTAAGTCTCCTCTGCTGAGGTGATCCTCCTGGCGTATCTGCCCCCAGGGTCAGGATCGGAAAGGGCCAGCCTTTTACTGGCCAAATGAGGGGAGGATTGTGGGGAATACGAGAACACCCTCAGGTTTCTCAGTGTGTAGCGCTATATAAAAAATACATTATTATTATGAAGAACAGTACAGAAAGAAGCAGGCCAAGGAAATTCCCAGTGCATAGTGCCCAATGGAAGAAGTTCACAGGACATCATAGACCCGGAGAGTATGAGAAGGCATGGAAGGGGAGAGAGGATTGGGCTCCCCGATGCTCTGCATTTGTTAGCAGACCAAGAACAACAGTGCTTCCTGAAGATGATGGTCAGACATTCACAATTAAACAACAGTAACGAAGAGCAGAACAGTGAAAAGCAACTTTGAGGCATTCCAAGACTGGTAAGTTCAAAAAGAAAACAATCATTCAAATAAGGCAACTTACAAACCAAAGTCCAACCCGAATGAGTCTCTTAGGACATACCCTACCCTAACATTATTTTTTTTAAATGTACATCTCAGATTGAACAGAGCAGACATGCAGTCATGGTTTGCAGGCCGATGGATGCAGCCATACATTGCAAGTTTATCAAAAGTAGAAAACAATGTGACAAATTCTGAGTGGGGTTTGGGAGCTGCTGCAAGGCTTATGCCGGCAAAGACATTACCTGGGCTGAGCTGATGAACGAGAGCCCTTTTAATGCAATCCATTGTGGAGGTGTCGGTGTAAGAGCAGTCAGCAGGCTATATAAGTGGCATTTCAATATAGATTGCATGCTCCCGCTGAAGACCATCTGCTACTCTTGCGCTTACATTCCAGCAAGGAACATTCCCCACCTGGAATCTTAGTGTTTTGACCTGCATTCTTGTGATTCTTTTCACCACAAAAATGTTCCTTGGCGCACAATCAAGATGTCGTCTTGCCACTGCTATTCTCCTGCATTCTTAAAGCTCAGGTCTATGCAGAGGAGTCCCCGCCAACGCTAGTTGTCCAATGCCAAAGAGTGATGGAGGGAAAGAAGGATGTTTTGGTGAGCTGAGCGTGGTACCTAGCTTTGGTTGGTCCAGTTTAGCACTTAAAAGAATTGAAATATTGTGTAGAGGTTATAGAGAGGGTGCAAAGTTACTAAACAACTGTGATGGCATAGTTGTAGCACTGCAACTTTCCTGAAACAAGTAAATCGACTATTTGGTGGAAAATCCGTGGAATTACAGCCAAATCCAAATACGGGTTGCAGTACTCAGTTCCATGGATTTACCACGAGATTACGTGTGGTGGCAAGGCAATGACTAGGACACAATGGGGATTTTTACCTCATTTGCTGCGAGTGGTAATGCTGGGTTTTGGAGGGAACGTTGAGGATCTACCGCCAGCATTTTGCTGAAGGTAAATTCTCCACTTTGCCCCCAGACCAATAATTTGATTGTGTGGTAATGTGGTGGTAAAGAGGCAGGAACAATATACCACCACTTCACCGCTGTTGATACTGCACCACTGCACTCATAATCAGACCCATGTATTTAAGTGTCAAAATAACTCTTTGAAAGTCACACCAAGTGGCACCAGCTAGGACACATCATTGGTGATAAATGTCTGCCTCTGGCCAGACCAGCACAAACTAGTTCCAGGTCTTCGGTCCCAGAAAGCAACCAAAGATAATTGTTTTGCATTCTTGGTAAATGCACACCTGAAGCAATCTTGGGAAAAGGTTTCATGTTTTTCATCTGCCCTTAGTTTTGAGAGATTATGCTGATGCACAAGAAAGTGTTTGGAATGAGTTCACTGAACATTTTTAGTAAGAGCAGCGCATTTGGGTTAACCATTGTGAATCTCAGTACCCCTCACAGTCTGGCCTACTTACCGATACCACACAGACATTTTATTACAATATGACACATTTATCCTGGCGGTAAATGCGCCAGAATACTGCCGAATGGAATCACTGTTACCGCCACTTGGTCTGCCGGATTACAAATGGAGGTAACAGTGTTAGTCCGCATTGATCTGGAGTTCGTGACTCTCCATTGGAGATTTCAGCAGAATTACCGCAGGTGGCACTACAACCATGCAAGTTCTACCAATTTTGCTGATTCTTCAGTGGATAGTGGGAGGATTTACCTGGGTAAATCCCCCACTCTAGGGCCACACTCATAGTATGGCGGAGCAGGAAACTGGCAGTAATTCCATTACTGCCACTTTATTACTGCACCGCCATACTCGTAATGAGGCCCATTATCATTTGTGTCACACATTGATTGCCTTTTAAAAAAAATAATAGTTGAGTTCTTTTGAGGAGTTGTTTCTTTTGTATCTTTCTGATTCGTTTTTGTAACATGTGTATTTTTTTCTTGGTGCCTTTTTGTGACAGAATTTCATTTTGAGGGCTTCCTAGACTGAGCTTTCTTGATTTTTATAACCCAAAATGATGTTGGAAATTCTGCCTCTGAAAGTGAGCTCTGCTAATCAGACTACTTTCATAATGCTCCATACTGAAAAGTTTAGTACAAACATGTAGCTCTGCTGACAGCCCCAGCAGCTGCTTTGTTGTTTGGCAACATGGGAGTAATAGAGCAGCATGTAAATTCCTGCAAACAGCCTGATGGAACCCATAGTCCCGAAAGGCACGCACTGCCTATGCATCGCTGATCAAAATTATATAATTGTGTGCTCCCAGAGACTGGTGGCAGATTAATATATCAATATAAAACATGTCTAGTTTTAACATGGTGGCTTCTTGGAATCTACAATTATACTGCCCAAATCCTATGGTGCATTTTTTATTGTCAGCTTGGTTTTTAGGGACTCTCAGGGCATTCACTTTCTGGGATGGAGCTTCACTGAAAACAAACCATTAGGGTAAGCCCCAGCAAAGCCTTTCTTCTCTCTAGGAAACTCTTGTCAACTTGCAAAAGAATAGGCTCTGCTGTGGGGTTGAATGGGCAGGTCATGTGTCAAAGTCATACCAGCATGATAATTACTAGAAATTCTTCAGTTATACTGGCCAAAATCCTTTGCTGTTATTGTATCATCAGTTTGGTTTCGAATGACTCTTCCTGTCCGGGTATTCACTTTCTGGGATGGAGCATCACCCAAAACAGTCCAGGGAAGGGTCCTACCATATTGGTAGCTCTAGGGACACTCACAGTTCCTGTGTCCCAACCATATTTCCTGCTGACAAAGCACCCTAGGGCTGACATCACCAGGAAATGTCACTGATCACAGCACCTAGGATTCAACCCTTTCAGAATGCTTGAAGGGACCAATCCGCTGTGGTAGACTAACTATACAGGGGGTAAGTCCACCCCTTTAATTGAATCATCAATGGATATCAGAAGAAGAAGGATTTTCGCCTGAAACTCTATAAGGATATAGCCGGTCCAATATCTCTACCATAGAGCTTATGATAAAAGTTCCAAGAGGAGAGAAAGACCCCTCCCTCAACCATCCCATGGGAACACTTGGGATGAACTGCTTTGTGGACAATGCCTACCTGCTGCC
The DNA here is from genome assembly GCF_040938575.1 of Ambystoma mexicanum. NCBI lineage: Eukaryota > Metazoa > Chordata > Amphibia > Caudata > Ambystomatidae > Ambystoma > Ambystoma mexicanum. The sequence continues at coordinate 1,080,242,521 of NC_090921.1, forward strand.
TGAAAAATTGATCCAGGCTTCTGCTCACTAGAGGAGGAAGCTACTGCAAGTGTTCACTGGCAATCTTCCTAGCTGGGAAGGGTAGAACAAAAACTCCCCTCATAACTGGAGACCCTAGACAGTGTCCCCCAGCATCCCAGGAGTCAAGGGACAGCGCAGGGCTCTGTTCCCTGATTCGCTTTCAAGCCCACACAACCACTTTTGTTGTTTTTTCAAGCTGCTTTTGACACTCACCATTTTTCGATCTGATTCGGGCACTGAAGTTGCTCACGAAATCTGCGCCTGCCTTTTTTGAACCTGGTTCGATCTTCTCACTGCTGCACGACCGCATCTCATCACTGGACTCTATGGAGCCAACTCCTCAACGGTGCCAATAACGGTGCCAATGCATTCAATCCATTGGGAATCACTGACTTGTCCATCTTATAGAACCTTGGTACGACATTCTTTAATTTTAGTGTTAGGAAAGATTTCATAATTGTATGTAATTTTCCCTCCATGTGTCAACCCCAAACCTTCTGCTGCTGTTTAGACACCATTGACTGACTTTGCCAGAGAAGCACAGCCTTCAGCTGCACTCCTCTGGGCTTTCACTCACTTTTTATGGGGAAACTGACATGATATGATATGATATGAGATGGCATTTGTAACGCGCCTATACACAAGTGTTTCAAGCCCTTAAGACAGTCAGTATTGGGAGACTTTGTTTCCCTTAGCCCTTTTCCTGTGTTGCAACTTTTGTGCAACATGTAACAAGTGTGCAATGTATCTTACCATACAGCTCACTTGGGTCTATAGTCATTTCCAAAAGCCCTAGATACTCTTGCTGGACTTTTTATGAACTGTGCAGAAGTGTTATGAAGAGGTCTGGTGGTAGCTATCTTTTTGCATTATTTTTAACCCTTTCCTGCCATGTTAACTGCGTTTTGCACGAATAGGTGGCCTGGCTCCAAAATGGCTATGCCACGAGGTTCTTTGTCCTGTCCTTTGGTCATCTTGCCCCTTCACCTTCCCCAGGTCGAGTCGACCTGGGTCAGTCCTTATTTGGTCATGCACTTTCCTGCACAACTGAATGCTTTGCGGGCTTCTGCATGCCTTGTGTGTGTGCCTCCAGGATGTGGGCTGGAACATCTGGTTCCAATACACATCCTGGGTGCCAGAGAGTCTGGAGTGCCATGAATGACTGGGACCACCGTACTCCATGATTGGTCCACGTATGGAGTTTTTGTTTGTCAGCAGATCTCCCATTGGGTCCTCTCTGTTTTGGCGCAAAGGGAACTTTGGATAAGAGGAGGCCAAAAACACCCATACCATGTTGATCTCCTGAGTTCTCACTGAACGAGTCGAGGAACCGCTGGTGACCCGCTGGAAGGTTTGGCACCCTGAGGCGGCTGTCGTCCCATGGGACCCCTCTGCATATGGTCGTCCTAGAAGGTCTGTGAAGAAGCTTCGACCCATTGGAATAGTGGGACCAACTATTCTCTGCACCTTCTTCAAACCCTGCAAGTAAGCTTTCTCGGAAGTGTGCCTGGGCCAACCAGTGGGCTGACAAGCTTACCCAGTTGCTTTGCTCTGTCACTGCCGCCGTTTTGAGGAGGCCCTCGAAACTTGGTATACTGCTAGCTCTGTGTCCCTGGCACCCTCACACTGAATTTCGTACACTTGGCATTCCCAGGTCTGAAGTGAGACGACTGCGCCAGGACCGGAGTAAACGCGGTTACCGTGTTGCTCTGCCGAGGCAGCGTCTTTTGCAAGTCTGCTACATTTGTGGCCCTCTTGCCCCTGAAGCCTGCTGCAGTGAAACTGGGTCAATTCATCCACCCGGAGCAGAGAAATCACCACTGTCCCATTTGGGAATCATCGCTGTATCTCAGGAACTGAAAGGTGCCGAGACATCCTTTTTGCCGCATTCGAACCTGCAAGCAAAGTGGACTGAACTGGCGAAGTTTGGGTCAGTTTGAATCAGGGACCGGCGAGTACGCCATACCCAAACTTGTGGCCCCTAGTGCAAAGGCCCATTTTTATGCACGAGTGGCCCCTGGGGGCCCCTCTCCTTTCCACTGCTATTGGGAAATAGCGACTCCATCCCAAACTCTCGAACTGCCTCTGCCTTCAAGTGGAGGTCCTTCTTGAATAGTGAGAACTTGTTCTGCATCACCTCATCCACCTTCCCAAGCTGCTAGAGACCCTATTTTGCCCATTGGAACAACCGCGTGCGCTTGCCTTGCGTGTACTATTGAGCACATGGCTCCTCTCTTCTCATGGCTCAAACTGCCTCTTAGTTAGGTGTATTGTCGATGTCGAACGGGGCCTAAAGACTAGCTGCACTGCCTGTTTCCTTCCCCTCTAGGTTGTCGACATATTTCGTGCATTTAACCCTTTAGACCCCAATGGTCTTGTGTATAGACATTGTATGGATAGTGTTGTGTTGGTTTACTTAGTGTTACTGTGATTCTTTTGCTATGGTCTATGTTACAAAGGCCTTGTAATAAATGTGTCTATATTTTTGATATAACACCTGTCTGGAGTAATTTGTAAGTGTCCTTGCTTTGTGTACTCATTGAGGTCCTTCAGTTACCCTCACCGCACCTGAGACTTAGCCTTGACCGCCTGCCATAGCTACCCTGATTGGTCTGGCTTGTCCAGAGGTTACCCTGTTCCAAGAAACTAGGCTTGCCTTCTGAACCTCTGCCCCTCCAGGTCAGAGTTCAGAAATCCATCTTAACATTTAGTACCCCAGCATTGAGGGTGTTTGGATGCTCCTTTGCCAGCTCACACCACTCCTGACGAGTATAGCCTGCCCTCGGCCCATGTTACCGGAAGGGGCAAAGGAAGTATAACTCTCTGGCTGCACCTTTTTCACTTTTAAAATTGGGATCTCTGCTGGTTTAGTAGTAGCGTGCTGCTCAGCAGGAGTTTGATACACCACTCATCCATGTACTCCTGAAGAGCAGAAGCCATTTTGTCACAGTCACTTCCAGTGAGCGGGATACTGGTTCCAGTGTGGCCACCAGTTTAGGCCACAGCGGTTCACCCCCACTGGTCCCAGGGGATGGTTATGGAACAGATCTCTCCTCTGCCTTGGATTAACCTGTCTTCAACTCTATTGCAGATGAAAAGGCAAGAAAGAATCAAAGAAGGAGTGGGAGATCCATTCCTTATAAAGTTAAATGCCCTCATGGAAATGAACAGAAACAAGTCTGCTCTAAGGGGTCCAATCCGCTTTCTTATGTGTATGCTTCTTTGAAGTTTGGTTCCCAGGAGATCTCCTATTGAGATCTCCTGAGATGGAGAAAAGGTGTTACCCATCCTCCCAGAAAATCTAAGCAGCACACCATACTGCCTTTTGTTACACTTGCTGAAGTGGTGACAGGCAAGGCATCCATGAATCCACACAGGCCTCTATAGCTGACCTGGCTCAGAGGGTTGACACTTAAATGGCATGTGGGTTTAATAATTGTGGGATCTTATCAGTCACCATAACAAAAACAGGTATGGCTTATTGTTAGAGTGTAGTCTGCCACCAGACAGACAGGGTCATAATTATGAGATTTGGGTCAGATGAGCAGAAGCTAAAACATTCTCTGTCTGTAGGGGCATGGTGTCCCATCAGGTGTGAAGAAGGTTCATGTTACGCTTCAACTTGCCTTGTGGCACTGAAAGGCGGATGCTGAAAATGTCAGGAGATTGGAGCAGTCCTGGATTCAGCCTCTGGAAAAGCTTTGCTACCAGAATTGAGGGCTCAAGACCTCTCACAGATACCTAGCAAATGCCACACCACCATGACCTCACAGTTGTCCTCCCTCTAAGCATCCATCATGCTTTGGTTTATGGCTTGGTATTATGTTTATTGTGTGGTACCTATCCAAGCCTGCTGCCCAAATAAAAGGTTATCAATATAGTAACCAGAGAATTGAGGTTTGAGTTGTGCTTACTGGGAATTAATCCGATGATCTGCACATCATGCACATTTCTCTGAATCAGGTACAGTAGGCTACCTATCAATCTATCTGTAATTGGTCTCTATGACTTGCAGGTCACATACAGAGCACTGCAGCAGGCACATTAACTTGCTCAGCATTCTTAAAAGAACTATCATTTGTTCGCCTCTCACAGTTCTTTACAGCCAGTAGGTACATTAACCTAGCAAGCTATCTTACTAGGATTCATAGGAATACAATTGAACATTTTGGGTGATGTGGTAATCCTGGCTATTACATTACTTTAGGTGAAGAGTTTTTCATGTCACTCATGATAGACCCCTAATCACATGAATTATTTTCTGCGATTGGTGGGTGTCTTGTGATCTTTATAAGCTGTAAGGAATTTAATTAACTGCTCGGTATCTTAAAACATATATCTTGCCATGCAATTTAGCAAACCACTGTCCTTCATTTTCTATCCAGTGGTACTTAATTAGTGAAAGTGACAGGGCTCAAAATGTACACTCGCCGCTCGCCATTGGCAAGTGATCATTTGGTTTTGATGAGTAGGAAATTGTGTGCTGTGTGGAGAATTGAGTTCCTAGGCATGTGACATTTAATGCCCAGATAGTAGCTTGCAACTTGAAATGTTTACCCCTGCAAGTGAAAAGTTTGAGTCAGGAAGAAAGTTTAATACTTTCACATTATAGCAAAAGCAAACAGCTGATCTACGCATTCCTTTAATGGCAGTATTTTCACCAAAACATTTCAACTTCAGACACGCTAGTATAAACATCATAACTCAAACAATTCCTTTGGTTTCCACGAGATATCTGTAAATCTCATTTTCATATCCATCAATGTTTTGTATATATTATGTGTATGATACAGATGTGTGTTGTTGTCATGGCCGGTTATAAGGGCACCCCTACTTTTTCCTGTGGCTCCCATTGTGCACCCTCCTCCCCTAACTCCCTCTGAATAGGATTTCAGGAGACGCCACTGCAGGAAACTGATTCTAAAGCAGTGTTGTGGTAGCAAGTGTCGAGTGGAACTCATTTTGGATTCTTACAGTACCAATTCAGCAGTCTCCAATGATAACTATCCTGAGTGAAGCAAATAACTCGAAAAAGGAGACGCAGCATAACCATTGTAATGCTCCTCCCGAAAATACAATTTTATACAATGTGTAGATAGACAACATTTCTTGACTTCAAAATTGTGTTCCGACTGGATTACTGTAGAGGAGCAGGTGGATGAATTTTCCCTAGTTCCTGCCCCCTCACCACCATCCTATTGGAGTGGCAGACAAAGAGCTACACTTGGGAACCCATGTATTAATCCATGCAATACTCCTGTACCGTGTCGAGTATATCAGAGATGATATGTTCTCAGACAACCGTTCAGAATGCATCCTCACACTGAACAAATGGAAGAATGTCATTTGGAAAAATGCCTCCAAGACCTTGAGTGCATTGTAGAATGCTAAGTGAAATCTGATGTGGATAAAGGGATGTTATAAGGAAGATATATGAACCTATGTTGAAACGATATGAAAATGCTTATGAATGACGATCTGACTGAAGCACTAAGAGAAACGGTAGCTGAAGATAACGTGATCATGAATACAAAGAAGATGAAGTAACTTACTGACCAATAACTGTCCATACGCATAACACAAGGTAGAAGAAGCATATAGAAGCTTGCTAAAAGAGGTATATGATCAAGAATTAGGATGGCCATTAGAAGAAAATGGACAATGGCTCATGTTAAGAAATAACCCAGTTACCTCAAAAACAAATGTAGGATTGCAAAAGGAAGAGATGATTAAGAAACTGTTTTTGTGAGCAGAATAAAGGAGTACATTAGCCTGGAACCAAGGATGCTATTTCAAGAGATGAATGTGAAGCACAAAGGGAGTCGAATGAATGGACCATGTGCATAGGACATATTTCTGTTCAGATTAGGAGGAACTGGAACATTCACAGGAGCCAAGTAGTGGACAAACGAGAAGGTAAATGCCTATGTGAGTTGGAGTGAGCAAGTCTCTAAACGAGAGAAAGCGTAATGGCACCCTGCTTAATAAAATCAAATAGAAGAGTCAAGAGCACACAACTTCACTCATTATTCAGAAAACCCCCAGGAGCACCAGTGACTGACACATATGCAGAGAGATGTTCTCTCAGACAGGCATTCCAACCTTACCCAGTGAATGTCTTTATGGATACAGGTGCCTCAACAGTGGTCATGGATCCAAATGCCATGATGAATGACGTTGACTAATGCCAAGAAACCACAATGCTAATGTCATTAGTGACACCACGACAAAGCCACGTTAGTCATGAGGTATACTCGCAACCATGCACAGCTTCACACAAACACACATCCATATACATGAAGAACATGCTTACACAGTTCTGTATATCGAGGACAGATACATATACATACTATCAAAGCTTTATTATTGTTCTCATTAGCCTAGCGCAGAAATGCTGACCTCAAGGCAAAGAAGAGATGCAGAGCAAACTTGCAGATGCTTAAGGCAACTAATCCCATGGAATTACAGGATCACATAAGGAGTCACATAAGGAGTCTAACTGAACTGTGGGCTCGGATTCCACTGCGCTGATCACCCCTTAGTCTGATGACCCAACCATTAGTACTGGATAGCAATGATAGGCAGCAAAGGGTGGGGGAAACAAGGTATAGCTTCAATCCCTTGAAGCTATATAAAATCACAATAAAACAGATTCTCCCATCTGCACCAGTGTCTAATTAATAAATAACAACACAATGGTAGTGAAATTGGGAACCACTTGAGAAATTATCATACTAATGTCACAATTTATAATTATTCAAACAATAAGTGTACTTTGCCAAATGTCTTTAAATTCAGACAATAGGTGGACTTTGCTGACACATGTTTTCGACCTTCAAAGTCAAGGTCCTCATCAGGGCTTTTGCCACCATAACCACAATGCTGTAAAACAGAAAAATAGAAACAAAGATGATACAGACCAGTGACAAACCATTGATGTTTCACAACGTTGTGGAGCGCAGAAACAATGCATGATAGTCAAATATGAACAAAGATGATATAGACCAGTGACAAACCATTGTTGTTTTACAACGTTGTGGAGTGCAGAAACAATGCTTGATAGTCGTGAAAAATAAAAAACAAAAGAGAGAAAAACAAATACAAATCAGATATTGATCAAACATTCTAGATGTTATTTATTCCATTACATGTACAATCATCCATCAAATCATTCCATTACATATGCACTCATGTTTAGAATGATGCATAAAAGGTTAATTGTAACCCAAATTCAAATGCTATCTTATGCTAAAACGCATGAAAATTCCACCAACAACACTTCAGATAATTTGTAATACTGATTCTAAAAAATGATGATTTAATTCATCTCAATAATATTGTGCCCAAACAATTTAAATTTAGCCTGCCTACTCGATAATGAACCAAGTTGGTTTCTCACCCAATAAATCACACTGCAAACGTTCAAATGGAGACCATTAATCTTCAGCAAGTATTTCAAATTTGGGAATCTCAATCTGTAAGGAAAGGATTTCCATATCAGACTTGAGTTCAAAGTTATTAATGCAATATTAATTCAATCTACATGTCGTCATGCCATAAACAAAGGAAGCCTTACCAAAATCACTTTGCGCCCTTATTTCAAATTGCCTATTCACTGACTTCAAGTTAGTCTTAGCATTGTCTCTTAATCACCAATCCTGAAAACAGAAAAAAATGTACACGGAATGTATTGACTTCGTTCAGGTCCCCTTACATAAAGGGTAATCTCAAAAAACGGAATAGGGCCTGGCAAGACCAAATATGACTAAGCTATAGGAATTATAACACAATATAAATGTGTAGAAATCGTAGTATAAGTCTAATGGAAATCACATGAGGCCTCAAGCCGCAGGACAAGAGATGAGGGGGAGCAGAACCAAGCTGGACAGAGCAGGAAGGCCAGGGGTCATAGCCAAGGTCAGAGATAAATGGCACATTCCAAACTCAAGAAGACAAGGAGCCACTTGCAGAAAAGCAGAATAAATCCTCTTAATTGCAGACCAGAAGAGCTCAGGTTTGTGGTCCACAACCACGTGATGCAGCCAAGCTAGACAATGGTCATTCACTGCGGTGGGAAGACGAACAGCTCTCAGCAACTGATAGGCAGAATCCTGTGCAGTGCCCTTAGGGACCACTACACATAATTAAGACCACAAGTGGTAATACAAGTTCACCTTTGGTACAATCCTGTAATACTATGTTAAAGTGGTAGCAGTAGCGGAGCAGCCAGGCTTATCTCAAGAGTATATGAGCAGTAGCAGAGATTACACAACGGGACCACAATTACTGTGACTGAAGCTAACACTGACTCAAGGTTTCAGGTAAAAAATAGAAGTACATTTATTTTGAAACCATCTGTTATAAAACACAACACTTCTATAAATTCAAAACCACACATAAAATACACTACAAACAACCAATTCTCTTGGCACAGAACAACTCAAGGTAAGTACCTTATATTTTGTCGGACCGGTGTTGTGAAACAAAAGACGTTACCGTGAATACGTATGTGATCACTTTTTGACAGTTCGGTCTTACTAAAGATACGCGTATCCAGGGCAAGAAATGTTACCGTGGCAAAACACACTTAGCACCTGGGCTAACCAGAGAGAGTTGGGGACAAAAATCATAGGCAATACTTTTGTCAAGGCAGACAGAATCGCAGAACACTCGCTGACAGAAATATAAAAGTCAATAGGCCAGTGTCAAGTGGAACCGGGTTCCTGTTGTCGATGATCACACTGTCAGACAGTTCAAGATTCAACGTTGCCAGGAGTACTTGGATATTGTCAACAGAGGAAGCAAAAGTTATAAGAGGGAAGGAAAACAAGGGAAAGCCTTGGAAGAGGAGAAAATGGATTCACCCTAGTTCCTCGAAGCAGTACACAGTACCTTATTCAATGAAGAAGCTGGTGCCACAGCAGTTGTTCCTGGTAGTTTCCTGCAGATCCACTGTTCCTGGAGCTTCGGTCGTGGAAACGAGAAGGAGGACGTCTGGAGGGGCCTGCACCACTCAGGGATAAGGCCAGCAGCAGCGACGGGGAATAAAAGGTGCGCTCCTTTAAAACAAGAGAGGCTCTTCAGGTGGCTATCCGGACCACTACCACAGGGTGCAGTGATTTCGACAACGAAGAGGATCCTCTGGCTGTGGAAGATGAGTAGGTTGACCCCACCAGGTTCAAGGGAAGAAGACTCCGGACTGGATCTTCTCTGGTCGTCGAAGGGTAGATAGCTCAGGACTGCAGCAGGGCTTCACCGGGACGGGTTAGTTGCAGCAGCCGTCTTCTTCTCCGCTTCTCTTCGGTTCCTTATAGTTCCAGTGGCGACTCTGACTTCCAGCCCAAGAGTCGTGCCTTTTATGCGAAAATCCCCCATTCACACAGCCTGGCTGTCAATCACGCAGCAGGGGGGTTGTCCAGCCCTGACAACCACCTCAGCCAATCATGGCAAAGTGCGACTTGGGTTTCTTAGCACACCCTGTGCAGGGGTGACTACACCCCTCCCTCACATTCAGCCCATCTAGATACCCAGGCGCTCAGAGGAGGGCTTCTTGGTAGAAGGCCGCCAAAAGACAGTGAACAAAGAAGGCAAACCTGGTTTGCCGCACAAAGTAAAACACAAGAAGGACTTTAACAAAAAGAAATGGCGCTAAACCCAACCAGAGCAAAAAGAAAGAGTATTTGGTCAAGCGGGTTTATGTTCGAGGCTACTATAATAGCCTAAAACAATACCACGTTTATATAGTATAATCGCGGTATAAAAGTTAGGGTAGAAACCACTGCCACCAGCCAAGTCTAAATGTTAAAAGAGCAAAACAAAGCTCAGAGAGGCACAGACAACAAGGGGGTAGGATTTAACTCTTTCCAGTAATCCATGTAAGATGGGTTGTACTGGGTCTGTAGTTTTAAAGTGACTATGTAAAGTTAATGGCAACTTTACCTGTTTCTGGAGGACAGTAGTCAGCCCCAAAAAAAAGAGTCATTGGAAAGTCTTAGAGACAACCCTGTGTTACCGCACTGAAGGTGCTGTGTAACACACACAACAAGTTTGGGCTCATGGAGTGGTGTGCTCCAGAGTCCAAGACCACACAACAAGTAGAAATGCACATGACAAAATACAGGTAAGAGTGGGGAAAAGAGGCACACTCTTACCAAGTGGAAAAAAATAAACTCCAGAAATCCAGCAAAGCTGTTGAGGGACTCACTAGGTGAGGCAAATTAGCCATAGGATGAGAATTCTCCCTAACAGCAACCCAGACGAGAAGTGAAACATGAACAAGTTAACAAGGTTACAACATGGAGAGCACTATCATAGGCAAAAGAGGTGTTGCTACCAGATACATTGGGAACACATAGTTGTTCACATCACCTTGAAGAGGTGCACAGGGGGCTGAAAACCAAACTGGGTCCCAGGCATGAGGAGACCAGTTCCAGCAAATCAGGGTACAGAAACCCAGGGGTAGACGGCAGGGGGCAAGGGCCAACGGTAATCCTGCAACCCTGCAAGAATGTAATAAATAGTTCTTCAGGGTAGGGGCATGCCAGCCACCTGACATGACGGACCAATTGGGTAAGATTTATAAGGGCAATTTATAGTGTCTACCACTCCAAACACCCAATGAATATGTGTGATAGGTTTTATAGTTTTTTTTGGGGAGGGCCCAGTTGCAGACAACATTATGCATCAAAAAGCGGAGACACGTTTGTTGGAATTTGTGATTCCAGAGATCTTTGTATGTCCTGTATGATCCCTGTCGGTTTTTGTAATAAACAACAGTTCTAACTTGTTCTTGGCTGAGTCCTCCATTTGTTCTGGGCTAAGGGTTGTTGGCCCCTTCGGAGCTGAATGGGTGAGCTCATAGTAACCCCCAGACCTCTGGCATACCGTGACCTCACCAGCAACATATGCAGAAGTAGATCAGGGTGTGCTCTACAGACAAGGGGCAGCCAATGAGATATTTACACTTATATGTTCTATAAGTAGGGATGTTCCCCTTATCCAATCCCTCCCAAAGAAAGGTTTTATGATCTGCCACGTAGGATAACATCATAGATGGCGCTCATAACAGTGTATAAGCAATGCACAAACAAGACATGTGAATACACATGCATCTACTTTGATGACTGTTATATCTCCCTGCTGTCTTCCTTTAAAATAATGGCAGTACTAGCATCTTTCTTGGGTCTGTCCGGTTATTTGGTCTAAGATATTTACTGATTGTAATTTCATCTAACGCATAGAAGATGCTTCAAAAGTGCTAGAGCCCATTTTAGTAGCGGTGCGGATGGTTAAGGTCTAATCGACCTAGACCGAGGCCCAGATCCAGACCCTGGACTATCGGCGGCTCCTACCAGTGGCTAGATGATCACAGAGTTTCCTGCAGAGAGCAGCACATAAAAGAGAACACGTGTTTGAGATTTGGTTGGCATGTCCCCCCTTTGATGAAATTCCTGTCCGGTCCCTGCAGGCGCCCCGTTGACTGAAGGCGAACTTGTCGATTGTGGGAGAGTCTATGCCGAGGGACTCGAGCTGAGAGAGAGAAAGAGAGAGAGAGAGAGAGGAGAGAGAGAGAGAGAGAGAGAGAGAGAGAGAGAGAGAGAGATACTGGATTTTTGGGGATTATAAAGAAAAGAGATAGATACCTCATTTTCACAGGCCCGTGAGGGACGGAAAGGGTACATGCTCTGAACTCCATATAGGAGTATTAAGGGTTCCTCAGGCACGGAGCCAATAAGAAGAGCGTCCATCAAACTCTGAGATGGAGTAAACAATTAAGAGAAGATGATTCATTTACTAAAGACTAGTAAAGGAAGACGTACATAGGGGAACAAATTGAAAAGTGCACATGTGTGTGGGGTATATGTTAGTATAGAGACTAAGCATGTTTAAAACTAAGTAATATAAAACGATAGTAAAAATAAATAACTAAAAGCAACCTTTTTTTTATTTATTCAACCAAGGATTGACATCAATCAGAAGAGTTCAAAGTATAAGAAATTAATATACAAGTAAAGAAGACCACTTAAAGATACTAAAAAACAAAGAACGTTATAAAAATTGCTATTAGAAAGTGTAAACGAAGGAACAAGAAGAACAGTGTTATATAGACAAGTAAAATAGTTGTGTGGATTATGAGTGGCGATTGATGGTGCCTGCTCAAATAAATTAGAATAGTGTATTTAAAAATAAGAATACAAAATCAGGTAAGTATTGACAGCCTAAGCTGACTTTGTAATTATGGAAGACACACCTCTTCTACACCTATGCAGAACATTACCAAAATATACAGCAAATATTAGGCAGTACCATTCCGAATGGGTCAAGGACATGCCTAATAAAATACTTACGCCTTGGCCTTAAGAAGGTTTGTTGTCAAAAATGATATTACATCACATGACGACATACTTACATGCCACCCATGAGGGAAAGGAGTTAGAGAAAAGGTAGGCAATTTTAGAACTCTGGAAGATGTACCAGAGTGAGAGAGAAGATCCAGCTGAGAAGGGGTGGATTCTCAATCAGCATAAAGGGTAGGATGCAATGCCTTCAGATGCCCTTTCCTCTCCTGAAAAACAAAATGTAAACAGTAAGGAGAAAGGATTCTATCCTTTAAAGAAATTAAAAGCAGCAGAGGGTACATTAATCCAACATATGAGCCCCCTTCTTATAGCAGTGAAGACAATGGAGAAGAAAGCAAAAGCGGAGAACGGAAATACACATTGACACATGACGAAGGTAAACAGCATGTGGAGAGGAAGGGCAAACAAAATAGACAGATGGAAATAGAGGAAGAGGCAGAGAGACAGAAGGGAATAATGGACAATGGCTAAGGGTCAGACAATATTACATAATTCATGGATGGGAGGACAAATATTGCATAAATTAGATGATAAGGGCATTAATGGAGTTCGAGAGAGAGAAGAGAGGAACAGGACAGGAAAGATAAGGAAGAAGAAAGAATGCACAGAGGAGTGGCCCTCCTCCCACTCCCACCTGCAAGGCAAAAAACCTTGGGGTCATCTTCGACTCTGCACTCTCCTTCTCCCCTCATATCTCGGACGTCTCTAATAGGTCACACTACCAGCTACACCTCCTTAGAGGTATTCTTCCTTTCCTATCCTTCCCCCAGAAGCTCACTGTCTCCAGAGCCCTGGTCCTCTCCAAGCTGGACTACTGTAACAGCCTCTATCTAAATCTTCCTGCCTTCACTCTCCGCCCTCTGCAACTTATCCAGAACAGGACTGCGAGACTTGTCCTTGGCCTCAAGCCCAGGGATCGTATCTCTCCTGGACTGAAATCTCTGCACTGGCTCCCAGTGGCTGCAAGGACTACATTCAAAACCCTCTGCATTGTATACAAGGCCTTCTGGGGTCTGGGGCCGAAATACCTTCAACTCTCTCTGCCTAAATACCTTCCTTCACGAGCTCTTCGCTCATCTGCCTCCAACTCCCTCAGGGTCAGTCGCTTCTCCAAGCAACGAGTTGGTGGCAGATCACTCTCTTCGGCAGGGGCCTCTCTCTGGAACAGCCTTCCTGCCTCCCTGAAACTCGAGGAGAACCACTTCTGGTTCCGGAAACACCTCAAAACCTTCCTCTTTGCTTCTGCTTTCTCTCCTACCCTCCCTTGCTGAACTCCTGACTGAAATTGCACAGGTTACCTGGCCGCCCTTCTGATATCTGGCCCAGGCCCCGTCAACTGCCCACCTGCACTGCCTCCCTGGTAACCCCTGCACTTGGGGACTGTTTTTTCTGTATCCCTTCAGTCCCCTTTCCAGCACTTTGTCTGCACTTCCTTGCACTTATCTGTTGTTTTTTCATGTGTTCTTTTTATTTATCTTATTTATTCCACTTCCCATGTACTGCACTTTCCCCTCTCCCTTTTCCCCCGATGCACTCTTCCTTTTCCCCCCTTCCCATGCACATGCGTGATCTGAATGACACCTGGCCTAGTAAGATCATTGTCTGTCCTCCCTTTGTCCCCCCCTTGCCTCGTCGCGCCTTGAAACACTTGTGTATAGGCGCGTTATAAATGCCATATCATATCATATCAGTAAGGGAAAAGGAAAGTAAGAGAAAGGAAGAGCGAAAAAAGTATGAGGCAAGGAAAGAGAAAGAGAGATTGGAATAAAAGAAATGAGAAGAGGCAGAAGACCAAAGATTGAAAGTATGTAGGTTGCAAAGAAGGCGAGAGGAAGAAGAGTAAAAGGGGATAAGGAGAATGGAAGAAGAAATGAAGCAAATTAGGGGAATAAAAGATGATGAGATTGAATACATATGCATCAAAAGTATAGTGACGTTAGAAGCATAAGAACAAGCTGAAAACAAGAGAGGGTCACAACCATCGCACAGGGAATTGCGAGGCATACCAACATGGGCAGAAGAGGATACAGAGACTATAGGGACAATAATTGGGAATTTACATAGGCAAATAAGGGATAAAGGAGAATATAAAACTCAAGAGGGTGAACAAGGAGCTTTTTTAAGGGAAATAGGAAGAAGATTGGATGAAGTCATAACGAACGATCATAGAACATTGTCCTTAAGCAGGTTAGATCTTGACGATGTAGAAAATGATGGCAGTCATAATGGGGCATAATGATGTCAGACGAAGAAAGGGAGGAAAATGAGAGAGCGCAAAGAGAGGGTGCATATGGACTTTCAAGAGAATCGAGTGTAGATAAAGGGTTAGAATGGTCAGATTTGGAAGATCCTATAGAAAAAACACCATATACTGAACGATCACAGGTACGATCGTGCAGTACAGGGGATGTATCCCTGTCTTATGTAGGCATATTAAGGGTATTTCCAGGATGGCGATAGATCAGCGAGGACAATGCTGCTTGTAAAACAAGGAGTGTGGGCAGGTATGATTATGGACCAGGGTTTTCACAGTATCCATTTTTAGAGAAAGGGGGGTGTCGACCTCAATACATGCCATGGCCCCAGATGGATAAAGAGAATTTAAAGTGCACACTATTAAGTTTAACTTCCGGTGCAGAAAAATTGATTTCTAAGTTAGAAAAGAGGAAGTCGGGAATGACAGCCTTAGGCGATATAAAAGGTCTATTATCAGCTATTCTGGGGGAGAGAGCTGATGATGTTTGGAGGAGAGCAGGGTACTCAAAAGCAACAGCACAAAACACGGTACATGATGTATGCCATTTCATAATTTTAGAGCAGATGTATGGCGAGCGCTTATCATACAATATCCTGCTAAATTGGATATTGGGTGATTATGACTAGGAACATGAGAGTATGAAGACCACATTATTTTAATTCAAGATGTTCACGACAGATGGATTTTGGAGACGCATGAACCGTGGGATAAAACGGTAGCGTTATTTTACCACATTTTATGTCAAGGACTGCCAGAGCCAGTTCAACAGCAGTTGAAAAAACAAGTGGGAATGGAAGCAAAGCAATGGCCAGAGACACAATTGATAATCGTGCATTATTGTACAATGCTAAAAGAGAAGGACAAAAAGAAAGCCGAGAGTAGGAAACAAGAAGAGGGAAAGTTAGTAAAGAAAGAATTATCAAAATTCACCATAGAGGGAGCGGTATTGACAAATAAGGAGGGAGTGACAATATAAACAGTGTGGCTACCACAGCAAAATAACATAGCATATGCAGCAGATCAAAATGGGCATCATTTTATGCCAAGAGGTAGATAGATGGAATGGGGCGCGAGGAGGAGGACGAGATGGATTTCAAAACCCACCTGGCCAGAGCATGCAGAGGTAGGGGAGGCATGCAGCAACAGGAAATCTCCAAGAGGGGCGATGGGCTATGCTTCACAATATAATGCAGATTCACAGGGATATTATGCCCAAGATCACACACAAACTCAGACATATGCCACACAACCATAGCAAATGCAGCAAGCACCAATGCAGATGCAATCACCACAGGGGCAACAACAGCAAACACCTATGCAGATGCAACAAGCACTGACATCAGAGGTAAAATATATCCCAAGAAAACAAGCAGGTGCATCACAATGACACACGGGCACGGGAGCCACAGAAATTACTGCACCCAAATCGTGGAGTGTGACTGTGGTAGGAGGAAATCCTTTCACAGGCACAGGGATGAATTTATATTCATAATAGGACAGCCCACAGAGTGGATTTCCTCCTACCATAGTCGCACTTCATTATGTGTTCAGTACTATCTGTAACACCGGGCCGCCAAGTGGAACCAAAGGTCAAGGTGACGATAGCAGGCAAGACGTTTTCATTTCTTGTAGACACTGGAGCAACTCATTCTTGTGTCCATGAGGGAAAATATCCAATGTCAGGCATTGCCATGAATGCACAGGGGTTCTCTGGGGCGATGAATTTTATTTTACTTACAGATGAATTACCAATTTCTATAGGAGAACATGACATGTCTATGCCATTACTATATTCTCGACAAACACCAGTAAATATACTAGGCGTGACTTAATGACAAAGCTTAACATGATGATATCTTTTAATGATGAAGAAATAGTGTGCTCTACTTCAGGGATATATTATGTAAATGTAATAAGAGTTTATATTAGCATTTACAGGAAAGAAGGCTTTGCGAGGAGTCCCTCTAGATGAGGAAGTATTTTTGTATGGAGTAACTGTCTTATTGTCATGGTTACCCAAGTTAGAAGGTCAAAAGTTGAGGATGCCTGATAAGTTTTTGTTCAGGCCAGAGATTCCTATGGACAAGTCATTTTTATTTATTTTATTTTATTTATTTATTTGTAGGGCGCTGAAGCCCGCAGGCATCAGTGCACAAAAACACAAACACAGAAAACAGCAAAAAAGACGAAACAGGTGACGTGGGGGAAGAGCGAGAAGTGGCCTCACCCCAACATAGTCGAGAGGTACGATTCTGGAGAAATGATCTCACCCATAGGATTGAGTTAGGAGTGCAGCAACCATGTTTCTCTAAGGCGAGCAGGAGTTGGTCATGTTAGAAGATCTAAAGTTGTGGATAAATCCAGCAGAACCAGCATTCCAGAGTGTCATCTCTTTAGAATTAGAAGAAGCACTGGTCAGAGAAGAAAGGGTAATGCTTCATGGGACAGACAATGAGGGAAGGGGATGGATAACAGTGATAGCCCTTAATGAAGGATATAGGTTTGACAGACAAGGAGCTATTTAAAGATGACTATTCAAATGACGACTTTGTGTTTTTCATAAATCTTAATTATTGGATTAAAGTAGAGAACATAGAAGTACCACAGAGAATGGCTTTAGTAAAAAACAAAACACAATTATTTTCAGCCAGACTTGGAAAAATACCATGTATTTTATGAACTGCAAGTGCATATGATGTGAGCCTACTGAAAGGAGTGGGAGCAGTGAAGATTAAGCTCAAACCAGGAGCCATTTTGCCACGCGCAAAACATTATCTGATGTCTAGAGAAGCAGATGAAGGGATATTCGAAATTATATCCGCTCTAATGAAGCAAGGCAACTTAGTGCTATCTGATTCTCCATTTAACACAGCTTTGTACCCTTGCAGAAAATCAACAGGGGGGTCCTGGAGATGTATCCTGGACTTGAGACCTCTAAACAATATAGTCAAAGCAGAGTTTCCTTTAGCTCCAAATCCAGCAGCAAAATTGTGTAATATCCCATCAAAAGCCAAGTATTTCACTGTTGTAGATTTAAAAAATTTGTTTTTCTCAATTCCCCTTCATGAAGACTCACCAAATTTGACTTCCTTTTTGTATAGAACGATCCCCTGAAATATTTTTGTTTGCCCCAAGGGTACTGTGAGTCCCCATCAATCTTGAATAGAGTCCTTCAGATGGACTTGAGTGTGTAGTGAGACCGAAGAAAGATGAAGAGAAGACTCTGTGAAGCTAATGACTATACTTGCAGAGAAAGAGTACAAAGTAGATAAGGAAAAATGATAATATTGTCAAGAAGAAGTATTCTACATAGGACAGAATTTCACATGAAGGGAGAAAAGTGACACCTGAAAGGGCAGAGGCCATTATGAGGACGTTGCAGCCAAAAACAGTAATTCCAATGCAACAATGTTTAGGTCTATGTAAATATTGCAGGGCCTGGGTCTTTGATTACAGTGAATATATTCTCCCACTTTTGAAAGGACTAAAAGAGACACAGATGGCCAGAACTAAACTAGTATGGACAGAAGAGATGACTGTAGGATTTAATGAATTAAAAATGGCGATTAGCACAGCTCCTGTATTAGGAATTCCAAATTATAGTGAAGAATTATATTTCTTTTCTCATTCAAACGTGGAAGTCATGACTGCAGTTCTTACACAGAAAATAACATTAGGGCATGGTCAAAAACCACTGGCTTATTATAGTGGGATCTTAGATCGAGTTATGAAATGACACTGTCCTTGTGAGCAATCTTTCGCAGCTGCTGCATTCGCAATTGAAAAGGCTTCAAGTATAACCATGGGGTGTTCTGTAATGTTATTTGTAGAAAACACCTTATTCGCGATTTTGTAGAAACCTAAAAGCATGTAACTACACAAAGAGTGTCAGGGTATGAGGTAATTATCTCAAATCCTGCAATCAAAATTGTTAGGTGTAACACAGTGAATACAGCAAAATGTAGCTGAACCAGTGGGAAAAGATGATAATGTGCATGACTGTACAACGTATACTGAATGTTATGGTGATATCCCCCATGTTAGAGAAAATGCTCTAAGGAGGGGGGAGACATTTTTCATTAATGGGTCATCGAGAATTGATAGAAACATGGGGGAGACATACAAGATCAGTAGTAGTGAAGCTGAATCGAGAGGGTGAATTCGAAGTAATGATTAGTAGGAGATTTTCCCCAAATTACTCAGCACAAGCTGCAGAATTAGCAGCGCTTATTGATGCATTGTGAAGCTTTGAGGATGACGAAGTGACAGTGTACTCTGTCTCTGCCCATGTGATGTCAACTGTACATGCAGGCCTGTCATGCTGGAAAAGGAGGGGTTTACACCATGCAGACGGAACTCCAGTGAAATATGCAGGTTTATTCGATAAACCTATTGAAGCGTTACGTTTTCCAGAGACCATAGCAATCATAAAATGTGCAGCCCATTGAAAAAGAACAGATTTAATCTCCTGCAGAAATGAAGCCACGGCTTTAGAGAAGCCAAAAAAGCAGTCTGTTACTGAACCATGTTTGAAAGTGAGATGAAAAGCATAAAGCAGATACCAGGGTGATGCATGTTAGTTCAGGAAGGATTTTATATTGCATCCATTGTGCAGTTAATTGAAATACAAGGTCAACCATCGCAAGAAGAAAAAGAATTATGGAAAATGCAAGGGTATTTTTTATCCCCCACTGAGGCAATTTGGAGACAGGATAGCAGTGGAACGATAATTATGCCTTTAGCATTATTGAGGGTAGCTTTGGAGCAACTCCACCACCCACCGCATGTGACTCAAGAGAGAGTCTAGCTGCTACAATGGTAGAATACTACTTCGTACTAAAGCTATGTGAACATGTGGTACAGTTTATTATAAATTGCATTGTGTGCCACAAGTTTAGTGCAGGACACACCTTGTGAATAATGAGAAGAGTAATCACTAGACCTAATGGACCATTTCAGCATCTACATAGAGATTATGTAGATATGTTGCAGACATGCAATGGCTATAGATACATGCTGGTTGTAGTATGTCCCTTTTCTCGATGGATCGAGGCTGGTCCATGCACACACATTGATGCTGCATGCCCCGACAAGTTCCTTGTGCAAAAAGTATTTCTAAGATGGGCTGTGTTTGAGATTTGTTTTACGATTCATCAATGGGCCACAGTTCATAAATGAATTATTTGAAAGCATAGTTTTGTTATCAGGCATCAAACATATGTTTGCGTCAGCTTATCATCTGCAAGTAAATCGTATATGTGAAAGATTAAATGGCCTTTTGAAGGAGAGGATAGCCAAACTAAAGTACTTTAAGGAAGTGATGGCTACATTGCCCAACCCTTGCATTGTATGCTCTAAGAAATCAACCTGGCTCAGATCACCATCTAACTTCTCATGGGTTAGTGACTGGACGCCGTATGAGAACTCCTCTCACCCCCCCAACAAGGGCAAATTCAGATGCCCACATTGTAGCAAGGGCGTTAGATGACTAGATGCATGATTATTTGAAAGCAATGACAGAAAGTGTTTCTTTTATGTCTCAACAGCTCCAGTACCGATGGGAGCGGTCAAAAATAAGCACGATATAGACAATCAATCCAGTAATTTGGAAGAGCCATTAAAGCCATTGTGCTTATACTCATGCGACCAAGTGCTGGTACGCAGGTTTGTGCGCACCTGGACTATGAGGTGGAGGAAGTAAGCCCTACTGCAGTAAAGCTAAAAGAAAGACGAGCGTGGATTCACCTACATAACATTAAATCCTATAAATGAGAAGCATTGACCTCTCCTGCAACTCCCTCTATTGAAGCAAGAGAAGATTTTCCTTGTGTGCAGACCAGATAAGATGGTCAAGAATCAAGACAAGATAAGTGATGAGAATATAAACATTTTAGATTAGGGTTTCCTTAAAGATTTGATGAAGGACTGATGGACTTGCAGTGAACCTGGAACGCCTTCTTTAGGCAGGTCACAAGAGACAATGAGACAGAAGCCTTAAACCCAAAAGAAAGAGAAGAATACTTTGTTTCTTATGTTACCTATTGTACACATGTTCTTACTTGCCATTTTCACCTATATACTACAGTCCCACCCAGCTTTAAAAAGAACAACTAATATTGTGATGTTTTTCGGAAACCCAAAGCATAATACTATTGTTTTAAGAATTACCTAGCAATTATCTTGCAGTTCTTGTTATAAATGTATGATTCACAGCAGATGATAACATTTATGTATTAAAGACAATTGGGAAAATGGAAATGCTCCAAAAAGTACGAGATACAGCACCCCGAAGGAAATGCAGTGTGCGTAAAATAATAGTTGCTTTTTTTGTGGCATTTTGATTCTAGATACTACACTTATCACGTTGGGATTTACACATATCATAAGCAGTAATGAACTTGAGAAGGTAGTGAATAAGACAACTACTAGGGCCCCTTGAAAAGGTAAGCGTAGCACACTGGTCCATAACAATAGTAGGCATTTTTCCCGATTTAGGAGGGATGCTGAAGAAACTTTTTCCCAGTCTCTGCTTTCTTTGTCCTGTCAATTAATGTTGGTCTTGTTGTGTTAATGTTCCAGTGCCCTGATGCCTGTGGGCTTCCAGCACTTTCAAAATATATATTTTTAAAAATAGATAAATAAATAATTAAAGTATCAAATAAATCAGCTAATTTAGTTAACAACCTATGGTACCAGCACATAAAAGAGGTGGGAGAGAGAACATCATAGGAAAGCTGTTATGTCTGTTCCTTAATACCATATGCCATGAATGCGTCAAGAACATTTATTGCAAGAGAAATGTCTCAGTCACCTGGCAGAGGACAATTCAAAGGAAAATGGGCAACTCTAAGATGGAGATCAAGCCATACTTTCCCATATGGAGATACTGATGTAAAAACAACTAGAATGTATACTGGAATGGGTTGGACAAGTTAAAAAGCTCATGTACCCGTCCCAGTATGGAGAACGAATAAAAATCGTTGAGATGAAAAGAATGAATTGCTCAGAAATGACTGAAAAATCAGCAGACGTAGAATGTTGGGAAAGAACACAACGGATGGTATATGCGCGTGTAGCAACCAGTTCTGGATGGGAAGATGGGCTATTATGCCCTGCACACTTATTGAAGAAGGAATAACTTCATAAAGTGCAAAAAGTGAATTACAAATGCCTGCAATCATGGGCCAAGTATGCAAGGCTCTTAACATGGGTTTACAGCTAAGCAGGACCAATGTACATATTACCATTAAAGAATGCAACAACATGCTTCAAGAATGATGGTGAGGTTCGTGTTGGAGAAAATAGAGGAAGTGGAGAGATAACTTAAGTGCCAGAAAAGAATGGAGCAACTGCAGTGCTAATGGATCGATATTGGGTTTATGGATCCAGAGCCTACATGCAGTTGCCTAAGAACATGCGAGGAATATGTTCTATAGTAAATGTACATGTTCCAGCACTAGTGATTCCGCAAAGTGACCTCCATATTGAAGAATTTCCAAAAATGAATAAGCATCAGAGGAGGAAGAGATCATTCCATCTTTGTCGATTGAAGTGAGAGAACTATTTCTCATCAAAATCAATAAAGGCTTATGAGGACACTCCTGATTAACACAAACTATTCAGCAAGACAGCCATGCTAATGACATCTATACTCATGCAAGGACTCCAAGCTGCAGTGAATGCTAAATGACTTCCGATTACAAGATGGGAGCTACTACAGACAATCAATGCAACAATAAACAGATTTAATGCAATCAGAGAAGAATTGTGAGCCATCTGGCTGATGACTCTCCAGAACAGATATGTTCTGGATCTGATAACAGCGATGGAAGTAGGCGCGTTTGTGCCATGGTCGGACCTTCTTGCTATACATTCACACCATCCCATGATGGAGAAAATTGAATGCTGACAGAGTTAATAATGATGCTAACAATCCTGCATACAAAGATTGAAGATAAAGCAGAGGAGACAACAGGAGATTAATGGTTTTCATTTCTGTTGAGTGGGATTTCATCTTAATTGGTGAATGCCTTCAAACTACTCGGAGCAATACTACTGTTGGTAATGCTAGGATTTTGTCTTCTAAGGACAATGCTAGAAAACAGTCAAAGATAATGATTGACATTAACAGAAGTACACTAGAGAAAATGCAAACCGAAGAAAGCGCGCGAGAGAACATAAAGAAGAGTTATCTTGCACCTCCAGGAACAAAGTCTTACTATGCTTGGGTTTGGAAGAGATATGTGAGATGATGAATATTCTGTTCACCAGTAGGAGATTGTCATCATATAACCTGGGGTGTAGATGAGCATATAAAAAATGCAGATCATCTGTGGTGAGTGATGAAGATATGGGTCCCAAAGAAAGAAAATATGATGAGATGATCGAGGAGGATATAGCAGGAATTGCAGAGGAGGAGGATGTGGTTGAGAACTTGACCAGAGGGGGGAATGTAGAGGAGCAGGTAGACAAATGTTCCCTAGTTCCCACCCCCTCACCACTATCCTATTGGAGTGGCAAACGAAGAGCTACAATTGGAAGCCATGTATGAATCCGTGCAATATTCCTGTACCGCGTTGAGTATATGAGAGACAATATGTGCTCAGGCAACATAAAATGGATCTTCACAATGAACAAATGGAAGAATGTTGTTTGGAATAATGTCTCTAAGACCCTGAGTACATTATGGAACGCTAAGTGAAATCTGACACGGATAAAGTGATGTCATAA
The DNA here is from genome assembly GCF_040938575.1 of Ambystoma mexicanum. NCBI lineage: Eukaryota > Metazoa > Chordata > Amphibia > Caudata > Ambystomatidae > Ambystoma > Ambystoma mexicanum. The sequence continues at coordinate 1,080,265,888 of NC_090921.1, forward strand.
AGAAGATATATGAACCTATGTTGAAACAATATGAAAATACTTAAGAATGACGATATAACTGAAGCATTAAGAGAAACAGGTACCTGAAGATAAAGTAATCATGAATACAAAGAAGATTAAGTAATTTACCGACCAATAACTGTACATATGCAGTAACGGAAGGTAGAAGAAGCATATAGAAGCTTGCTAAAAGAGGTATATGATCAAGAATTAGAACGGCCATTAGATGGAAATGGACAACGACTCATGTTAAGAAACAACCCAGTTACCTCAGAAATGAACCTAGGATTGCAAAATGAAGAGACAATTAAGAAACTGTTTTTTGTGCAGAATAAAGGAGTACATTGGCCTGGATGAATGCGAAGCACAAAAGAGGTCAAATGGATGGGCCATGAGCGTAAGACATATTTCTTTTCAGATTAGGAGGAACAAGAATATTCAGAGGAGCCAAGTATTTGACAAACAAGAACGCAAAAGCCTATGTGAGTTGGAGTGAGCAAGTCTCTAAAGGCCAGAAAGGGTAATGACACCCGGCTTAATAAAATGAAATAGTAGTAAATAGGAGGTTGAAATGGACAAATTCATGGACTCCTAACATGTGATGGAGAACTTGCAAACAAGGACTATTAATTAAGCTCAGCTGAAGATAGTGGTGTGCCTGCACCCCCTTGAATGTTCCAGGACAATGAGCTGGCTAACAAGGTCAGCTACAAATGGAAGACATCGGCATAAGGCCTGCTGATGAAAGATGATGGCCTAATTGGGAAAACAAAGAAAGAGCTGACGTGTCTGAAGGCACCAGGGTTTTCGATTTCACGTACGTGCTGCTAGTGAGCCGAATCTCCAAGGTTGGATAGGATTGCCAACCAATTGAAAGACCTGTACAACACTTTTACATACAATGTTGCATTCACCAATCCGCTGCCATATTTCTCTGCTCTAATTAGTATACTATGTATGTAGAAATAGCTCAGGGCGTGCTCTACAGACAAGAGGCAGCCAATGAGATATTAACACTTATATGTTCTATAAGTAGACATGTTCCCCTAATCCAATACCTCCCAACGATAGGTTTTATGATGTGCTACATAGGATGACATCATAGATGACGCTCTTAACAGTATATAAACTCTGTACAAACAAGATAACGTGTGAATACGCATGCATCTACTTTGAAAGGCTGTTATATCTTCCTTCTTTCTTTCATTAAACTAAAGCAGTATTTACCATCTTCCTTGAGTCTCTCCTTTTTTTTTTGGTCTGAATTATTTCCTGATTGTAATGTCATCTAGTGCATAGAAGCTGCTTCATAAGTGCTAGAGCACATTACTATGATCAAAGCCAGCAGTTTTGACTTTTGTGTAGGCAGTGCTTTAATGTTGTCCCCTCGCCATAAGATGTAATCTAATGTAATGTAAGTGATCTTGCAAAGTATCCATCTGTTACTATTGGTGTCCTTGCTGCGCTTGGCTCTGTAAGAAAAAAGATGGTGGGGATTGAGAATGGCGGATTCCAAATCAGTGGTGTTGATGGATGCAGGTCGGAAGTTCCCGGTTTCTGAGAGTCAATCTGCTTTTTATGGGTTTGGCAGAGAAACTTGGGGGCAAGTTATCCATAGGGAAGAGGCCAGGATCTGAGTGACTGCAGCACTTTGCATCTGGTTAGACACTGATGTGTAAGAATGCAACGCAGCTAAAGAGGGGAGCTTCGATGTGGCTCGCTTAGTGTTGGTGAGCCCGTGGTGGCTGTTTTTGTGTGTGTAGTGTTAGGTTGTAGAAGATCTTAGAGGGAAGATGGTTAGTCAGGGGAATGGTGGAGAAGGTTTTACGAGGCAAAACAACCTGCAACCTTGAACTCTCATCACTGGCCTCTTGCATACAGGTCCCATTTTGCTACTTCACTCTGCCCTTGTCAATCCCACTCTGTCTGTCTGTCCCTCTGTCTCCCTCCATCTCTCTCTCTCGCTTTCTCTCTCAGATCAATACATTGTATCCCATGAACAACAAAACAAGCATCAGTAAGTTGGCAGATGTGGGGGAAGTGGCAGGGGGGAAGTGGGGGAAGGGGAAGTGGCAGTCGGTAAACTCAATTAAATTTTCATAAGCCATGGCAAAAGGTTATGGGAGGAAAGACCCTATTGTTCCAAAAAAAAAGCTACTTGTCACCCATTTTGTCTTGCATACTATGCTGGCTGGCAGGTGGCTAAGGGATGCCTCAAATCCCACTCTGCCATGCTCGGATGCTGTGCTCAGTGGCCTGCTGGGAAGGACAAGAAGGCGTTTGTCAGGCATTCGTCAGGCGTTCCTCACGTATTGGTTGGGCCCTGAACTCTTCTCACACAGCCCAAAAATGAAATCCCCCCTCCACCGACACCAACAGACACAAACTCACCAGGTTTTGAGTTGGCACAAGGTTTCTGGTATCAGAGTGATGTTGCAACCCTGCAATAGATTCTTTACGATGAAACGCAGAGATGGCAACAGCCGGCACACAGTGTGCGTACCTGGGCATATGATGGCAGTGATTAGAAAATGCTTATCAAATGTCTATAAAAAAAGCCAAAACTGTTGGATTTGCCAATGCGCGTTTTTAACAGGAATTAATTTGAAGGAAAAGATGCAAGGATGCACATGTTGCTAATAAATCAAGAGGCTGAAGGCACTCTTGGTTAAGTTCTTTTAATTACAATAAGAGCTGATTTTCAACTAAAAGTAAAGTATTAAGCTGCACAAGACTTCTTAACAATGTCATACAAGGTAAGTGTTAAACAGTTGGGACACTGCACTCTCCTAAATTGAATTATGTTTTTTCCTATATTTTCTATTTCAAAAGAAGAGGGGGGTTGAACATCCACTATAGATGCAATGGTCTGGTGGTTGGGACACTCAACCCAACCTAAAAAAGAACTAATATACACAACAATAGTCCAGACACCTTTGTGCTGTGGATTCGTTTTTATAAGAAAGGGACAGTAATCGATTATCGTAGTGTACACCCACTTTACAGCAATGTACACTACGATTATATATCTGCCCATTTCTTATCAAAACGAATCCACAGCGCACGGATTGTGATTGTGACTCAGGTTATTTGGATAAATGTATATCACAATTGAATTTATTACAAGATTGCTACAAAGTGGATTTACACTAGGATTATATTGCTGTCCCTTTCTAATCCACAGTGCAGAGGTGTCTGGACTATTTTGTGTATATTAGTTCTTAACAATGTCAACCACACTTATGGGAGGTAGCTGAAGGCAAGGCCACCCACCTGCACACATCTGCAACCATAAATCACACTCAAAGACACATCGCACAACACCTCTGCCAGTAGAATGCAGCTATACCCCACCACAGAAATGGGGTCTTTCTGGACACATACTGAGTCTATCTACTACTCTGGCATACTCTCTTGTAAACTTCCAAGCACCCATTTGCCTGCCAGTTTGATATGGTTTGCTAGCATAAATAATTATAGTATTTATGGCCGCCCCGACCCAACTTCACTGTGGAAAAAATGCATGCACACATTCTACACGCCTCTGATCAATTTTCGCAAAACTTGGACTTCGGTCCCCCGAGGGCGTTCAACTACAGTGCTTTGCAGCCATAGCTATGGACTAAAGACACTATACAAATGACAAATTACATTACATAAGTTTTTGGCACTTTAAGACCACTACGGTGGTGGTGTGTGCAGTATAAAAGCCATTTGACATAACATAACAGTATAAAAACCATTTGACATAACAAAACATAAAAGACCATCATTTGAAGTTGCATGATAGAACAATTTCATGGATCCCAGGCAGGTGTGTTTTGAGCGGGGCATGGCCGGTAGCGGGTATGAATTGCTGTTGGCATTAGAAAGGCAGTGGGTGGGCAATGAGTGGGCAAAAAGCCAAGCAACATCCACATGCCCAGCCCTCCCCCAACACCTTCTCACCTCCTTGTCCAGCAACCCATATCCCTATGGCTTTGACTTTGGAGGTGGCTTCACCTAGTAACGAAAAAGTAAAAATTACAGATGAAGTAGAGCGCGTAACTGAGTTTTGCCAGGCATGCATTGCATCAAGAGAGCCGCCATGAAATGCATGATAACTTATCTAGACGGTCAGGCGTAAGGTAAGGAATTTGTTGCGGGGGTGTGTGGGGTGCATGCATGCTGATTGCTCGTGGGTTCGGGGAGGGTCTCAGAGTGATCTATAAGAGGTGACTTCAAGAACACTTTGACTGCTACCCACGGCTTCGACCGCTACCCACGGCCCATCACAGCGAAGACCCTGTGAAACCAGCCCTACTGTGACAAATCCACATAGACCAAGAAGAATCCTAACCCACAAATACACAATCAACCCGAGAAGATGGAGTAATGAGGCTCAAGCCTCGGTATCCAAAAATCACAGCTGATGGATAAAATCTATCAACAAGAAGAAGACAGACAGCTGGAGCGAATCTAACCAGGCATTCCTAAACATTTCAGGTGTGTAATCATCCATCCGATATTGCCTTGCACAGACAATGTGCCTCATTACGAGCATGGTGGTAGCCGTGCCTGTATGGCAGGCATGGCTACCGCCATGCTCGCTACCGGCACTGCCTCCCGCGGTTGGGCAATAGCTGGCCCATTATGAGATGAGTGGGCGGGTAATTGCCCATTTGCAGGTGGTGGTAATGCCGGGCTCCCGATCCCCATTCTGCCCCATAGGACAGAATGGTGGTGGGGAGCATGGTTGCACCAGTACCGTTGATAACGGTGCCGGTGCAATCACGAGTTCTGCTCGCGGGTGCCGCACAGCCCACCAGGTAAGACCTGCCGGGCTGTCAGGATCCTGCGAGCAGAACTCGTAATGCGGTGGCCCAGTATGAACGGTGGCGGTGCCTTACCGTCACCGCTCATACCGTGGCCGCCACCCTTGTAATGAGGCCTAATGGGTGTTAATTGCCATCTATTAAAAATTAATTAGAGGCTAATTACTCTCATTTGCTCATAGTGCTGGCTGCAAAGTACAGCTATCCAGCTACAAGCCAGGGCCGCATGCGGTAGGCATTACACATATATTTAACCACCATCAACAATTTTGATTCCAGAACATATGTCGCATACAAGAGCATCGCAGAAATACAATCATGAATAAATCATAAACACACAAATAAGTTAATAAAAATACAGCATGAAATACAGATATAAAAACAAAATATGGGAAAACAAACGGTATAGGTACGGGATCTATGCAGCATTTAAAAATATTTGATTGCTCGTCCATTGCTACCGTAGTAGAGAATCTTGGCTGGGGTCTTCTGTGCCTCTCCTCTACCATATAGAGAGCGGACGTACAGACACCCCCTACCAGTCTTTACACTCCATGCCACGCCCCACCGTGGGCTTTTCATTTAATCTTGTACTGCCTAAATTGTCAAATTGACTGGTTTGTGCCAAATCTGTATGAGTATGTTTCTGAGTATGTTTCTGAGTATGTAAATAACTGCATCACATGCCAGAAGTTTCCGCCAGGTCACACATTCAGAGTTGTCAGAGAACGATTTAATAAGGGAAATAATACTCCTGGGGATAAAGCATAAACTATGTACAGTTTACCATCCTCAAGCCAACAGTTTGGTAGAAAAGATTAATGGACTTCTAAAAATGTGATTGGCTAAGCTTACGCAAATGCTTGAAAAATCATGGTTGCACTGCTTTCCTATTGCTCTGTTTGCTCTGAGAAATATGCCTGGAAGAGATCATCATTTTACTGTTACAGGGCAGAAAATGCATTCGCCAATTCCACCATCGGGCATACACAATCTTTGATGCTCACTCTCCGTCTGCTATTCTCAGAGAAATTTGATACATATCTTAAAGAATTTACCAAGTCGCTTAAATATATCTCCTTGCAGAGGAGGCCTAAAATCCAATCTGGACAATCAGGTGATCCAAACCGACATTTCCCACAAGCAGCACCTCTTTATGTGGGTGACCACGTCCTTGTGCAGAACCACATCAGGAAATGAAAAGAGACGTGCTTCACTGGTCCACATACCATGATCTATTCAATACCAACTGCAGTAAAGCTTGAAGGATGGCACGGATGTGTCCACATAACCGACGTTCACAAAGACAAGATTGCCGTCTCCCAAAGCACATCATAATGGGGAGTATAACTGAACTTTCTTTTCATTTTGGAACAGCGCTTAGAATGTATAAAAAGCCAGTGAAAGAGGGTGTTGAAGAAGGTTATAATGTAAAATGTATGGCAAAGAAAATGACATTTTCAGGTTTTAGGAGTCTAATGGTGTTAATATGTTTTAATGCTTTTGTTTTATTTGATTTTTAAAGAAGAAAATGAAACACAATTGAACGAAAAAAGAAAAATTGGAAAGAGAAATGTGATGAATGGGGAGGGCTACCACAATGGCACTGAGGAGGAGCATACTTCATTAACAGGAAATATTTGATATGATGAGATATGTGTTGGAAGAGAGAGAGTAAATGGCACATGCAACATGTGCTCTCTCATTCCACATGTAGTTGGAGTGTCCAAGATTTTCCTGCCCCAAGCTATGTCCTATAAGGAGGCGGTTTGCCTAATGCACATGTCTCCCTGTGGAACTAGCAGTTTATTCCAGGGGAAAAAGTAGTAGTTCATTGGGTGGATGATGGGGAAATGTATATGAAGACAATTTCATAAAATGAACACAAATGCTTAAAAATGAGGAAACCCAGCATACAATGGTGGAGTAAGTCACTGAAGATCCTAAACAAGGGAAATTACAAATAAGAGACCATAAAAGATTACAATGCACAACTAAAGAAGGGCAAAGTGTCTCCTGGTGTCACACAGGGCCACTGATGAGAATAGAAGGAGCAGTATGCTATGGGGACAAATGGAGGGGGGACAATGCAGTGTCATGCTGAAGGATTTATGGGCTTTGAGCAAAATGTAGCAGCCCAGGTTAATGACAGCTGCCGAGAAACTTGGGGAAAATATGTTCATGCCTTAACTTGGCTACATGAAAAACATCAACCAGTTGACCTAAGGAGCTTTACATGATTCCCTTTGTATTTCAGGTCAAGTCGGTCCATTTTCCTGGAGACTAATTTGGGCTGCATCAAGGTGGTGAAGAAAGCAGTGCTGATGCGGGAATGCAGCGGTGATTGATATTTTGTGGTTCTGGGCACACAAAGCATATGCCCAGCTTCCGTGTGACTGGAATGGAGTATGTGCTCTTGTCACTTTGCACAGCTCTGCGCTTGTGGTGCCCCAAAATAGCACTGCCATGGAGATTGCACGACAGGGTAAAATGGTGCAGCAATATGAGCAGCAAATAATGAGAGGAAATCGAGAAAGCAATTATTTCTCAAGAAGAGCACTGAAAGCTTTGCTGCTATCCCAGATGAGCATCGCCTATGCTCCTTGGCTGCTATCTTTTTCACTTCATTGTTGCTTCCAGGAGTACAGGTTGCAGCAAATTCGAAATGGCACAACTGATTCAAAATGAGTTATTGCAACTGGCCAACTCAACAGAAAAAGGTTTGAACTCAATTAAAGAGGTGGTGAGGGCATTGCGCTTGCTGGCCCTTTAAAATCGGTTCATCCAGGACCTCCTAACAGACATCGAAGGAGGTGTCTATGCCAAGTTTGGGACAAGTTGTTGTATGGCCATACCTGATGGAGAGGCTTCAAATACACTAAGTGCAGCCATACAAGAGATACGAACACTCTACGGAAAGATGACAAGCAAGGTCAATGGAGTGCAAGCAAAAGGCTGGCTGGACAGTATCTTCACATGGGTACCCACCTGGCTTTCCGGATTGTTTCAGGAGGCTGTCCCTGTGTTAGTTCTCATTCTCATCACCTTCTGCATTTTTAAGAACAGTTTTAAAGTATATTTTAACAAACAAAAAGCACATTTGATGTTACCATTGATTGTTGACAAAAATGGTTTTGAAATAAAGAGTAGAAACAAAATAACGGGGAAAGATGAAGAGAAGGACCCTGGTGGATGGGTCTTTACACAACCTGCAGATGTTGAAAATTACAAAGAGTTCTGGATTCAATGTCTAAAGGATGGAACAGGGAGAGGGAAGATTTGAATGGTTGGGAGGAGATTGGGGAGACATGACACGGTTGGGGAAAATGTTGATACATAAAGATGTAGTAGCTAAAAAGGAATGAGAGGCCCAAACAGATTTAGTTATTGATAAATTAATAAAAAGGGGAATAATGTAATGAAGATGCCAGTTCAACGCAGTATAAAGGAACGCACTTATCAGCTGCGAGAGTAGCACTGTAAAAGGGGAGGGGGCTCTTTCTGATATCGGGGAAATAAAATCCTTAATAAAACAAATCCATAAATAAAGGTGCACAGGTAAGTATAATCAAACTTAGTGGTAGAATGACACACAGTAAACATGCCTTAAAACATGCTTTTGCTTTAAACCTGTGTAAGCATTTTGTGCACAGCAAAGGCTACTGTGTCTGGTGATTTAGTGCCAAGTGTGCAATCCCATGTCAGCACAGTAGTTGTTATTTTTCCCGGTTAGAGATAAGAGTTCACAGGGTTCCACCAACGAATAAGTGATACATGACCATTTTATAATTTAAAATCATTAATGAAATAAGATTTGTTAATGGAGCTGAAGAGAACCACAGCGGTTTCAAATTGCCACACAGAAAATGTTCCCTGGGAAACAGGTTAGAGTGTCCCCGATATGCAACATTTGTATAGCAGTATGTCCGTGGTTCAATGCTCTGGTGGTGTCATGGTGGAAAGACATTCTCATGGGAATCAGGATGAGGAGACCAGGGCAGTTGATTAAAGTTCTGCTGGTCGTCTCAAATGTTTCAATGACTTAACTTTGTGCTGTGGGAATTGGCAGTGGATTGTGACGTCACATGGTGTAAATGAGGGCAGTGTGGGAAGGTTTGTGGACCCAGTTATTGATTGCAATGTATGTTTTTCTATAAGGGTTGAAAGTGTGAAGTCCAATTAGATTTGTGTGGGGAAGATTTTTTCATGTTGCACGTTCTCAAATACTAATTGCTTGCATTGTATAAAAGTTCTAACCTTTGGGGCATTTCTTTTAGAGAGCCTTTTCATGTTGTTCTGTTCCGCAATCTGTTTGAATTTGCTGAGCCATCTGCATCTGGGGCCCTGAATAAAACAGTGTTACTTCTTGCACTGATGTACACTCCTTTTTGACTATTTCTGTAATTTTTGGGTGAGTTTTACAAGGCAGGGCGTATATTGTTATTATTATTGTTATTTTGCACTTACATAGCGCCTTATATACCATTGGTATGGTCTTAAGGCGCTGGTAGGTTGAACGCCCTTGGGAACCGAAGTTCAGATCAGTAGAGCGGGTAGAGAGAGTCAAAGGTGCGTGTGAGCACCGGGTATGTGGGCAGCTCGTGCGGGATCCGTGTAATAGCTGCTTCCTAGCGGTAGGTGTGGTGGTCGAGAGATCAGGAGTATGTGTTCATTCTGGCAGGATATATCCAGATCGGATGTGGCTGCGTTAGGCCTGAGGAGAACGCCTGGCTGGGGGGTGTGTAACCAGCAGTGTTTACTTAGAATAATGTGGAGTGAGCGGCAGATGTTGGTATGAGAACAGTTATACCGAATGGTGTCATGGTATCTCTGTGTTCTAGTTGAGTGGTGATGTAAAGGAGAGAGTAAGCATGGTGGTGAGATATGATGGGATATATGCTCTTTCAGATATCTACGCATTCACTCCCTCTAGGCACTCACCACCGTCAATCCACACATCCCCTCTACCCACACACCCTCTACACACACACACTCCTTCTACCGTCTCGCCCCCTCTACGCACTTGCCCCCTCTATGCACTCGTCCCCTCTATGCACTTGCCCCCTCTACGCACTCGCCCTCTCTACGTACTCATCCCCTCTACGCACTCATGTGCTCTCCGCACTCATCGTCTTTAAGCAATCGCGTTTTTCACGCAATCAGCAGCAATATCAAGTTCTATATATTCTTCTGTTCACTCCTGTTCTATACTTTCATCCGTTCTATACACTTATCCACTCCTCCGCTATATGCACTCATCTGCTCTCTCCACTCATCAACTCATTTGCTTTAAGCACTCATCCGCTCTATCTACTCATCCGCTCTATCCACTTAACTTCTCTATCCATACATCCGTTCTATCCACTCTATCCACTCATCTGCTCTATCTACTCATCCGCTCAATCTACTCATCCTCTCTATCCACTCTATCCACTCTTCCGCTCTATCCACTCGTCCGCTCATCCACTCATCCATACAGTTATCCACCCTCCGCTCTATCCATTCATCCGCTTTATTCACTCATCATCTCGTCCGCTCTATCTACTCATCCGCTCTATCCACTCATCTACTCATCCGCTCTATGCATACATCTATTCTATCCATTCCATCCAGTCATCCGCTCTATCTACTCATCCGCTCTATCTAGTCATCCGCTCTATCTACTCATCCGCTCTATCTACTCATCCGCTCTACCTACTCATCCGCTCTACCTACTCATCTGCTCTACCTACTCATCTGCTCTATCTACTCATCCGCTCTATCCACTCATCCGCTCTATCCACTCATCCGCTCTACCCACTCGTCCACACATCTGCTCTATCCACTCATCTACTCATCTACTCATCTATTCATCCACTCTATGCACACATCCGTTCTATCCAATCTATCCAGTCGTCCGCTCTGTCTGCTCATCCGCTCTATCTACTCATCCGCTCTATCCACTCGTCCACTCTATCCACTCGTCCGATCATCCACTCATCCATACACTTATCTACTCCTTTGCTCTATCCACTCATCCGTTCTATCCACTCATCTACTCATCCACACATCCGCTCTATGCACACATCCGTTCTATGCACTCTATCTAGTCGTCCGCTCTATCTACTCATCCGCTCTATCTACTCATCCGCTCTATCTACTCAACCGCTCTATCTACTCTTCGGCTCTTGTCAACTCATCCTTTCTGTACACTTTATCCACTCTTATGCTCCATCTACTCATTCTCTTTGTACACTTTATCTACTCATCCGCTCTATCCGCTCATCCGTTCTATGCACTCATCCGTTCTATCCACCCATCTGCTCATCCACTCATCCGCTCATCCACTCATCCACTCACCCACTCATCCGTTCTATCCTTTCATCCACTCACCCATTCATCCACTCATCCATTCATCTGTTCTATCCGCTCTATCTACACATCCACTCATCCGCTCTATCCATTCGGCCTCTCGTCCATACCATCCACCCATCTGCTCTATCTACTCATCCGTACCATCCACTCATCCGCTCTATCCATTCGTCCTCTCGTCCGTACCATCCACACATCCGCTCTATCTACTCATCCGTAGCATCCATTCATCTGCTCTATCCACTCATCCGCTCTATCCACTCATCCGCTCTATCCACTCATCCGCTCTAGCCACTCGTCCGCTCTAGCCACTCGTCCGCTCTATCCACTCGTCTGCTCTGACCATTCATCCGCTCTAACCATTCTTCCGCTCTATCCACTCATCCGCTCTATCCACTCATCCGCCCTAACCACTCATCTGCTCTATCCACTCGTCCGTTCTCTCCACTCATCCTTTCTGAACACTTTATCCACTCATCTGCTCTATCTACTCATCCTCTCTGTACACTTCATCCACTCATCCACTCTATCAACTCATCCGCTCTATCCACACATCTGCTCTATTCACTCATTCACTCACTCACTGATCCGTTCTATCCTTTCATCCACTCATCCACTCACCCATTCATCCACTCATCCGTTCCTCTGTTCTATCCGCTCTATCTACTCATCTAGTCATCCCCTCTATCCATTCATCCACTCATCCCTACTATCCACTCATGTGCACTATCGACTCATCCGCACTATCGACTCATCCGCTCTATCCACTCATCCGCTCTATCCACTCATCCGCTCTATCCACTCATCCGTTCTATCCACTCATCCGCTCTATCCGCTCTATCGACTCATCCGCACTATCGACTCATCTGCTCTATCCACTCATCCGCTCTATCCGCTCTATCCACTCATCCGCTCTATCCACTCATCCGTTCTATCCACCCATCCGCTCTATGACTATGCACTGCAAGCGGGAACTCTCCCAGCATCTATGAGGGAAGCGATTACAATACTGTGGGATGTATTTACCCACTCAGCAGTACTTCGCCACATCACCAAGCTGCACTTCAGCAGAACCAGCAAAATGGCTGTGCTTGCTACTGTGAGCACCATTGCACCCAAACTGCGTTTGCAGCGACAAAGGGGTGGTTGCACTGTTTTGCCAAAGCGCCATTGGGCAAGATGGAACAGGAAGCAGCCCGAGAAATATTACTAGGGTGTGTTCTTGTTTGTCTTAAAGAAATGGAGGGAAAAAGCAGAGCTGTTTTGCTTCAAGCCCAAAATTCCCATTGAAAAAGGGAATATTTCACCTTTAAAATGATGCCGCTCTGATGCTATTTTTCCCTGTTTTCATCAAACTGCTTTTATCAAAAAGACCCTGTCATGCCCAGCCATATTCACATTGTACTTCATCAGAAAAGAGCCTTATTCCTGAATGACAGGCTGTGCCAGCCAAACCTGAGAAAATCGACAAAAGCTTTCCTTTAGCTACATGAGAAACACTTAAATTTTGCTACAAAATGTCAAAAAAACACTGCTTGAAAAGAAAATCTTAGCTTTCTGTGCACATGACAATTTCATGAAAATGTTTGGCTTGTACAGACTGTTGTGTAAAACAAGCTGACTACAGCTACAAAACCATGTGGGAATCCAGATGGAAGAGCAAAACCGAATCTGAAAGGAATATGCCAGCTTTCACCACATGTGTCAGAATGGGCTTTTACAGACCAGAGAAAGAAAATGCCTGTTTTAGAAAAGTACAATGTTGAATGACAGCTTGTCCGTGCCTAGCAATGTAAAGGGGTTTGTTGCTGGGGAAACATATATGGGCTGTTTTATTCAACAGGCTTGTTTTGATTCAGGACAAAATAAAAGAAAACTGTTAAACTGCATGGGCTGGATTTTGCATGCTCCAAAAGCAGGTTATTCCAGTTGGTCAGAGCTAAGGCTTCCCCCAAAAGGGAACCACCATAAACTTCCAGTACACCTGGATGATAATTGCTAGGTTGGAAAACTTTGATTGACCAAGACAGAGAAACTTCACATACTAATCAGACTTGTGTTTGGGCTAAGCCATCTTAAAATGGAACTTCAAGGACACGGATGGGCGAAGTGAAAAATCACACTTCCTTGTGACTCTTACCAGAAGCTGCAAGGGAACTCTCTGTGACAACCCTGGGTTGAGGGAGTAGCCTTGGAAAGGCATGCCCATATATGGGGAACAATACTGACATTTGCCTCCAAGGACTATTTATTAATAAAAATGTTAAAGACTTTTATCTCTGCAGCAGGACTTTTCAAAAATATGAAAAGTTAACCGTTTAAATGTGATTTTATGGGCTTTAATTTAAGATGTCATAGACTTCACTGACACATGGGGAATAGAAATGGCAGGAAATTGGGTATTATTAGGAAAGTATCCATGATGCCATTGCAAATTTTAATACTTACATGCCTAATGATAATCCACACCCGTGTATAAAGTTATGGAATTTTAGGCCGAAGATTTCTCACTAAAAATGACAAAAACTGTTAAACGGATGAAACAGAGTCTCACAAACTGTAGAGTGTAACTATCATGAGCTGCACAAAATATGTAATCTGCTCATGTAATTTGTTACAATGCTACTACTGTACAAATGTGCCATTTATGGCAAAACTGGGTAGTGGTAAAATTTACTGTGGGAGCTTTTGAATATTGTAAAACTCACATCATATATCTGACATCAAGCCCTTGAAATCCAACCAGCTGAGAGCGAGGCGGGGACTATCACCCCTGACCAATCCAGGGGTTTAGAGGTGTGCTTAGCTAAGACTGCCCTACCATATACTTCTATGATGTCACTATGGATTATAAATAAGAGTCCCTAACAGGACTCTAGACACACACTCTCTCCTGACTTTCCTGCGGCTGCGTTCCTGATCTGCTCCATTCATCTTGCTGACTCCAGATTTCACTACAAGGCCAAAGCATTGCTGACCATACTCCAGCAAGACCAAAGCATTGCTGATCCTGTCCCAGCAAGGCCATTGATCCAGAAAAAAACAACTAAAATCCCATTAAAAAAGGGAAAAGCTGTGGTACCTTTTGCATCCTGAAATCAGACCAGCTTGCTACCCACCACCTGCATGCCCGCTGCAACACTACCATCCAGCTGTCCTTGCCATCCGGTGACCAGAATTGCCTAGCTGCTTTCTGCAAGGCGCGCCCGCCGTGTGGTGACCAGACCCAGTTGGCTGTTCCATAATTCCAAACCTAAGCGTGGAATGTGAGTATCTCCCCATCACAGAGAAACAAATAGTCTCTCCATTTTGACTCTTTTGTCTGTATTACACTCTCTAAGCAATCCTATTTATACCCTGGTAACTTGTTAAAACTGTCAGAATTCTCGGTGCACCTTGTCCTTGATTTCTAAGTACTAGCGCCATCTCTTTTTTCATTTCTGTCCGGTGTAAATCCTAAACCCTTACTTATATTTTGAGTAATCAAATTAATTTCCAGTTAAAGTTGAGCACTGGGGTGAAAAGGTTGACTTTTCAAATCAACCTGTGTTCCTCTTTAACAATATTGTCGGGATAATTTAGTTTAAGTAACATTTGCCTTTCTTTCAAAACCGAAGTTTTCATTTTAACTGCTCTATTTTTCCTAAAACTGAACCCCATTCCCCCCGGAAATCTCATCCAAATCTTCAGCTACCACCATTCTTACACTTTGATATTGTCCCTGTGATATACATCTGTCCCCAGACCAAAAACCGCATTGCGATTTTTCAGTATTTCCCCCGTTTTTATAAAAAAAAACTTTTGGGTCATTTTAAACGGGAATTGAGAAAATTGCAACTTTCCAACGTGTCATTCAGCTGCAGCATGTTCTAACTTTCCACTCATTTTCAAATTGTATGCGTCTTGTTGATCCATTGCACTGTGGTTGCTAGTGTTTCTGCATTTCTTGTTGTTGGGAAAAATCATATTTGCCTCACACATTTACCCGCACATTAAATATGTATTTGTCCATTTCGATGCCCTTGCCTACCCACTAAGAATCTGATTAATTCGGGGCTGAGGGAACGTTGCAGGGGGAAACCTTACCTTGGGTGCTATCTATCCTAATTCAAAAAGTGCTCCTATTCAATTGTGCTTTGTATATGTTCTAAGGAGAAAGTTAACCAAGTGCATTGCTTCCATTTTTATTGTAATTATCACCCCATTGGTGATTGCTGCCCTATATTAAAATGTTGTGATTTACTTTGAATCTTAAAGTAAATAAAATATTGCATTTTCACCAACCAGCCTGGTTCATGGTCCATTGTGACCCAGGGTATTTTAAAAAAGGGGTGTGAGATGAGTTGTGTACCATCTCAAATTGAATCTGCATAAAATAAAGAGAAAGGCATCTCAGTTGTGTCGCCCGATTGAAATCCTTAACAATACTGCTTTGTTAACCAAGAACCCATGAGGTGTGACTGTTATCGTCCCATACCATCGATTAATGTGGATGCAAAGATTTTGGGAAAGATTATAGCCACAAGACTGCTATCAGTATCGTCATGAATGGCCCATGTAGACCAATGTAGGTTAACTGAGGGGGGTGCACCTGTGTCGCCTGCATCATGCAATGGACCAGACACTTAATGTGCAGGAGGACTTGGCAGTGATCTACCTGGGCATGTTTAAGGTGTTTGATATGCTGGAATAGCAGGGGTTGTTCCAGGCACTTCAGGGGTTTGATCTAGGGCAACGTATAATGTGCTGGATTTGCCTATAATAGAATATGCCTATAGTGAGGGTTAACACGGGGGAATTCTTCTCACCTAATTGGGAAGTGAGCAGAGGTACAAGACAGGGGTACCCACTCTCCGTGATAGTGTTTGCTTTGGCACTGGAACCCCTAGCAGCGATACTCGAAACGCATTTGACTGAGGCGATGATAGTGATAGATGGACATCATGACATAGTTTCATTATATGCCGATGATATATTAGTGCACATGGGGAACCCAGCTCACAACGTTCCGCTATTGATGGAAGTGCTGGAAAACCTTGGTACAGTATCCGGATTTAGAATGCGAAAAGTCACTTATTTTCCTGCTAGAGGGTCTCTGCTCAAAGCCGAGATCCACACTACCATATCTAGATATAAGGTGGTAATGTGACTTGTTTCGCTACTTGGAAATACAGATACACCCCTCAATGGAAGAATCCTTCACATATAACGTGGGAACAGTTATGGTCAGGGGCAGGCGCAGGGTGTCACTGGCTACATTGAGGCAGAAGTATGAGAAAAGAGGCCTGACTCTGCCTGACTATGAAGCATATTTTCTGTCTACACAGCTGTAGAATGTGCCACGGTGGGGGGATATTTCTCATCAGGCTGATATGGGACTACTTTAGGAACTCCCTAGTAATAAGGAAGCGATTGAACTGTTGTGGGACAATATGGGTGGGGTGGGTAACGAACGCCTTGTGCAAGTGGTGAAATAAGCTTGGGCTATGGCAAATGCACAATAGGACTAGGTGAAAGGTATATCCTCTGAGATACCCCTAACAGCTGACCCTGAAAGAAGAATGATCCCCACAGAAATCGGTGAAAAGAAGTTGAGGGAGACGGGGTACACGAAGATGGGTGATCAATGTAGGGATAGGAAGATAATGACATTTGACCAATGAGGAATGACATACAATGCATCAAAAGGGCAGTTTTTGAATTGCCCAGGTTTGGGTTGAACATAACATCCTTGGCGGGTAGCGTGTCATGCAGTCGATGGGATGCAGAGTAACTCTTTACACCAAATAATCAAACCAACTCAGGAAGATGGCAAAGTTTGTTTACTGTTTTATTATCAATTGTCTAAATCAGGGAGTTACAACGGACATCAATGGATGTCTCACAGCATTCTCTTGAATTCCATCAAAAAACAATACTTGTATAGTAAAGATTTGTCAGACGTGACATCATACTACATGGCAAATAAGCAAAAACCTACGGGGGTTATAGTTGACTCAAGGAGAACATCTAAGTATACTTTCTATACAGGATTGGGTTGTGATTGGAAATCTACTGTCAGGTGGACAACTCATTCCCACCCCTAGTGCAAGTCATCGTCATCCATTATTAGATACACAGTACATCATTGGCTTTCAAACTATAAGGTCCTTAGTTATATGGCCCTCTACAATTGGTTGGCATGCGCGTGCCCTTCTGGAACATTCAGCTCACTAGCAGCACGTAAGCTCATACCCCAGGTGTCAGGAGGTGGACTGGATCATACCTCCCCACCCAATTAGCCCAACATCTCTCATCACTCATGACTTCTGCCATGAGGATCGTCTTTGAACTTGGCCTTGCAATGTATTCTCATCTCTGAGAATATAAGGGAGTGCGGGCACCTGCTTATCATAGTTCTGGAACTGTATGCCCAACTCTATTTTCATCCTTGTCTCACTTGACAGAAGACTGCAATTCGACCCATTTTGCAGCATTTAATTGTATTAAATGAATACACTTGGCACTCATGGTGTTCTTTCTTTGCACCTTAACAAGGGATGATTCAGCGTCTCACAGTTACTGTCTTCAGAGATCGATAACCAGTTCTTGGCTGCTACAGCTTTGACACCAGGCCAGACAGCCCTTCTCGATTCTTCCATGCTCGCAGCTAATTCTCTGTTGCGATACAGCTCTCCATGGGTTTGAACTTACTAAAGTTGTGACACCGATGTCCAGCTTCTATATAATGGTGGCTTTTCCTGCAGTCTATTCACTATGTATATCCAGCTTCTATGATCACTTAGTCTAC
Organism: Ambystoma mexicanum; assembly: GCF_040938575.1. Taxonomy (NCBI): domain Eukaryota; kingdom Metazoa; phylum Chordata; class Amphibia; order Caudata; family Ambystomatidae; genus Ambystoma; species Ambystoma mexicanum. The sequence continues at coordinate 1,080,283,843 of NC_090921.1, forward strand.
TTGTGTTACTGCATCTGTACAGTTATTGAACGATTTGCAGTGCTCTTCACACGTGCATTCTTTGTCTCACATATGAAAGTTTACTTCATTCTTTACTTCGTCATCAGTTTCGATTAGGTCCATACATTCTCTTCTTTAGCCAGTCTTCTCAGTGTGCCACGCTCGTTTCTTGTGACGCCACCAATTTCTCTTTCTCTCATTTTCATATTCCTTTGGGAATCTCCTCCAAGAGTGTATCATCTCTTCCGGAATACATTTGATAGGGTTTTCTTAATGGATACCTTTCTCGAAGATTCTCTGCGGAATAGTCACAACCGCTGGTGTCAAGCATGGCACGATATCTGGCTTCCAGCATATAGGTGGGAGGGGGGACTTCCTGCAGGGGCATTCGGCTGCTCCTCTTCAAGTGCATAGATTGGTACACAAATGGGTGGCTATGCCAGAGGAGCCAACATTAAGTGGAACCCTCAATAGAATACTCTTGTATGGCCAAGAGAAAGGATTACTTTCTGTCCTATACATAGAATTGGTGAGGAAAAAACAAAGCAGTAAACTAAAGGTGAAAGAAAAATGGAAACAGGATATCGGGAGTGAGCTGGATGACCGGGAATGGGAAGAAATACGCCTGCATATGCAGGATGCTTCAAGAAACAATAGGTTTAGGTATATTCAATACGGCATCTTAAAGAGAACATATATTACACCATTGCAGTTACACAGAATGGATTAACACAGACCCCATGAATGCCCCAGATGCCATCAGAGTTGGGGTGATATTGGCACAGGGTAGGGGAGTGCCCAATAATACAAGTATATTGGCAGACATTTATAAGCAGAGTGAATGCTTTGACACATGGTTATTGTAATTGCAATCTGAGCATGTGTTTGCTGGGGACATTGCCATGAGGAAGAATAAAGCTAAGGTATGCAAGATGACTGCCTTTTTAATACTGGCAGCTAAAAGGAGAATGGCCTTAGTGTGGAAATGTGAGAAGGGCCTGTTGGTTGTGCAAAGGATACAGGATCTAAAAATATGGGTCACAGAAGTGGTTGAACTGTTGCTAATGACGGAAAAGGAGGAGGAGACAGAGGGGAGGCATATGGACCTGCGCCAACTTGTAAGTCTACTTACATTCTCCCCGCATGGAAAATCCCAGTGAGGTTCAAGCATGTATGAATGTTTCGTAACTCAAGAAATGGAAGTGGGGCGGGCCTAGTACCCCACAACAGGTACTATGGAGATGATGTAAAAGGAATTGATTACAGTGTATTTGGATAATGAGGTGACAAGGTCTGCAGGGTAGAACCCTGGAGGGATACGATGATTTAAGTAGATATTGTTTTGTTCTTTACTCTATTCCTTGCTGTGCCAATTTTATTGCTGCAACATCAGTAGTTTGCTTGTTACTCTAAATGCAAATAAATACATTTTTTTTTTTAAAGGGGAAACAAAGGATAATGAACCCTTTGCTAAAGTTCTCAGTTGGAATTTTGATAAGTATTGATGACTAACGTTTATTTTGTATTGATGTCTTTGAAAGTGAGCTTTTTGTTCTTCCATCGTATATTTTTCCATTTCCTTCTGACACAATTACTTGTCTGTCTGGAGAGCCTAGAAGTTCTTTTATTCAACCAATGGGAGAACCCACCAATACCAGTTTTTAAAACACAGAGCACTCTCTGAAAGTGAGCCTGTTTAGAAGATCTGATCGAAAAATGGGGCTCCTGGTCGGGACCCTATTCTGCCCAGGAGGGCTAAATTGTAGTAAGACACAGTTGAATGGGTCGGTAAAGAAGAACATTAAACCACTCAACACTTTCATGCAAATGGGACAGACAAATTTCCCTGGTCAAAAGAAATGATCTGTCCCCTTCATTGTTTCCATAATTTTTCATTATACTTATGAAAACAATTATATTAATATGTCTGCTGGGAGACACTACACAGAACAACAGTGTTATATTTGATAAAGCAGACTACTTTACAATAGCTGTATCTCTAAGATACATGACTTGGCGTTGAATACACAGAGTTTACACCATACATATCCTTCTGTCAAGAGCCATCAAGACAGGGGTCATGACAAGTGAGCAAATGTGAACAAACAAATACATGTGAGTACAGTTATAGGCAAAAATAGTGAGAGTTTTTCACTATGGCTCAGCGAGTCGAGGTCTACACCACAGTGTTTGGGCCCTTCAGGGTTTGGAGCATTAGCCTTTCTTGGGGGGCCTTCGTCAGGACAGGGAGACTGTGACATCTGGGTGTTCTGGGTGTGCTGTTGGAACAAATAGAGCACAATAAGGGGTGGTGCTATAAGGTAGGTGGCATAGTGTGTAAGGTATTTTTGGAGGGCACTCTGTATGTGCTGGTTATGAGCGCCTATCTACATTACTCTGATGGCGCTTACCATGTTGCTTCGAGCTGGAACACGTACAATTGATTCAAACTGATGCCCTTACTTCACTGGCTGGACACAGTACAGATCCAATCTGTAAAGGGTGCACCCAATTTTAGTGAATGGGAGTCAGAGCTAGTTTTAAAATACTATGATCTCACTGTATCCACTGCTTACTTGAATGGTGGCAGCTGGATTATTGTTTATGCGGGGGCGCCTCTTGGCACCTGGCCGCTTGGTCTTCTTAATATAGTATACCCGGCAGCGTTGATTGCTGGATAGCGCCGGCTGAGAAGCAGGGTGCATTACATGCACGCATGTCAGGATACTGTATCGTTAAGGTTCCTGAAAATCAAACGGGAATCTAGTCAGAATGCAGCTTGGTATGCGGATGTGTGGGGTCTGTGGAACAAAACCATCCATTGACATATCTGTCTTCTGGAATCACTCCTACTGCGTCTCGTAGATTTGGACGCTGTTGTCATGGCCGCCGCTGTTTATATAGCGGTGGCCATTTTGAGAATGCCTACGTGGAACTTGTGTGTGACTTGGAAGGTATGTAGTTGGGTGCACTTTTGGGACATTCCACACAATTTAGGGGGGACCCTGGTCCTATTAATGAATAGTGGTGGTATTAGTTACAATGTTTGTTATGTGTTGCCATGGTAACCCAGCAACGTATCCCAAATGGGCTTTGATTATTTTAGACACGTGATTCAGGATGTAGGAGTTCAAGGGGTTCCTATCATGGACATATGATGGACAGTTTATTGCCCTGATGGTTGATAGTAGTGCCGCATTGAGGCGGTTGCCATGTTGGAAATGCCACATTGGCGTTCTAATTCAGTGCAGCCTGAATGCTAGTTGGTCCATGGTGGATTCACGTGACATGCAACCCTGATCTTATTGAAGTGGGGTGATGGTCATGGTCTGTGTATAGCAGGGGTGCACAACTGATTTTGACAGAGGGCCGAAAGTACCTTACATGAGGGCTATAGTGGGCCGGAAAGTAAAAGTGGGCGGGCGGTAGGCGGGACGTGTCAGGAGGCTTTTTCAACCCCCAATTTGTATTAAACACATGGAAAAAGAATATGTTTTTGAGGGGTACCGATTTTTATTGCATTTCAAACTTACATTTTGTACTACACATTTTCCATTATTATCATTTTTTCGATTTAGTTATTGTATATAGTCTGTTTAATTAAATTATATATATTTTATTGACCCTTGATTGGACATTCCATTATTTTGGACTGCTATAGTTTGCTGTTTGGGTTGCCCGAGAGGAGTATGGCCTTTGTTGAGTCAGGTTTCAAAAAAGCAAAGGATGTACATCTCCTAACTGTGCCTGTTTTAGCTTTATTATTGAGTTCACTCCTGGAGTGCAACACTATGCCCCATGGCTCCCACCCCCAACCAAACACTATGCCCTATGGCTCCCACCCCCAACCAAACACTATGCCCCATGGCCCCCTCACCACCCCCAACCAAACACTATGCCCCATGGCTCCCTCAACCCCCAACCAAACACTATGCCCCATGGCCCCATCACCCCCAACCAAACACTATGCCTTATGGCTCCCACCCCCAAACAAACACTATGCCCCATGGCCCCCTCACACCCAACCAAACACTATGCCCCATGGCTCCTACCCCCAACCAAACACTATGCCCCATGGCCCCCTGACCCCCATCCAAACACTATGCCCCATGGCTCCCACCCCCAACCAAACACTATGCCCCATGGCCCCCTCACCACCCCCAACCAAACACTATGCCCCATGGATCCCTCAACCCCCAACCAAACACTATGCCCCATGGCCCCATTACCCCCAACCAAACACTATGCCCAATGGCTCCCACCCCCAACCAAACACTATGCCCCATGGCCCCATTACCCCCAACCAAACACTATGCCCCATGGCTCCCACCCCCAACCAAACACTATGCCCCAATGCCCCATCACCCCCAACCAAACACTATGCCCAATGGCCCCCCTCACCCCCAAACATACACTATGCCCCATGGCTCCCACCCCCAAACCCTTTCCCCCTGTCCCTCACCCCCAGCCAAACACTATGCCCCATGGCCCCCACCCCCAAGCAAACACTATGCCCCCTGTCCCTCACCCCCCAAGCAAACACTATGCCCCCTGCCCCTCACCCCCAAGCAAACACTATGCCCCATGGCTCCCACCCCCAACCAAACACTATACCCCTGTCCCTCACCCCAAGCAAACACTATGCCCCCTGACTCTCACCCCCCAACCAAACACTATACCCCCTGTCCCTCACCCCCCAAGCAAACACTATGCCCCCTGTCCCTCACCCCCAACCAAACACTATGCCCCATGGCCCCATCATCCCCAACCAAACACTATGCCCCCTGTCCCTCACCCCCAAGCAAACACTATGCCCCCTGTCCCTCACCCCCAACCAAACACTATGCCCCATGGCCCCATCACCCCCAACCAAACACTATGCCCCATGGCCCTCTGACCCCCAACCAAACACTATGCCCCCTGTCCCTCACCCTCCAACCAAACACTATGCCCCCTGTCCCTCACCCCCAACCAAACACTATGCCCCATGGCCCCATCACCCCCAACCGAACACTATGCCCCATGGCCCCCTCACCCCCAACCAAACACTGTGCCCCATGGCCCCCTCACCCCAACCAAACACTATGCCCCAAACACACTCAAGCATGCACCCATACAGACCCGAACCCCCCACCCCCAAATCAGCACACTCTCAAACATGCACCCAAGCAGACCCGAACCCCCCACCCCCCAACTCTGCACACACACTCTCAAACATGCACCCATACAGACCCGAACCCCCCACCCCTCAACTCAACACACACACTCTCAAACATGCACCCACACAGACCCGAACCCCCCACCCTCCAAATCAGCACACTCTCAAACATGCACCCATACAGACACGAACCCCCCACCACCCAACTCAGCACACACTCTCAAACATGCACCCATGCAGACCCGAACCCCCCACCCCCTGAACTCAGCACACACACTCTCAAGCATACACCATGAACCCATAGAGACCCGAACCCACACCCCCCAACTCAGCACACACACTCTCAAGCATGCACCCATACAGACCCAAACCCCCCAACTCAGCACACAAACTCTGAAGCATGCACCCATACATGCATCTCAACATACACAACACGAACATTCAAAAACAAACATTCATGCACATCCGACACGCCCCCCCCATCTCAACATACACAACACAAACACTAAAAAACAAACATTCATACACATCCGACATGCCTCCCCCACCCCATCTCAACATACACAACACAAACACTCAAAAACAAACATTCATACACATCCGAACCGCCCACCCCCCCAGCTCAGCACACACACTCTCATGCATACACCATGCACCCATACAGACCCGAACCCCCATCCCTCAACTCAGCACACACACTCTCAAACATGCACCCATACAGACCCGAACCCCCCACCCCCCAAAATCAGCACACTCTCAAACATGCACCCATACAGACCCGAACCCCCCACCCCCCAAATCAGCACACTCTCAAACATGCACCCATACAGACCCGAACCCCCCACCTCAGCACACACACTCTCAAACATGCACCCATACAGACCCAAACCCCCGAAATCAGCACACTCTCAAACATGCACCCATACAGACCCAAACCCCCAAAATCAGCACACTCTCAAACATGCACCCATACAGACCCGAACCCCCCACCCCCCAAATCAGCACACTCTCAAACATGCACCCATACAGACCCGAACCCCCCACCTCAGCACACACACTCTCAAACATGCACCCATACAGACCCAAACCCCCGAAATCAGCACACTCTCAAACATGCACCCATACAGACCCGAACCCCCCAGCCCCCAACTCAGCGCACACACTCTCAAACATGCACCCATACAGACCCAAACTCCCCAACTCAGCACACAAACTCTGAAGCATGCACCCATACATGCAACTCAACATACACAACACAAACATACAAAAAAAAACATTCATGCACACCCGTACCCCCACTCCCCAACTCAGCACACACACTCTCATGCATACACCATGCACCCATACAGACCCGAACCCCACACCCCCAACTCAGCACACACACTCTCAAACATGCACCATACAGACCCGAACCCCCCACCCCCCAAATCAGCACACTCTCAAACATGCACCCATACAGACCCGAACCCCCCAACTCAGCACACACACTCTCAAACATGCACCCATACAGACCCGAACCCCCCAGCCCCCAACTCAGCACACACTCTCAAGCATACACCATGCACCCATACAGACCCAAACCCCCCACCCCCCAACTCAGCACACGCACTCTCAAACATGCACCCATACAGACCCGAACCCCCCACCCCCCAAATCAGCACACTCTCAAACATGCACCCATACATACACGAACCCCCCAACTCAGCACACACACTCTCAAGCATGCACCCATGCATGCATCTCAACATACACAACACGAACATTCAAAAACAAACATTCATGCACATCCGACATGCCCCCCCACCCCCATCTCAACATACACAACACACTCAAAAACAAACATTCATACACATCCGACACGCCCCCACCCTCCATCTCAACATACACAACACAAACGCTCAAAAACAAACATTCATACACATCTGACACGTCCCCCCAGCCCCCCATCTCAACATCCACAACACAGACACTCAAAAACAAACATTCATACACATCCGACATGCCCCCCACCCCATCTCAACATATACAACACAAACACTCAAAAACAAACATTCATACACATCAGACACGCCCCCCCACTCCCCATCTCAACATACACAACACAAACACTCAAAAACAAACTTTCACACACATCCGACACCTCCCCAGCCCCGCATCTCAACATACAAAACACAAACACTCAAAAACAAACTTTCATACACATCCGACACACCCCCCACCCCCGCATCTCAACATACACAACACAAACATACAGCAGAACAGACCCGACACACAAACACACAGACCACTTACCGGAGACGTGCTGGAAGGCAGGTAAGCTGGAACGCTGGCGAGGTGAGTGGTACTACGGCTGGTGTGGCCAGCAAGGCTGAAATGCCTTCCGGCATCAAGCCTTACTGGCCACGCCAGCCGTAGTGCTGGCCCTCCATTGGTGCAGCACACACGTACTGCGTGGCTCGTAGGAGCGACGTGGTGCGTGTGTGCTGAGCCAATGAGGGCCAGTGTTTTGTCCGGCCCGGAAGACAACAAAGACTTTCCCAATGGAGGGCGGCCGATGCTGCTTGCGGGCCGCCCTTCATTAGGAAAGTCTTTGTGCCTCACGGTACGGAAAAAACAGCATGGCGGGCCGCAACTGGCCCGCGGGCCGTATGTTGTGCACCTATGGTGTATAGAGAGGGCAGTACCCGAGAAGATGTGTCAATGGGCACACAGTTTAAAAACAGCATTTTAAACACAACCCTGTCCCTTCTCTACTCTTCCATCTCTGATACTCTTGATGCCCTTGCCCCTGTCACGAGGATCCGCTTGAAGTCCAAAGCCAAGTGCAATTCCTGGTATGATTCCGACATAGCTACACTTAAACGTAAGTGTAGGGCGGCTGAGAGGAAATGGAGGTCTTCTTGCTCATCCTCTGACAAAAAGGCCTGTCGCCTGTTCCAAAGGCAATACCGACTCTCTGTCCACACTAAGAAGAGAGTCCACATTCAAGCCTGTGTCTCTGCGGCATCCAACTACTCGGCCGAACTCTTTAAAATCTGCAAGGAGCTTGCCAACCCTGCAGCAGTCTCCTCCCCTCCTCTTGCCTCCCAGGCTCTCTGCAATGCCCTTGCCTCGCACTTTATCTCTAAAACCCAGGACATCCTGTCCACCCTCGCCTCCCCTCCCCCTCCTATTCCCTCTCAGTCTGTGCTTGGAGACCCCCCTTTAAGCACCCCCCACCATCCTTCTCTTCCTTTCCTATTTTCTCCCCTGATGAGGTCGCTAGACAAGTCCGATCTATGAAAGCCTCATCAAAACAGGTTCATCCCTGCTCCTCCAAAACCATCAAGGACCACATTGACACCCTCGCTCCTGCCCTTGCTGATTTTTGCAACCACTCGTTTGCCTCAGGATCCTTCCCCTCCCCTCTGAAGCACTCCCTTGTGCATCCTCTTCTCAAGAAACCCACAGCTGATCCTTCCTGTCCGGCAAACTATCACCCAATTTCCATTACCCCCTTTCTGGGCAAACTCCTGGAAAAGCTGGTCATCTCTCAGCTTAACCTTCATTCAGATTATGTTGGTTGTCTCCATGACCACCAGTCTGGCTTCAGAGCAGCCAGAAGCATGGAAACCGCTCTCCTCAATATCCGTGAAGATCTGCTCTCCAACCTTGATTCTAACATTCCCTCTGTCCTCATCCTTCTTGATCTCTCTTCTGCCTTCGACACGGTCAACCACACCATCCTGCTCAACCGTCTCCGTGATAATCTGGGTATCACTGATCAGGCTTTGGCCTGGCTGACCTCTTTCCTTTCTGATCGACCCTCCCAGGTCCAACTGGGGTCTTTCCTATCATCTATATTCCTCTCCACCTGTGGGGTTCCCCAGTGGTCTAACCCCTCACCCCGGCTTTTCAACCAATACCTGGCAACTCTCGCTCACTGCATTGCCATTTTCTGCTCAAATTTCCAGTGCTACGCTGATGACACTCAACTCATTTTCCGGCTGCCCTCGGCCACCTCCTCTCCCTCTCTCATCTCTGACTGCCTAACTGCCATTCAAAATTGGTGTGCCACCAAAGATCTTTGTCTGAATGCCAGCAAGACGGAGATCCTCCTCATCGGCACACCATCTCCATCCTTTTCCCTCACTCTCTGGCCGGCCTCCCTTGGCCCTCCTCCTACCCCTACCTGCGAGGCTAAGAACCTTGGCGTCATCTTTGACTCCACACTTTCCTTCTCGGCCCATATATCTGATGTCTCTAAAGAGTCAAACTTCAGACTGCACCTCCTCAGAGGTATTCTGCCTTTCCTCTCCTTCCCCCAGAAGCTCATGGTATCCCAAGCTCTGGTTCTCTCTAGCTTGGACTATTGTAACAGCCTCTTTCTAAATCTACCTGCCTCTACTCTCCGCCCTCTACAACTTATCCAGAAAAGGACTGCGAGACTTGTCCTTGGCCTCAAGCCCTGGGATCGTATCTCTCCAGCTTTGAAATCTCTCCATTGGCTCCCAGTGGATGCAAGGATTAAATTCAAATCCCTCTGCATTGTCCACAAGGCTTTCTGGGGCCTGGGTCCAAAATACCTTCAGCTATCCCTCCGCAAATTCCTCCCTTCTCGAGCTCTTCGCTCCTCTACCTCTAACTCCCTCAGGGTCAGTCGTTTTTCAAAGAAACGAGCTGGGGGTAGATCTCTATCTTCGGCTGGGGCCTCCCTCTGGAACAGCCTCCCTGCCACTCTAAAACTTGAGGAGAACCATCTCCCGTTCCGGAAGCACCTCAAAACCTTCCTCTTTGCTTCTGCCTTCACTCCCCTTCTCCCCTGCTGATCTGCTCTCTTGGCACTGTGCACCTGGCCACCCTCTGTCCCCTGGGCCCAGGTACCTGCTCACCCTGCCACCTTCCTGCACTGCCTCCTGGCCACCCCTTGCACTGGGGACTGTATCTGTACACATACAGCACCCCCCCATTTTACTTCTTTTTCTGCACTTATTCAGACTTACCCAGTCCGCTGCCTTAAACACAGCACTTGCCACTTGCTGGCTGCACTACCACAGTTTGCCTCAATTTTCTATTTATTTTATTTATCTGCGCTCCTCTGCTTCTGCACTTTCCACTCTCCCCCTTCCATGCACTTTTTCCCTTTTCCCTTTCCCATGCACTTGCACGTTCTCAATGTCACTGGGCCTAGTAAGATCATTTTTATGTTGTGCTGTGTTCTCCCTTGTTCCCCTCCCTTGCCTAGTCGCGCTCTGAAACACTTGTGTACGAGCGCGATACAAATCAAATATCATATCAAATCATATCATTGCAGAGTAAAGCATGGAAAAACTAATTTTGTTGTAAGTGTCCCATAAAATGACACAATGTACTGGTGTCAAATCTAGGACTTACATGCTAACAGAGTGTGTCCTAGTTCATGGTATCTCATATTGCACTGGCTAGTTGACAATTCGCCAAAAGGGTATATTCAATGGATATGCATTCAATATCACACATGTATCTCAGACCTCACTCTAGTGCTGGAGGAGATTATCAACTTCCTGCTGTATATGCTGGGTTCTAGTATGTGATGATACCTCGGGTGTGGGTGCAAATCGCCTAGTGGGACATGGCACCTCCTATGTGAGAGGATTTGTTACAAAAAAGACTTCCATTCCACAGAGATATTCAGACCTTCCTTCACTGTGCTCAGCTTGTGAACCCATTTTTGCTCCAACTGTATTAGTGTTTTGTTCATATCTCCCCCTCTTATGGTGGGTTTTAATTTTTGAAGTACAAACCACCGGAGGTCTGTGTCTTTGCGCTGCTTTTTTACAAAATGATCGACCAAAGTTTTGTTGGGGATCTTGTTCCTGATACAAGATCGATGTTCAGAAATTCTAATTTTTTGCTTGCCCTAATTGTCTTGCCAACGTATAGTAGCCCACACAGGCATTCTACGATGTATATCACGCATTTGGTGTTACAGTTCATGTGATATCTTAGAATCCACTTAATGTTTTTATGGTCAAACACTTGTTTTTGTGTAATTAGAGCACAGGCCACACAGTGGCCACATTTAAAATGGCCCTTGACGGGTGGAAGGTTCCACAAGGTGTTAGTTGAAATGCTGGGTTCCAGAAAGGTGTGTACCAAAGATTCCTTTAGATTCTTGTTCTTTTTGAAAGCAAAACAAGGTTTCTTTTCTAGGGTCCCCAGGTTCTTGACCAAAGGCCAATGTTTCTTTATAGTCCTTTGTATCGGTTTGCTCAAAGAGCTAAATGTGGTGACACAGACCAAAAGGTCTACGTTGTTTTTGATTTTGGTTTCCAAGCATATGTCTCTGGGAGTGTGGGTTGCTCTTTTCTTGGTGTCTTTTATGGCTTTCCGTGGGTATCCTCTTTGTGTAAGTCTCATTTGGAGGTCTTCAGCATGTTTTTTTGACTTATCTGTGCCTGTAGAGTTCCTCCTGATGCGAAGGAATTGGCCATAGGGGAGATTGTATTTCAGGTCCTCTGGATGGTAGCTGTTAAAGTGTAACAGACTGTTTCTGTCGGTTGGTTTCTGGTATAATTCGGTCTTCAGTCTGTCCCCTGTTCTGTACACATGGAGTTCCAGAAAATCGATACTGTGATGGTACCATTGTATCATGAACTTGATGTGAGGGTTCCATTGGTTTAACCACTGGTGGAATAGTAGTAAATCCATTGGTGATCTGTTCCAGATCAGCAGGATGTCGTCTATATACCGCTTCCATGTAGCGCTCTGTAGTTGGAATGGGTTCTCTTATGAAAAAATATTGTCTGTTTCATATTGGGCCTTAAAGGCATTCACCACATCTGGGGCAAAAGTAGCCCCCATGCTGACCCCTTTAGTTTGCTTGTACATCTGACTTCTGAACAGGAAGACATTTTCAGCCATGGCTAGCCTTGTGCATTCTAAGATGAATTCTGTAGGGGTGGAGTTGGTGTCCCTTCTCCGATCCAGGACTCTTCTGATTGCTTTGAGACCTTCTTTCTGTGGGATGGAGGTATAAAGTGCCTCTACGTCCATGGTGGCAAGTAGACTGTCCTCTTTCATCTCTATTTCATTGAGTATCAGGATGGTGCTCGTTGTGTCTTTCAAATAGAATGGCATTTGATTCACGAAAGGTTTCAAGAAGAAATCTGTGTAGACTGACAGGGGTTCTAAAAGTGAGTCACATGCTGAGACAATTGGTCTCCCTGGTGGCTTAGTCACGTTTTTATGCATTTTAGGTAGGATATAAAATGCCGGGGTCCGAGGGTGTAGTTTGTTCAAGAACATTTGTTCTTCTTCGCAGATCCATCCTTCATTCATGGCATGTTGCGTGAGGTGTGAGGCTTTTCATCTCCTCTTGCAGATCCTTGGTTAGAAGATCTGACTTTCATGGCAAAATCCAATTAGTACAGGTCCAAAAATGTAAAGAAAACCTGGGAGATTCCCTCAGCAGATGGAAGTCCATCACAGGGTGAGCATGAAAAGGAACCGGGAGTTTTTCTTGGTAAAAGCCAACATAAGGAAAACAAATGGGAGAAGTCACGTTACACAAGCCCTAGTAGGGCAAACTCAGAGCCAAAAGGGAATACATACACAAAATGAGAAAAGGGATTTTTGCTTCCTATTGTGAAACTTTTGTATGTAATCAAAGAAAGGGCTTGGGAAAAGATGTGTGTATTTAATAGATTTTATTGAGACACATAAGGGTAAAGTAAAAGGGAAAAGGTTTTGGTGTATTCAGATTTTTAAGATTAAACGTGAAGGCAAAGATGGAGATGAAATGGGGGCTAATAAAGACACAGAGAAATTAGAGTAAAGAAGGACTAAAAACACCTGCATTTCCAGGAAAAGACAAAACAAGAAGTTGAGGTCCTTCCCTGTGCACTCTTATTATTACAACCAAACAAAGCCCACACGTGGAACATTGAAAGTGATCTGGGCCTTTTATAAGGCCACCAAACACCCTCACAGACTTTAGGGTAGTTATTTGCCAGTTGAATCCCCTCAAGAGGTTTGCCAGTGCAGATTGGCTCATCCGAACTCTAATCGGCCTTCTCATTCAAGTTCAAGCTCTATTTTGCATTGCTGATAATATGTCAAAACATAAGTATGTTAAGGGGTCTTTTTGTTGTGTATCTTTAAACACAGTAAAAAATGTACTTAGAGCTTAAGTTGCCCTGTGCCAGCCCAGGCGATTATTCAGTTGTGGCTTTTTGGCTGGAAGTGTGTTCTCTCTGTGACACCGAGCCGTCTGCCACTCCGATTCTCCATCATTGACATTATGGGCCTCATAACGAGTTGGGCTGGATCCCAGCTGTAATACCGCCTGACTGTAATAACCCTACCACCGACCGGTCCGGCGGTATTACCGCCAGATCATGGGTTGGGTGTTAACGGTAAATCCCCATTCCCCATTGGGTCCATTGGATTCAATGGGGCATTTTCAGCCCTAATTATGCGGGCTAATACAGCCGGCGGTAAAAAAGCTGAAAAAACAGGGGATTTTCACCCCCAGAGAAAGGCTGGAGGTAAAACAGCCCATTCAGCACCCAACTCGTTATAGGGCCAGCCCTTAAATGCGGCTGTAATACTGTTACCACCGCATTTAGGGGCTACAGCCCAACTCGTGATGAGGCCCTATGTCATGCTCTCTCCTTGTCTGGTGCTCTCTGGTATCCAGTCAATGGGCATCATCACGAGTTGGGCGGTAACGCCGGCGCTATTAGCGCCGGCGTTAATAGCCCTACCGCCAAATCCCCCGGCGCTAATAGTGCCGGATCACGAGTTTGGCGGAACGGGTATTGCCCATTCCCCACTGAGCTCATTCAGGAATTCCCCATTCCCCATTGGGCTCAATGGGGAATTTTCGCGCTCTTACCGCTGGCGGATTTCCCGCCGGTGGTATGAGCGCAAAAGTTTGGCAGATGTCCCCCCAGCTCAAAGCTGGGGGGACATCTGCCAAACCCGTGATTTAGCAGACCATTAAATGCGGCGATAATAGTGCTACCGCCGCATTTAAGGGTTACCGCCAAACTCGTGATGAGGCCCAATATGTCGAAAACATTTTTTCGACATACCAATATGTCGAAACAAAACTGCCGACATTTTTTTTTCTCGAATGTATTGTTTTTTTATTTTATAGGGGTGTGTATTGTTTAGTTAGCAAAAAAAGATGTTTTTTAAAAAAAAACGGGGGTTGGTGGCACCCCCCCAAACATTTCTCTTTTAAAAAAAAGCATTCAAAAATAAAATTTCCAGCACTTTTGGTTCGACATATTGCTATTTCCAAATAGTGACTGTCGAAAAAGTCACTATAAACCGCTCCCTCTCTACATCACCTCTACTCCCTATCTCTCTCTCACCCGTTCACCCTCTCTCTCTCCCAAGATCCCCCTCTCTCACCTGCCTCTAGCAGTCTCCACTATAATGTATCCTTTGTACACTGATAGACATGTTTAAAAATAAACACTGGAAAAACACCACCGGGAATCACAGATAATAAATACTCAACACATGAAAAAACAGCCCCTACCTTATATCATCAATGGCCAGTATGCTACATTGATTTATATGGTGAAATAGAATTTAAAAAGACTTAATTATAATTAAGATATTCACTCAATGCACCAGAATCTATCATTAAATCTGTGGACGTCACTAGTGAGGACATTTTAAGATAAAATTGGAAGTCAGCCTCACAATGGTTTACAGGTCAATCTCTTAAGTGAATAGAATAAAAATCATCTCTTCAGATTTCAAGTATCAGAATAATGACCAGCTGTTGCTTCTTTTTGGCCATCACAACTCATTCCTCGGAAGCACCCAGAAGTTGCCAGGTAAGCAACGTAACACTTTAGAAAATGCCCGTTGGAATGAAGTCAACTCCAGAGCTCCTACAGCCACCTCCAAGCCACCTGCTCCGCTTTTGTTTGTTATGTCGCAGTCCATGTGTAGCGCCTTTTGGCAGCTTCTCCTGCTGGGCACCTCACACACTGCACATTCACCTGCTAGTGAGTTTTGTAACACTGTCACAGGTCATTGTGGCCTGAGCTTCCAGAGCTCCTGGTCCTCTTCGCCTGTAGGCCGGTCACACCTTATTCAGGGTGCAAAATGTGGGATTGCCAACTGTCTTCTCCATCTTTATCACAACTCTGGGTTGCAGCCTTAAGTCTGGACCCTATCAAACCATTCAATAGCTGCGCTCTATTCGCATTCGAGGGAACAGGAGGAGAATAGATTCTGCTGACAGAGGACCACCACCTTTCTTCTTGGGCTATTGACTTGGTGGATCTAAATCAAAACACTTCCAACGGGTAAGACCATGTGGCTGGCTCTCTGCCACTTACTTCCTTGTTTACGGTTAAATTCCCCATCAAGTGATCCTAATTCCGGATGGCACACAACCTTGTGGCCTGCTGTGCATGGACAAGGGCAACTTGCAGCCATCACCTCCACAAAGTTCCTTCCTCTGACCAACACGAGTTCGGCATTGTTGGGTCTTTGTATCGTAGTTCTGTAGCCTTTTAATTTAGTTCACAAAGTTCTGTTAAGCCTAGACTCCAAACCTGCCAACTGCTTATCCCAGGATGAATTTCATTTGATCCTCCTGGCGTGAAACTCGGACCCTTGCAGATGAACACAGAACTCTGGTTCAAGTCAACGTCTCAAAATAGTTGTTACCTGTGTCTCACACAGATGCAGAAGTGCCAGGAACCGGTAGCCGACCTGGCCCAGTTACCGCACTGCACTGGTCTCTGTAAATAGGAAGGGCCTCAGATTAACCTTAGACTTTTAACAGTTGCTACAAGATCCCTGCAGCAGATTAAATAGTCCAGCTGCAGGAATATTTGGGGAAATTAATATTGTGTGTGCTTCATACTCCATACACGATCATTGGTTAAAAAAAAAGAGACTAATAGTAGTTATATTGAGAAATGCACAGTCTCCAGCTGAGTAGCTTTGCCCCAATGTTCAGCAGTGGTTGTACTCCTGCACCTCTAAGGCTGGAATGTGTGGCCTTTTTGAACACTATTAAACAAAATGGTGGACGGCATCTCCTTCAATCTTCATGGGCCAGAGCTCCATTGCCCATTGAAGCATGTTCTTGAAAAATGAGAGTTTGTGGTGCCTCAGACATTGTCTGTCCCTGGATTGAAAGGCATTGATTTGGGAGGCCCCAAGTCATCCAGTTAAACCCCCCTCAACTTCCTTGCCCCTCCTGCATCCCGATCGCTCAAATTGGCTGACCAGCCTAGTGTTCACCAAGCTAGCACACCATAAGACCCCCGTTCGAGTACACGTAGTGAGGTTTGTAAAGCCTGGCCCTGACTGTGGTAGGCAGGTCCTGCCCTGGTCTGGCTTTCCACCCCACGGATGTCCGTTGCTTTCCTTCAGGACATTCAGAGACATTCGAGGTCGTCGGGTGGAGACTCTGAGCATGGGACTGGAAGAGGCTGTGGTTCTCCGAACCTGAGTTTTCTAGTTCACCACCCCATAAAGAATTGTGACTGACTTTATTTTCCTAAACAGTGCATTACACTGCTTTCAATTCACTGGGATGTGGGGCTGAGCTGGTGGTTCTGGTCAAATTCTCAAACTCTTTTTCTCCCTACATAAATTGACGATATTTCTACTTTGCATCAGTTATCTCCGAAATTGCTTTGTGTTATATGTTGTATTTTTACTGCCCCAACTAAACAACATATTCATTTGTTCTAGTCCTCTCCTTGTGTGGATTACTACACTTAGTTATTATGTATGTGTATGCGTCAACTGGGGAAATGTTTTATTTGTCGAACTACCATCATTTGTATAAAGAAATAACACTGTGGCCCTCATTACGACCCTGGCGGAAAGTGACTGACCGGACCGCAACAGCGTAAATAGCGTTTCCGCCATTGCACGAAGGAGCAAAGTGCGGCTAATCACGACCCATCGGGCACGAGCATTACGCCATGGCGGAATCCGAAAGGCTGCGATGGCGGAAATGACCCCAAAACGGCCCTTACCGCCGCCGTACGCTGCACCAGGTGCAATACCGCCACCCATCTTAGCGGTCACCGTAATGAGCGGTCACCGTAACGAGCGGGCACCGCAAATTACGGCCACCGTAAATATACGGAAACGGAAGTAAAAGCATGTGGCCGGAACGGGAAACAGCACGCCGCACAACTATAAAAACCGAATCCCAACACAACCATTAAAAATCCGAGCCTGACACACATCCCAACCCGTTAGCAACCCCAGTTAAAAAAATAAATATGGGAAAGGTAGCCAAGAAAGCGTGTGACCGCAAGCGGCAGGTACACTTCTCCCGAGAGGAACTGACCGTGCTCACCGAGACCCTCCAGGAAAATGCCGCCGTCGTCTTCTCCAGTCAAATGACCAGGACGGCCCTTGCCAACAAGAAGGCCATATGGGCCCTGGTGGCACAGCGCGTAAGTGCGGTGGGGACAACACCCCGCACGCCACAGCAATGTCGCAAGCGGTGGGACGACCTGCGGATCCGCGTACGCAGCATACTTTCTGCGAACAGGAACATCGCCACAGCTACCGGGGGGGGGTTCAGAGTCGCCCATCAAGTTGACCCCCTGGGAGGATATCTGCGCCTCCACCATAGGAATGGAGAGCATAGAGGGAGTCGGAGGGATGGAGAAAGGAGTGCCGACATCCGGAGAATCAGGTAGGTTGGCCAAGAGAAACAATGCGAAATCCACAAACCACGAACATGTGCAGTACCATGTGACCCCATAGTGCAATACATACTTTGCCCTGACAGCGCCCTCTAAAAGTCAGAATGAATAAACAAATCAATCAAGATGCCATAAACAACCCCTACATGTGCAGCATGCACCCCCTAACTGCAGGCAGCCAAATGAATGCATCCTCAATCCACACGAAAATGAGACCACCTCCAAGGCCCAGTCCCAAATCAGCCTCATGTACCACCCCAATGCATTTGATACGTTGCCATTCCAAATCCGACAGACCCATAACTAACGCTCGCCCCTCTTTACTCCACCACAGGGTCCGATACCAACGACGAGCTGCAGGACACCCCTACCAGCACGCCTGCAAAGAGGGCCAGGACCAACGTCCCAAGAGCCTCCACCTCAGGTGCAAGGATCAAGACACGGCAGCAGCAGGAATCAAGTGGCAGCACACTGGAGGGGACTGCAACAGGCACCCCAGCAGCCAGCAAGTCCACAACCCCAGCACCACAGGTCCCCCCAAAGAACGTATCTGATGGCACTGCCTCTGGTGCTAGCAGCACCATAGGTGACACAGCTGTCATGCCAGCATGCTCCGACACGGAAAACAGTGCTGGCGACGTAGGTACCATCCATGACCTTTCCCAATCCCCCTGCATGTTCCATCCCCTACACCATGACGAAACCACGCAGGGGCACCCTGAAGACGACGACTGGCCAACCCCCACAAGTCCTGTGCCAAGGCAACATGTGTTGAGCAGCCCCCCTGTCACACCACCGCAAATGTCCATGGCCCAGCAGAGGCAACAGTCCCTCGACCTGCTGATCGAGCAACAGCAGGAAGTGTCCACGCTACTCAAGGACCATGCAAATGAATGCGGGGGTTCCAGGGCAGCCATGGAAACATCCACCGAGACACTCAGGGCACAAATAGAGAAAAGTAGTGAGAGCCTCAGGGGAGAAATGGAGAGAAGCACCGAGAGCCTGAGAGCACAAATGGAGAAAAGCACCGAGAGCCTGAGAGCACAAATGGAGAAAAGCACCGAGAGCCTGAGGGGGGAACTGCATGCGACGTCCAAAGACGTTTGTGCTGAACTTGCTGCTGTGCGCCGTGTGCTCTCGGAGCTCTCACAAACCCTCAGAGACATGCATGGACGCGAGCAGGCAGAGACATCATCCGTGGCAAGTTCCGTCCAGGGCAGCCCCCAACGCAGATCTGGCAGGAACCTGCGCTCCACGGGCAGGGGTGCCCCTGATACCCGTAGAGGGGGCTTGCAATAGCGTCCAACCACGGACAGCATGCATATTTGGACACTGGTGTTGGGGGGGGAGGTAGTAGGGTGGAGGGGGTGTGTTGGGCTTCACTGGGTGGCGGGTCCATAGGGTGTATAAATCAAATCACATTAACAATACAGCATCTCATAATCATCCAATGACATGTGTGGACATTGATATTTGCGTACGAGGCCTTCATAGGCGTACAGTCCACAATGTGCCTGTACCACACACACACAGTGCCACAGGTCCCCTTTCCGTGTAATAGGCACCATGCGTGGTTGCTAGAAGCATGCATCTATGATGCTCTGTCGGATTGCACGTGCATCCTGTGCCTCATGGACTCCTTGAGGTGCCTCCACATCCCCACCCTCATCATCATCATCATCTTCAGGTGCATGCAGTACAGCGTCAGGGGGCATGGGCACATTCCTACGTATGCACATGTTGTGCAGCATGACACATGCCATGACCATCTTAGAAACCTTCTCATGGCTGTACATGAGTGCCCCGCCAGACCTGCTGAGGCTGCGGAAACGAGCCTTCAGTAGGCCGAATGCCTGTTCAATGACCACACGGGTACGTGAGTGGGCATGGTTGTAGTCCTCCTCATGCTCGTTCTGTGGGTTCCGGATTGGTGTAAGGAGCCATCTCTTCAGTGGATACCCGGCATCACCTGTATGAGACGAATAAAGGGTGTCAGTGGAATGATAGTGCTAAGTAGCCCCCCCCCCCTCCTGCAAGGTCATTGACGCATCAAATGGGCCACGATGTCATGCATGGAATGAGACTCACCGAGTAGCCAGGATCTGTGCCCTGCGTGTCGCTCCATGTAGCGTGGTATTCTTGTGTTCCTCAGGACCATAGAATCATGTGTAGATCCTGGAAATCTGGCACAACAATGCGTAAATATCTTGTTGGAGTCACACACCATTTGCACATTGATTGAATGAAATTGTTTCCGGTTGCGGTACTGGACCTCCATGGCATGTGGGACAACCAATTCAACATGGGTGCAGTCGATGGCACCAATGCAACCCGGGATGCCGCCAAGTGCATGGAATCCCACTTTTGCGTTGGTAATCTCCTGGTACGTGCGTGGTAGTGTGATGTGGTCGTCGGCGTGCTTCAGGAGGGCATCGTGCACTTGGAAGAGTGTCCGTGAGAACAGTGGCTGTGAAATGCCATGCAACTGTCCCACTGTGTGCTGGTAGGTGCCTGTGGCCAGGAAGTGGAGTGCAGACACCACCTTCAGTAGGGGTGGGATGGCGGTTGGGCTATCTATCATGCTCACGAGGTCAGCATGTGTCATGTCCACAATGGCGATTATGGTGTCCCGGTCCAAACGGTAGAGGGTGTGGATCTGCTCAGCAGTGAGGTTGAACGGATCGGCTCGGAGGCGTGGGATTGCGGGCCGCCTGCGTGGTGGTAGTGGCAGTGCTTGTGGGCCTTGCTGACCCTGCCTTGCCCTCCTCCTCCTCCTTCTCCTCCGTCTCCCCTGTGCGCCCGGTTGTTGTACCTGTTGTTGTTCGTCGTCTTCTTGTAGTTGTAGCACTTGCAGTGCTATCTGGTCCCCCAGGCCCAACATCGCTAGTCCTGCCGGTAGCATTTTGGAGTGGGAGTGGTTGTGGGAGGGGTTTGGGTCTGCTATATATGTGCTGTCGGCCTGTATGGCCTCCACCTGTGCTGATTGAATGATTCTGTGGCAGATGCTATCCCTTCTGGCCGAGCACGTCCCGCACGTAAGGCTGCATTTGGCCGCATGGCATCTTGGGATTGGAATCATGTATCAAATCCCGATGGCAGTGTGATGTACTTTGACTGATTTTCATGGTATGCTCCCATTGTTACACATGCTATGATTGCAGCCGCTTACATACCTGTGAAGAGTCAGTGGTATGTAGGGCTCGATCGATGGCCGACCCTCATGCAGCACAGTAACGTACTTCACCGACGGGCGTGGCGTCCCATTTGTGATTGCAGCCAGTTAGCATCATGACACACAGCCGCACTACATTGATGTAATTGTGAATGCAAGCGTTCACAGAAGCCTTTTCGACGTAATGTTGCAAGTGAGGAATTCGAAGGCCAGCATTTTTGGTTTTGAAGTAGCGGCGAGGATACGCCCACAGGTCTGGCTGGAAATGTAACGTTCTATTGTAGAATGTCCTTGGGACATGGCCCATAACGAGCAGGCAATGAATGATATGAATTGAATGGGATGCGCAATAGCGTAGTGGACGATAAGGCAGGACGTTCCCAAATCCATCTTGCTTCACAACACTACAGATCCGGCCAGGGGCACAGTGGTTTTTGCGGACTGCATTACGCACAGACGCGATGGAAGTTTCACATATAATGTGAGTGAATATTCATGCGTTTTCATTGCGGGATGAGGGAATGATGAATGGATGCATGGACTGATGATTCCGTTTAGGGTCTGCCATGTACATGGGTTTTTTGAATCACTCCCCTTCCCCTGCGCTATGTGATGCAAGGCTGCCATAGTGGGACATACGTCTATCTGCCCTTGTCGGATCCTCCCTGTCTCGACGCGCCTTCATACACTTGTGTCTAGGCACGTTACTAATCCCATGTCATGGGTTCTATCTTGACGGACGCATGCACAGTAACCGACGTTGCCAATGGTGTATTTAGCTCGATTGATTTCGTTATGATTCGATACTGATTTAGGGGTGTGTATATTCCTTTGGAGTGGGCTAGCATGCATATGGGTGTGGATTTGGTGTGTTGAATGAAGATTGTAATGCATCATGAGTCCCGTAATGCAATCGGTTAATTTGTGTTTCTTTTGGGTGACAGGTATCTCCTGCCCTATTGCAGATGCCATCTCTACGCCACTCCTCCAGATGGTTTTTACTCTCGACTCCTGCAGCTTCGGGTGAATCAGTGGAGCACCATTTCGATCTTATGGGACGATCGCCAATGGGCCACATGCCCTTACGCTGTACTGGTGGCTAGGTGCAACATTTCGGCCTTTCAGCTCGACTAGTGCCTGCCTCATGGGACGGACCTGCGGTTCTTGCCGCTTCCATGTTGCCTTTTGGAACGTTGATGTAGGCCCTGTGTGCCATGATGGTACAGGGCGTCACACAAGTGGAAGCTGGTCAATTATTGCAGATGCAGCCCTCGGTGATGATGGTTGTTTTGGTGTTATTTTGCAAATTGCTGTGGGGCCTTTGTCATTTGGATGTGCATTTAAATTGTATTCCGATATTTGTCGTGTTGCGTTGTTCTTTGCAGGTGATGTGGCGATTTTCGCTTTGTGGCGGTATGTATTGCGAGATGATCTGCATTGTGTTCCGCCTTCTGAGTTGAGTTGTGTGGTACAGTACTGGCCGCGTTTGCCTACGTAGCACAGTATGGTCACGGATAGGGGCTGCCATTGTGACTGTTTACATGATGTGCTGTTCAGGGGCGGGGGATTGGCTTTTGGCCGACTGGTGCCTGTCAGCCAGGTCGATTGGTGGAATGATGGGATGTTCAGAATGTGGCTGGTCACAGGTGACTGTGTTTGCGTGCGTTTGTTGGAGGGGGACTGGGGTCATGTCCATTGGAATAGCTTCTGTATTGATGCCATCTGTGCCCTGCAGCTCCCATCGGCCCCTCTTGGGATGAGCCTGGCTGCTCAGTCACTCTGCCAACTTGTGTGGTACATGCTTCTGCTGATGGTTGGTTTGTTTACTGGCATGAGTACAGGGCTGGTGCAATCCCCCTCAGGATGCTGTTTTGGATGTTGCCTTGCGCTGGTGGCAAGCGATGGGGGACTACTGTTGTTTTGTGTCATGTGTTCTTGATTTTCATTTTGATGTATTGTACCTTCACATGCCTGTGCTGCGTCAGTACGGCTATGGTGACATGCCGTACATGGATGCCCACTCACGGGGCGCTTTGAGCCCCTGCATGCTTTTCTACGTTGGCATGCATGGGTGAATTGTAGATTTCACTGGTTGCATAGTGTGAGTACATTGCGCCTGCCAGGAGTTGTGCAATGTGGCCAGGGAGTGGAGTACAGGCACTCAGTGGGCCATTTACGGTTGGTTCACGTTGCCGTATTTCTCGCCATGGCGGAATGGTACTTTACGACGTGCTTGATGGCGTTCAGTACATGTCCGCTAGGGTCAGAATTCGCGTACCGTTGCGCCATGGCGGTGATTCCGGTTTTGCAAGGCGCGCGTGCGCGTACTTGGTGCAGTTAGCGTTGCCGTTCACTGCGGTGTCGCTAATGGCATCGTACTTTACGGTGACGGGTCATGATCGCAACGAGCGGTGTTCGATGGCGGTATTGCATTTCCGCCATCATTTTTCCATTTCCGCAAGGGTCGTAATGAGGCCCTGTATATTGTTTGTGCCACAATCTGTGTGCCCTGACAAAATAATCCCCCATGTTCTTTCTGCCAGACTCTCTGTACTCTGCAAAAGGAGCCCCCATGTTCTTCATGCTGTAGTCTGATGGCGGGATAGCTGCAAACAAGCCTACGGGTCAAGTTCAGGGGTATTTTATGGTGAATTGGCAGAGACTGCTTTTGCTGTGAAACGCTTGAAAATGTAATATAAATATGTTGGAGCTGCAATTACAGCCTATTTAATCAATGCAGGATTATCGCTCGTTCCATTTCCCACAAATCGCGGTTACAGCCAACCGATGTTTCCCAGGTCAATCAGCCACCAGCATATTACTTCCAAAGCCACAGCAGAAACCACTTATAAGCGTGGGCACTGTGGTAATGAGCGTGTCCAAGGGCGGAGAGGTTTGTGGATTTGCCACAAAAAAACGCAATTAATGTGAATTAAATTAGATCCGAACTGGAACTCCGCTGTGGAGAAGGACAGGAAATCAATATTGCCGCCACCCAACAATGGCCCTTTTGTACAGTGGGAGAGATTGGCAGCTGTAGCGTAAGCCGGTACAGTCATCCACAGAACAGGGCAGAGCAGCGCTATATAAGGTTTCTGTGGCAGGATATGAGACATTTAATATGACAATAGTGACAAGAAGAGTTCTGACCTACCGGAATCCATGAATTCACGTCTTGTTGCGGTAGAGGCGGGTAGGGTTCCAATCCTTGTCTTCCCGCTTGGCACACTGTGTGATTTTGGACGGATTCCTGTGCCCCTGTCTTCTCGTTTAACATGGAAGTCAGAATTGGCAGCGTTCAGACCTTCCAACCATTGCACAGAAAATTCCATATCCGACGGAAAGCCGGATCTGGAAAACACCGGAAACTACGACTAAGGACAAACTCGCGTGCACTATTATCTATACAATTTGTTTTTTTAAGAGTTTTGTAAAGGGTGACATGCATCCTCTCATTTGCAGCCATTATTTCAGTGAAGCCGCGTCTATTGCCGCAGAAACCTCTCTCTCTCGCTCTCTCCCTCCCTCTGTCCCTCCCTCTCTCTCTATCTCTCTCTCCCTCTCTCTCGCTCTCTCTCCTAGAGCCCTTTAAAACATGTTTTCAAATATTTGATGTGCGTTTGGTAAACAACCATTGCGCGCCAAAAGTTTAAAATTTCATGCGTCTGTAAAATTGTCAAAATATGTCAATTCAATTCATCATATGTACTAATTAATTTCCACAGTAGAGTACATATGAAAACGTTCTTGTTGCCCCTTAAAGATTATCAATGATAGACATACCATCTTCCCATAGTGTCATCGTCACTCCGAAGCGCCCGGGGCAACGTGCTCCCAGTGGATACTCCTATCCAGTGGGATTGCTTCGTACACACATTCCGGGTAGTGTCTCACGTATTGATTCTGTGGGATTTTAATGTGGGGCTAGCCGCACACAGCAGCCTCCAGCGACTGCCGCTACAGTCACAGGTGTTATGTGTTCCCCGGGGTCTCGGGGAGGTGGCAGGCAAACATACGGTCACACTCGCACACACGCACAAGGAGACGCGGGACACGCTGCTGGTCTCTGCGCGTCCCGGCGCGAACTGCCGCACGGGCGCGGTTTATTCTCTCTGCGCATGCGTGGCCGAGAACGAGGCCCACGCATGCGCGATAGTGGCGCTGGGACGTCACATCCCTTTCTTTTTCCCAACAACAGAACAAAACCAAACTTTGGTGCATAACATGTTTACAGTGGAACATAACAGTAACCAACAGTGGTGAGCCCGTGATCCCAAACGTAACTCACCCCTCGCTCAGTCCCCTGAGTCCATGACATAGTCTTTCAGATGGGCTGGAGGCCTCCGACTCCCCCGCACTGGATATCTCGATGTGACCGTTGGCAAAACCCGGTCAGCCTCCGTTGTGGAGCCGGGATCCGATGAGGGGACGCCGTCCTGGTCCTCTGATGTTCCTTCCTGGCTCGAGGAGTCATTCGCTACATGCGGGTCCGCCGGGACATCCACTTTCTTGAAAAAGGATCTATTTCGGGTAACGGTACCCCGTTCACTGGCTGCGGTCACCATCGTGCCCTTCACGTGAGTCACTGTCCATGGGCGTGGTTCAAACGGTAGGGACAACTTTCCTTCTGGATGTCTATTCTTTACTAGTACGGAATCTCCATCTCTTACTTCTTTTTCTTGCAGTCCTCTACGTTCACTCTCCTTCTGGTTGCGTACCGCTCTGTCCTCACGAACTTTATCGTCGTCGATGACCCCCGGCCTCCTGCCTTCCATTTCTGGAAGCATCCCTCTCGGGCACCGCCCAAAGAGCGCCTCAGCTGGGGCAACCCCTGTGGATTGATGGGGGATTGAGCGATACACTCGAAGGAATTCCACCACTCTTTGGACCAGATCCTCACCCCTGCTGGCCGAGATCCGCGTTACCTTGTTGAGCGTTCTCATCATTCTTTCGGCTTCGCCATTGGCTCGCGGCCATAGCGGGGAGACTCTCCTGTGTTTTATTCCCCTTTCTCGTAGATACTGCGCAAACTGGCTGCCGGTGAACGGTGGCCCATTGTCCGAGCAGATGATCTCCGGGAATCCATGTGCCGCAAACATCTTGTCCAATGCCTCCGTGGTGAACTTGGTCGCCGTCGATTCAACCACGTCTACTTCCGGGTACCATGACCATTGGTCGACAGCCACCAGAAAGTATCGTCCACGGCCCGTCGACCCAAAATCCACATGGACTGTACCCCATGGCTTTTCGCTGCGCTCCATCGAACTGATGGGTGGCGCTTTGTCACCCGGTGTTGCCGCCTGGCAGGCCAGACACCTCTTCACAAAGCTTTCCACTTTCCCTTCCAGATCGGGAAACCAGACTTTTGCCCTTAGCCTGGCCTTCGTCTTGACGACGCCCTGGTGTCCAATGTGCGCCAGCTCCAGCACGCGCATCCTTAGTCCCCTCGGAATGATGATTTGCTGCCCCCTGAGAAGCAGTCCATCCTCGGAAATCGACAACTCATCTCTCACCCTCCAGAGCGCCTGCAAGTCCTTCTGTGCTTCCTCCTGGCGCCTTGAGTTGTTCCGTAGCACTTCTCTCCAGTCCCTGCTCCTCACTGCTGCCTTGATGATGCGGAAAACTTCATCATTGGAGGACTCCGTCGCAACGGCGAGCCTCGAGAGCGCCATGGGAAGTGCATTTTCTACCACTTGACACAGCAGACCCTTACAGTCCACTTCTCCATGTTCCACTTCGGCATTCTCTTTGTTCGGGTGACGCAACAAATAGTCTGCGGGGTTGTTGGTTCCGGGCCTATACACAAGCTTTACCCCATATTCCATTAGAGCCAGCATCCACCTCTCGATCCGGGGCGGCGGTTTGGATGAAGCCCCCGCCAGTATCGGCAGCAGAGGCTTGTGGTCAGTGACCACCACGACTGGCTTGCCCAAAATGTACAGGCGGAAATGCCGGCAGCCCCATAGGATGGCCAGAGCTTCCCTTTCGATCTGAGAATATCTCATCTCAGTATTGGCCAGCGCTTTGCTGGCGTAGGCAATGGGTCTCATCTCGCCGTGCTCATCGGGTTGCTGCAACACCGCACCTACACCCACGGGGCTGGCGTCTACCACCACTTCCGACTCCACGGCCGGGTTGAAGTACGCCATGGTGTCTGTGTCTGACAGAGCATTCTTGAGGGCCTGAAACGCCTCTTGTTCTCGGGATTCCCATTTCCATACCGCGTCATTTCGTGTCAGCGCCCTGAGAGGCTCCGCTATCGACGCTAACCCCTTGATGAACCGCCCACAATAAGTCACCATTCCTAGTAAGCTCCTTACTTCCGTGGGGGATTGTGGTGCTGCAGCCTCCTTTATGTCTCTGACTTTTGCCGGGTCCGGTGACACGCCTGCAGCCTGAAAAATGAAACCGAAGAATCCTATCCGGTCTTTGAAAAATTCGCATTTCTGGCGATGTAGAGTGAGACCCAGTTCTTTCAACCTCCTTAACGTACCTTCCAACCTTCTTAGGTGCTCCGTCTCTGAATCTGCGAACACTAAAATGTCATCACTCATATTTATGACGCCTGGAAGGCCGGCCAGCGCCCCCCTTATGGTGTTCTGAAAGACCTCAGCCGCCGATGAGATGCCAAAGCTTAGTCGCTTAAACTGGTAGAGGCCTTCGTGGGTGGTGAAGGTTGTAATAAATCTGGATTCCGGGTGAAGTTCCAATTGGTGATAGCCGGCTCGTAGATCCAGCTTTGAGAACACCCGTGCCCCTTGGAGTTCCCCCACAATGAATCAAGTGTCGGTGTTAAGTGTCTCTCCCTCTTAATCGCAGCATTGGGGACGCGCATATCAACACAGATCCTTACCGCTCCTGGCTGTTTAGGTTTGGGGGCGACCACTATAGGCGATACCCAGGGTGTGGGCCCTTCCACCCTTTCAATTATGTCCATGCTGATGAGCGACCTCAGTTCTTCCTCAACCTTCTCCCTGAGATGAAACGGGATTCTCCTATGCTTGAGGGCCACTGGTCTAATAGTGTCGTCGATGTGTAGCCTTATCGGGGGCGCTTTCAACTTCCCGACTCCTTCAAAAATGTCCGCATACTTGTCGAGTAAGCCCACAATGTCTACTTGATACACCTCCCATGCAAAATGCACCAAATCGAGGGCTTCAGACGCGGCACAGCTGAGCAACGAATGGGGGCTCACGTCTGTGACAAAGAACCGCGCTCTGATGACCCTGTCCCCCTTCGCAACTGGCGTGATAAACACCCCTTTGATAGGCAGCGGGGCATCCCCACCAAAAGTGAATATCTTTGCTGCCGAGCTGTCCAGTGGGGGCGGACCTGGTAGCTTCTGATAGTGGTCCTCCGCCAACACACATACCGATGCGCCTGTATCAATCAGGACCTGAGTCGGCACCCCTTGAATGTCCACCATGCATTTCGGTTGTCTTTTCTTCTTAGCCACAGAGGCCAGGTTTGAGATGAAGAACACCTCTTCTTCGTCCTCATCCTCCTCTTCTTCGGCCAGCTGCAGTTGCTGCAGTTCTTGTTCCAGTGCCGCAATGCTCCTTAGCCTTCTGGTCCCACTGTTCCTGCCTCGTGCGGGGCCTCTCGGCACCGGAATGGGAACTGGAGCACGACACATCCGGGCGTAGTGCCCTGGCTTGCCGCACCGGCCGCACGACCTCGACACGGCTGGGCATTCCTCTGCATGGGGCAGGTCGTACCCGCAAGCTGGACACATTGACCCCGACTCGGGAGGATGACGCGTCTCTTGCCTTTTTTGTCCCCACTTGTCCTTTGTTCCGGGCCGTCTACTTATGGCAAATGCATCTTCGGACGCGCTTGGGTGCCTTGCCGCATCCATCTTGGCTCCTCTCACGTCCGCCAGCTCATATATTCTGCCACTATCTAGGATCTGCAGCAAAGTCCACCCCGGTTCCCTTAGCACTTGCTTTCTTAATTTTCCGGAGTTGCAGCCTTGGATGAGTTGGTTCCGTATCATTAACTCGTCATTGTCCCACCGACACGTGGTGGCCATCGATCTCAACCTGGCGCAGAACTGATCAAGGGATTCTCCTTCTCTCTGCTTCTCACCACAAAACAGGAACCTCTCGTAGTCAACAATTGAGAGAGGAATGAAGTGGTTCTCCAGCGCAGTTTTAACAGTATTGTACGTCACCACCTGCAGGTTGCATGATTCAAAAATACGTAAGACATCCAACCCCGCAGAGTATAGCAGCGTAGCCCTCTTCGCATTATCATCGGTAATGCCAGTTGCAGTAAAGTACATCTCAAGTTTCTTAATCCATAGCAACCACCTAGGCCCCAGCTTGGATGGGGGGCCAGACACATCAAACTCTTGCATTGGTAGCAGAGACCCTTGTTGTGGCCTGACTGCACCTGCCGCAGTTCCTTCCTCCCCCTCGCTTTCCGCCATGATTACAGGTCGCACAGGCACCTCCTGGTGTTATAGAGGCCGCAACCTTACTTGGGGATCTTGAACCTGCTGCCAGATGGATGCCCACTGTGTCTCCTCACTTCTTTCTTCCCAGGAGGCGTCAGCGTTCGGGAGGGGGAAGGAGAAGAGGAGTCGTCCCCGTGTGCTGGGGGACAACCAACGTTCCAAAAATTTGCGCTAATTAGCTGTGCTACGGCGCACGAGCACCTGTTCAGGCCGCTACCGCTGCACGTGTCTCATGGGATCCGCGTCGGGTCTGTGACACGCTGCGACACAGGAGCACTGCCGATCGCACTCTCTCGCAGCTGCCGTGCGTACATGCACAATGTTGCCGTGGCGATCGTCCCGCCTCGTCGCCAGTTGTTATGTGTTCCCCGGGGTCTCGGGGAGGTGGCAGGCAAACATACGGTCACACTCGCACACACGCACAAGGAGACGCGGGACACGCTGCTGGTCTCTGCGCGTCCCGGCGCGAACTGCCGCATGGGCGCGGTTTATTCTCTCTGCGCATGCGTGGCCGAGAACGAGGCCCACGCATGCGCGATAGTGGCGCTGGGACGTCACAACAGGGCGTCGTTGGCATTGCATGGCCGACAGGAGGTCTCAATGGTGATTCAAACTCACAGCCATGGCCTGCACAGAACATTTCGCCGAGGCTACCTATGGGCGATGAAGGAGGCAGGAAGTAGGGATAGGTGAGGTGATAGACATCTCTCGCCCTGCTTCCTCTTTCCTCTGGCCCGAAGGAGCACTGATTGTTGGCTACCAATCAGACGGTGTAAAGAAAAGTGTGCGTGTGGGCGGGCGTGTTCTGGAAATGGACATCATTTACCGGGGCAACCCCTCCAACCCTTCATGAGGAGGAGGGGGGCGGTTTGCCATAGTGGTGTGGGCTGGCATGGGGGTGGAGCTATGTTTTCTAACAATGCACCATGAATGTCTGATGCCGGCTGCTTTGCATAAAAGCAAAGTGCATTTTGGGAACACAAGAATGACAGGCAACTTATCAAACATACCTGTGATAGTAATTCAAGCATGCATTCCTTCTAAGCATGCAATGCCAACTGAATATTGTGCTCATTTCATCTGTCAGAATGCTCGCCATAACAGTAAAATGTGTGCAAAGTAGGAGACATATGCTGTAGACCTTTTTACTAACCAGGCTTCTGCCGGAAAGCAGATTCGGACTGGCCTATATGGCAATTGGCCCATGGCCGAACCAAAAACGCAAAATTTTGGTGTGGGCCAGTTTGATGAATTACTTCACTATGCAGGTCGTTTTGACCAGTGTTGCTGAATACATATTCTTTAAACTGCATCACAGTTTTATTTAAAAAAATCCCCCTGGCTTACTATTCAAACAGTGTAAGGAATAGCCATTTACAACTGTGGGACACTTTTTCATTGGTACCCGAGACAATTGCATGCCCCAATCCGACCTTGGAGGAAAGGACGACGTCCAGATGTATTTTGTAAATCAGTTGCCATACTTCAAGATTTCAAAAGCAGACCTCGTGCCTCGAGATCGCATTGTACACGGCAGTCAGGGGCAGAACATTTCCTCAACTTGGGGGGGGGGTTGAGAGTTTCATTTCCCCCAAATGGTGGTCTGGCAGGACAATTATTACTGGAGTGCAGCTCCTTCTTGTTCTGGTCCAATTCCTTCCCTGTGGGCAGGAGAAGGTTAGTGGACAAGCTACTGAGGGAGAGTCTGATCTTGGCATGAGACCCTCAGGAACCAAAATCCCAGTGCCTTGGGGATAAAACTAGGAGTTGTGGGGCAGTTCTGATGACAATTGCAGCAAAATGTGGCAACACTAAGGGCAATGAGAGTGACATATGGAAAATCACGTGCCAATGACAGTGATATGAGGTAAAACTTGGTCAATGGTAGCAATGCAACTAACACTCTTAAAAAATGGGGTGATAAAAATGACTTGGGGGCAAATCATACGATAATTGAACATGTCTGGAGCAACAAGAGGGACATGAGGCAATAATGGTAGAAATAAAAGTGGCATGAGACAAATCGGGTGTGATGGAGCAGTTTTTGACGCATTGAGAGTGCCATGAGACACACCTGGAAGCAATGTGAGTGACATGCTGCAAAAGAGAGTGGTAAAATGGAGAAACACAAGGGGGTGGAATGACATGGCGCGAACCAGAAGGCAATAACAGAGACAAGAGGCATAACTGGGATTAGTACCCGGTGTGCCAAACTTTCTGCATCTTCGTCTTTTCGATGCAGCCGCCATGGAAAGGGAGAAGGGACTACTCGTAGTCAGTGGCGTCGCCAGGAATCAAATTTAGGAGGGGCACAGAGGGGGCCAAAGACAAAAGTGGAGGGCCACCTACGAAGGGTAATGTGTGACGTCACATGCCCTCCTGCAGAGAGGCTTTTGTGCACATCAACTACCCACATCCCACTGCACCTCCCCTCCCATCAGAATGCAAGCAGATATCATTCAGTGACTAATGGCCCATCAGCAGTTTGGTGCACTCCATTCTGATGGGAGGGGCTGCAAGCTGCTCTGCACACTATGGAGGTCGCTGTGCAGAAGCCAGGCAGGAACACCTGAGAAGTGGCTTGTGCTCATGTTCATACAGTTGCCATAATGCATACCAAGATCACTGCTAGCTTTGAGACAAAAGGAGAGTATTTGCTGTGTGATATGCAGCATTTTCCTTAGTGAGTGTCACAAATAACACTGCGAACAGAGAACACGGTCATTGCTCGCCTTAGGAAGGGGGTGCAGAAGGGGGGGCACAGGATTTCAGAGGGGGGGCACGTAGTCTCGTCTCCCTTTCCATGGTGGTCATTTTTTTGTTTACCTTTTTCCCCCTTTGGTATAATGGCCGCCATGGAAAGGGAGAAGGGACTATGTGTATTCCCTTCTCCCCTTTCATGGTGGCCATTTTCTTTGTTTACTATGGCTGCCACGGAAAGAGAAAATAGACTACGTTTTCCTGTCTGTCGCAGCCATATTTTGTTCATTTTTATTTCGCCTCTGTAACTCAATTTGTTTCGCAGCTGGAAAAAAAGAAACATTAGTAGCCTGGTCTAATGGGCCGGGATACTAATTACAATAATCCTCTCACCTGCGGCCCATTAACACATAAGGTAATGTCCCTGCGGCCTTCGTTAAGGCCCTCGCTATGCTTGGGCCTGTAACTATGGACCCCGAGGGCATTACCTTATGCAGTATTGGCCTGCAGGCGAGGAGCTTATTGCCTGAGTAATGAGAGTAGCATGAGGCAAATGAGGTGGCAATGTGACACTTAGGAAGCAATGAGAGTGGCATGGAACAAAACTAGCAGTGTGAGTGACATTGCACAAAACAGGGGTCAATAAGTGTGACATCTGCCAAATCAGGGCAAACACATGTGCAGCTCATTCTGGTTGTATTTGATGTTCTGGCAATTCTCATTATAGTTTATTATCAATGAGAGGGGCAATCTTTTGCATTAAATGACACATTTGCTGAAACAATTGTAACACTTTTAAGGCTGACATGTAAATGATCCGCTGAAGTGCAATGTTCCTGCGTACTGTTGGTGATCTGGCTTCTATGTTCTGCCAAAGAACAGTCTGTAAATCTGATATATATTCTTTTAATTTTACGCAAACACTGAGCTATAAAAATCACCATTTGAAATCATTTGTTTAAAAATATGTTCTTCTGGAAAACACCCAAAGTCCACCATGAGTGGATGTTTTGGAAGTTTACTTTAAATAATTTCCAGCTGCGTCTGGGTCTGAGCCTTAATACTGCCGGCGTTTCTCCAGCCACCTGGGACCCGTGCGTGGGTGTCGCCATCTTCATTGTGAGGAGGCAACAGGGAGCCCCTCCCTGTTGGCTCCCCATGCTGCCACTCTCCCTCATCTCCCAAGACATCTGCACCCTTCCCCTAGCCCCACTTTGCTCTCCATCCCAACCATGGCTGCATTAGAAATAGAAAAGGGACTTACTATAGCGGTGGCCATCTTTTTTTTTTTTTTTACTAGAGATTGGGCTCACGCAATGGGCATGGACCCCGTCTCTAGTAAAAAAAACAACAACAAAAAAACTATTTGCACCCCGGATAAACTCCATGGTGTGAATCGCAATCATCCCCACCTAGGGGGGCATACAGGGACAGTTCTAGCCCTCTGGCCCTGAGCCATCACAGAGGCCCTCGCTTCACTTTTACCTGCCTATGCTTTGGCTGGCAGGCCTTTACCTGCCCTGTATGCCACCTGTTTGAGAAAGACATATTGCTGTAGAAAACATATTTGGACTTGACTGTCTGTCTAGTATTTGTGAAAGTATACATGTATGTTATTACCATGGCCCTTCTTAATGTTATCTGAGTTGCTGTCACATTTAGGTAATTTAAAAAAGTATTCTATGCCTGGAAAACCTGTTGCCAGAAATATAATGGGTTAATTTTTTTTTTTTTACTTTTATTTTTTTCAGAGAGAGTTACATCGGAACAGAAGCAAAAACAGTTAGCATTTAACAGTATCAAACAATAAGTATAAGTGTACCAATACAGATTGTTACATCTACAAGCACTCAAAATGGCGAAAGGGCATCCTCGTCTCCCTCAGGCAATAAATCCAACAGGTAACTCCGAAACAATGACCATATGTCCTTGGGCCGGCACATCTGCGGAACAGTTATAATGAATTGCTCCTCACTTTCGTTTACCATGGATAAGTCCTTCAAAAAACTGTTCCCATGCAGATTTCCAGCATTTCAAGATGTTTCTCTTTGCGACAACACAGGCAATATTAAACAAACGTCTGGTGGTCTCAGCCACCTTGCCAATGTCCCCAAACAGGTATTTTAAGGGGGCGGGAGTTTCCGGGATACCTGTTATGTTTTTGAGGATTTCTGCCACCTCCCCCCAGAATTTCGCCACCTCTGGGCAATCCCAGTACATTTGGTATGAGTCTGCCTTGGGGGTGTTGCATTTGGGGCATTTGTCTGAGTAGCCTTCGACAAACCTTGCCAGTCTGGCGGGGGTATAATGTAATTGATTGAGCACCTTGAATTGGATCAATCGCAGGCCTGAGTTCATAGGTACACTCTTAGTGAGTTGACAATATCTAGTCCAACTAGTTTCGCCCAGGTCTGCCCCCAAATCTCGCTCACAGGTTTCTTTGATATTGTTGCATGATTTGGAGTGTGTCTGGACTAGGTTATACAATGCGGAAACTCCCTTCCTGTGTCCTCCCACTTCTGTCATTGCACTTATACATTCGTGTGTAGGCGGTTCCATCGGGAATGTGGGCCATTTGACAGTAAAAGCAGCTTTCATCCTATGGAATTGGAATTGTTTTAGGTGTCCCCCGCCCACTGCTTCCGTAAAATCAGTCAATTCGCAATATCTGCCCTCTGGGAACATGTCCCGCATCCTGAATAGGTTATAGGGGTCCCATGCCCTCTTAATAGCTTTGTCAAATGTAGGTGTTATGCCTGGAAAGTTTCATAATGGGACCTCTGGGTCATACGGGGTCATTAGGCCAATTCTTTAATATATCTTGAACCATGCTCTTGTTGTAGTACTGACAGGGTCAAATTCACAGGAATCTTTGCTTTTGGGGTCGAACATTACAGACCGAAGGTTTGTTGGAGATGCTGCATATTTTTCTAGGGGGATGTGTGTGGCTGTATCGTCTGTGTCGTACCAATACCTCGTCAAGTGTGCCTGCGCAGCAAGATAATACAATTCCAAATCCGGAGCCGAGATCCCGCCCTTCGAGTACGGTTCCACCATCTTGGACCATTTTAGCCGTGCAGTTTTCCCTCCCCACACAAATGAGGAAGTCAATGTCTTACGTTTTGCGAACAATCCTCTACCTGGCCAGATCAGGATATTACAAAAAAGATATAGTAGCTTAGGGAGCACTACCATCTTAAGTATTGCTACTCACCCATATAGTGAGATGGGGAGTTTGGTCCAAAATTGTAGTTTAATAGAAAGAGATTGTAGTAATTCCCCGTAGTTGTCAGCGTATAATGTGTTTTTATCCCTGGAGACCATGGCCCTCATTACGACCCTGGCGTTAAGGGATTAGCGGTACCGGTAACGGTCCCGGTAATCCCTTAACGCCTGATTACGAGGTCCCTTTGCGGGACCCGACCTTAACAGCAGGTCTGTACCAGCCGTTAAGGTAAGGACCCGCAAAGGGACCTTGAAGGTGATTACGGTACCGCATTTTGCGGTACTGTAATTACCGCCTTCCCCATTCCCATTGAGCCCTATGGGGCAAAAATGGGAATGGGGAAGGGCCAATGGTAAATGGGGAATTACCGCCCCGCCAACCTTGGAATGGGGCGGTAATTCCCCATGTCACCATGGCATATCCGGTAAATTACCAGCGTTAACCATGGCGCTAATAGCGCCATTGGTTAACGCCAGGGTCGTAATGAGGGCCCATGATTCCTAGATATCGGACGTGTTCGGGGGACGTCTTGAATCCTTGAATATTAGAGATGTCCTCTACGTTGGAATTTAATGGGAACAGTTCATAATGGGTTAATTTAAGACAGTCAGCTGCTGCTTCACTAAATTCATGTATTTATTTGATTGAAACTGCCCAATTCTGTCTGCAAAAGCATCTGTCTGAAAAGGTATGGGTTAACTGCAGCTATCAAACAGCTTCCAGTCTAACAGAACATTTTTCCCTAATGTACCTATGGATACTTCATTTCCAAGTCAAGCAGCATCACAACAAACAGTCCAGAATCAAAGTACTTAGCTTGTCTCATTTTTAGTTTGGGCTATTAGTTGGCGCTTGTGCCACATAACAGACGAAACAATTGCATGGAAGGACAGAGAATAAGAAATGGCATCTGAGAACGGACACACAGCTTGCAGGTGTGGTTTAGTTATTTGCTCACCCATTGACTGCTCATAGCCATGCTAATCCCTATGGCCATCCCCACCCAGTTCCTGCCCCTTCCCGCCAAAAACACCGCCTCATGGAAACTCGTTGAGCTCGCTTTAATCAAGCCCCACTGTCAAACTTTACACTTTTGTGCTTGCCAGTGTTTTTTCAAAGCAGTCTTCTGAGAGTTGATGACTTAATTGGAGCTGTAAACCTGCTACTGGTGTAATAAACATTTCATAATCAGAGCTGCCTTCAGCCACTCGATTTATGCATGCCCTTCACTGTAGCCCTGTTAAAAACAAGCATTGGCAAAGCAAAAAGTGTTGGCTTGTATATAAGTATAGGTATTTGCCGGGCACTGCTATTAAATGCCCAGGTACTCGAACCATTTTGCACCCGCTGCCATCAATGGCCAGCTAATAGCACTACGGCGGGTCCTGGCATGTGCCTTTTCCATGGCAACACAAAAGCCCACATTGTTGCCATTGCTATTCCTTGTTAGTTTTGGCTATTAGGGGTCCTAAAGGCAAATCTATTGCATTGGAGCACATCTAGGAGGTAGATAGGATGTGAGGATGGCTACACGGCTTGTGGGATTTGTTTTGCAATTTCCGCACCCATTGAGCATCCCCGGTCATGCTTATCCCTATACATATCCTACTGGGACACCTTTGAGCTTGATTTATTAAGCAGTACCATCAAACCTTCTGCTGTAAATGCCTGCCCGTTTTATTTCAGAGAGTTGATGGCTTTATTGAAGATATAAACATGCTACTCATTTAATAGAAACTCCTTACATAAGTATGCCTCCAGCCATTCAATTAAGCAGTATGCATGTCCTTACATTGAAGTGTGTTTAAAAACAAGCCTTGGCAAATCCAATAGTTTTGGCTTGTGTATCGGTACAGGGTAGCCTGGTATCATATGCCCAGGTGCTCACACCATTTTGTAGCTCTTATGGCTAGGTAGTACCATTATGACAATGCCTGGCTAATGCCTAGCACACGCTTTCTTAAACCTTTGGCTTTGCCAATGCTTGTCTTTTGTATATGAAAGAATGGTTGCCATATTTAATTATTGTTTTATTTAGTAACAAGAAGGTCCAGACCAGTAATTATATATTACTTGAATTGTGATAATTTGCAAAAGACTAAAAATACAAGTTTTTATGTTCAAAACATTTCAATATGTGCTTCATGTTTTCCTGTAGTAAAGCCCAAAATGTTGTCTTTGTCAATATTTATTTGCCATATCCTTGTAAAACAAAGTGAAGCAGTCAAGGCAGTAGTTAATGATTTCAAACAGCAATGTTTTCCCACAGAATCATACAATATAATCTAGACCACAGTAGGCACAAAGAATAGAGACCAGCCAATCTTCTCAAAGCCAAGCCTCTATAGAGTGCCGTGGACGCCAATTCACCAAAATGCCACAGGTAGTGGAAGTGACATCACAACCTCAGTGACATCACTTGAGTTGACAGCACACAGTATTTTGACCATCCTTGTCTCGCAGGAAGTGATTCCATGAGTCATTTTCCTGTGTGACTCGTCTTAACTGTGATAGAGCCAGTGGTGCAGCCATGATTTGACTGAAACACACTCTGCAGACATATGATAGGCCAGTGGCACAGTGTTCATATGACAATAGCGCCTCAAATAGCATGTTACTGCCATTTTAAGCCAGTTGCAACTGCACAAGCCAGGTATAGTCATTATAGGCAATGTACAGCATCACATGCTCAGGTGCCGCCATCATATGATAAGTGCACCTTCGTTTTATGCCTGATAATGCCATTTGGTAGAAGGTTCTGCCACACAGGCTCATGTGTTGGCATCATAAGGCAAGTTCAACCCCTTATTCCTCGTACTGCAACTGTATGTTAGCTAGGCACATGGAAGGTACAGCCTCAAATGCCATGTGCATAATCAAATACTGCCATACTATGCCAGGTAATGCCTTATAAGACAGGTATACACCTCAGATGGCCCGACTGCTGCAATTATATGTCAAGCGCAGTCTCCAATGGCCATCTAAGGCTATTGTATCCAAGTTTATGCCTTGCAGGCCGCGTATAGTCTTTGGGCCTCATTACGACCCAGGCGGTAAGTTACCGCCTGGGCCGTGACTTTACCACCATGGCGTAAACTACGTTTACGCCATGGTGGTTGGTGGACTTACCGCCCCATTCCGACCTAGGCGGGGCGGTAAGTCCCCAATCCCCATTTACCCTTCCCCATTCCCATTTTTGCCCCATAGGGCATAATGGGAGTGGGGAAGGCGTTAATTACGCCACCGTAAATTACGGTGGCGTAATTAACTCCATGGTCCCTTAGCGCCATGGATTTTAACACCTGCTAAAAGCAGGTGTTAAAAGCACCATGGCGCTAGGGGACCTCGTAATCAGGCGGTAAGGGTCGGCGCTGTTAACGCTGCCGTAAACCCCTTACCGCCTGAGTTGTAATGAGGCCCTTTGTGTGCAAAATACAGCCTCACTGGCCAGGGGGCAGCAATTATGTGCCAAAAGCATCTCCAAAGTCCCATTTACTGCCATCTTAAGCCAGACAAGGCCTCATATGCCAGATAAAATACTCATTAAAGTGTTACAGGCTAAGGCTTTGTCATCAAATTCTACAGACTGCCTTAAATGCCAAAGTACACATCCTGGCCACCCTAAAAACCGCATGTCAGGTATTGCTATCATGTAGGGAAAACAAGGGTAGTTGCGAAAGAGTCAAGATAAGCCAATTTATCACACCAAAACCCATGAAATGTGGTAGCTGAGGGACGTGATGACTATTTTAACGCTCTCTTTTCACTCAATTTCAACTGTTTTGTTATGCTAGAAATCTTCTTGCAACGGCTGTTAATGCGCTTTACAAATCTAAGAAAACAATTTAAAAAAAGAAAATGCACTATCTTTTCCAGGATCCACTTGCCAAGACCTTTTCCCGTGACCACTGTTCACACTGAACTTTGGCTGTAGCCCAAAACATGTTGCAACAATTAGGGTGAAAGACCATGGCCTACTGCCCATTGCCTTCGGTCATCGCCATTATCTCTTACTGTTGAAAATAACCATCTCCCAATGACCATGGCTCCATATCTCATTTAGTAACAAATAAGCGTGTCCCACATGCTATGGCCTTCAGCCGTGGCCACTGACACTTTGCACTAATTATGGTGACAACCAATCACCCACTGGCCCGGGCCCTGAACCCCTAGCCGTTGACCATTGCCGCTGGCCATGTCCCACACCACTTCACACTTATTAGGATCATAGATTGTGATACATGCCCGCATGCCCCTTTCCGCCCAGCGAGTTTACACACCATGGTCCAGTAGTCAATGCCCTCCGTTTTCCCACCTTCTTTCATGCATGTGATATTTTCCTGCAAGGAAACGTAAGCATACATGATCGTGTGATCTATTGGAAATCGTGGCGAATGGCCGGCATATGGACTGCAGGTCAAGTTTCAGATGGTATTGAATTGCTAGATTTCGTTTTTTGGAAATTTAAATGCAAGCGTGAGATGTAGAGATATGTTCAATACAAGGGGTTTCTGAGATTCTGTTTACGTCTCTGAAGCTGTGGTACAAGACCCACCGGAATTATGTAGGCTTTCCAGAGCGGCTCCTCTATCTGCTTCCTTATATACTGCTTTCCTGCATCCACTCAATCAAACACCCACTGAAAGGAGGGAAACAATGTATTGGATGAACAATGGGCTCATATTTGTTCAGCATTGTCAAGCTGGAAAATAGTTCTTGACTTGAGATATGCTCAACAAAGTATATACATTCTATACTGGTCTCCGGGGACCATGTGCCACTGTAAATTACTAGCTACGGTTAAGCGTTGGAACTACAAGAGCGAAACTGGAACAGCTCTTCATGTTTTGGTCCTGTAACAAAGTTGAACCTTATGGGAGCGCATAGACACAATATTGAACATCTCATTCCCGAGATCTTCAAATTGCTGTGTTTTGGGTATGATACCACGAGCCATGAGTCTAACTGTTGGGGGAAGAATGGGTGTACAGAGCGCTCATTGTGGCTAAAAACAGATTTTAAGAGTATGGATGAGTCTAATTAGGCCATCTCATGAAGTCCTGTTTGCCAATATAGTTTCTCTTCCAATTATGGAGAACATTTCTTTCCTGAAGAAGGATACATTAAAGATGCATGGAGAAATTTGGGATGCTTTTCATGAATTG
Source organism: Ambystoma mexicanum (assembly GCF_040938575.1). NCBI lineage: Eukaryota > Metazoa > Chordata > Amphibia > Caudata > Ambystomatidae > Ambystoma > Ambystoma mexicanum. The sequence continues at coordinate 1,080,324,393 of NC_090921.1, forward strand.
TATGTTTGATATGAATGGACCAAATCTCCCTGCCCCCGTTCTTTTTCTTTTTTTTCCTTCTTTCTCTCTCACCCTTCCTACTATGTATATTGCTGTATATAAGTTTTGTAAATAATTCTGTTTGTTTAAAATAGAAATAAAATGTGTTTAAATGGAAACGTAACCATGATCGCTGTGGTGCCACCTTCTATTGGCGTGAAAAAGGTTCTTGTGGAAATGCAGCCTTTTCCGATTACTGAGGTAATCCTCAAATGCCCGATCATTAAAAAGTATTTCCCCTCCACACTTCTACTTTGCATCCTCCTTCTTTTTAGACCCCTCCACCATCTCCCCATTGTGACAATGTTCCGTGACCCTCACCTATTACCCTATTTCACCCGCTCGTCCCGTGATGTATTTTTCTTTCTGTCCGCATCTTTTGATTTTCTTGTATTCCTGGCAGATTCGCACAGTAAAATGAAAACAATCTGACTCAAAAGTGCCTAATTAACCATTGGTCTGACAACTTTCTTGCCTCCAAAGATCATTTTGAGCTATTTTATTTTTCACATTCATTCGGTGTTACTGCAGGAAGTGCCTGCACTGAGCAAAACAAAATGTCGGCCCTTCATTTCTGAAAAGTCTCAGTGCTAAATATTTCATTTCTTTATTTATTACATTTATATAGCACGCTTAACCCATGGGCATCTGGGCACTTGAGCTTAAGAATACAGTTACATCCAGTTAAATTTCAGGCTTAATCCATGTCATAGTTTGTGCTTAAGAATATGGTTACATCCAGGTACTTTTCAGGCTTGGTCCAAGTCATATCATTTAACGAATGGTGTTGATACATGCAGATTCAATTACAGGGCCCTGCTGTTATGTTACAGGCTTAGTTCATATCATTACATTTGTACATTTGCATAATACTTTTCTTAATTCCCCTATGTATGCTTTGTCTACAGGAGCTGGGTGGGTGCTTCGAGCTTGGAGGTGGGCTAGGTGTGATTCTTGATATCTTGGTTGAAGAGTCAAGTTTTGAGTTTTCTACAGAAGGACCAGAGTGATGAGTCTGTCCTTAGCTCAAATGGCATGGCATTCCAGTAGTTGGCTGCGATAACAGGGAAGCTGGAGCCTCCTGCTTTTTGTCTTTTATATCTATGCGAGGTGAGCTGTCCCAGATAGGCAGATCTGGTTGGTCTGGATGGCTGGGCTATGGAATTTTGGTTTGAGAGGTAGCTTAGGGCAGTATTGGACAGACATTTGTGTGTGAGTGATAGTATTTAGAATGTAATGCAGTCTGTGACTCACAGCCAGTGAATATTTATTCTGGTTGTGGTTATGTGGTCTGATTTGGGGATAGTGAGTGCCGCTCTGATTGCATTATTTTGGACAATCTGAAATTTCTTGATGTTTTTTCCCAAGGTGCCTGCGAAGATGGCGTTACAGTAGTCGACCCTGGAGAAGATCAGAGCTCTGGCAAATATAGACTTTGTTTTGGATCGGGGCAACCTGGATGTAAGAATGATCGAGTCCCACCAAGCATTCCGCAAAGCAATCAAAACCAAGTTTTTTGTTTAACTGTATAGGGTCTATTATAATTGTTGTAATAAATACTGCTATGCAAAACCTACTATAATAATTTCTGCTATGTAAAACTTACTGATGTATTTAACTGCTGACCTCACCTGTCATCAATTAAGCCACTTTCTATTAATGTACCTGTATCTAAGAGACCACCGTGATCTCTTCTAACCACTTCATCAAAATTTCCTACAAATTTCATGCAACAGCGCCTCGATGCCCTTGGGCTGTAAGTGCGCTATACAAATGCAAATAAATAAAAATAAAAATCAATGAATGAAGACGAAGCCTAGAAAAAAACAGTTAACGTTTATAATGATCAATGCATGCTGCCACTTCCTCTAAGGCCCCTTGCGGCAGACGCCCAGGATTGAATGGAGAATGCCGGGAGTAGAAGCTGCTACCACCCATGACCCCCAAATGACTGTCCATGCAAAGGCCCTCGAGGCATGAGCGCCAACCATGATTGAAAGCTGTTTCTACCACATTGCAGACTGGATGGCTGCCTACAACAGGTGCCTGAACCTTCTAGGCTAGTTGAAGCAAGTGAAAGCGATACCGTTTAACATCTTACTCAATGATGCACTGTTGGCTGCCGCCGACCAGTTTGGGCGGGAGGCCCTGCCAACTTCTGGAATTTTTGGAAGCAGTAATCGGATCCCAGCTAATTTTGCATGTGTGGGAAGTTGGGATCAAGTGTGTAGGTCTTTCAGCAGCACCCGAAATGTGGACATGCTTGATTTAGTGCCGGCCTCGCATAAAGCAGTCTGCCAGATGGAACCTAAGGCACTAGATCCTGGGGGGTTTTAGGTGTGGGACTTCAACGATGTCTATATATTTAGGGTACACAAATGTACGCATTCAGCTTAAAGGGTGTTGCATGAGCACCATAACAGAGAAAATCTCATTTATAGGAAACATACTTTCTTAGAAAAACGCAGTAAAGTGCAGACATTGCAGAGTCGATGCAAATCCAAGCATCACCTCAACCATTCTGTGATCCTGGGCATCTCATTTTTGCTTGTTTGTTTTCAATCTCTTGATTAAATCCCTTGATTGCTGTGGCTATCCAAAGAAAGATACATCAGCTCAACAAATGATCCAGTCGATCAACCCACATCTCCAAAGAAACCCCCCCCTGCTCTCCCCCACCCCCAAAGGCAACTGCAGGGATCGCAATCCACGCAAAACCCACAGAATTAGCACTGTAAAGATCAGTCCCTCCCTCAAGCACCCAATCAGTGCCATAGCACAACAGTATCTCCATGCAATTAAAACCAAAATACACATATTCACAGAGTCTCTGATCGATGGGTAGAGCAAGATGTTTCGAAGCAATTCCCATTCGGTCCTATTCGTTGTCGCCACCTCTGCATGTATACATTCAATCCTACTCAGCGCCGCAGGTTCAGCAATCCCCCACCCAATCCTGTCTCGTGACCAGCTCAATGGTCTATGGCCCCTGGGATTGCACCACGTCATGGCCATTTGCCGCTTCGCCAGCACTAGCGCCAGGTCGACAATTTTGTTAAGTTGTTTCACCGATTGTTATCTGGGGAACTGCCCCAACAGACATGCCAAAGGGGAATCCGCCACCCAAAAGGCCCCCATTTCATGAATTTTAGTGAACACACCCTTCCAGAAGTCGCCCAGCCTCAGGCATTGCCAGATCATTTGGAAGAATTGGGCCTCATCAGTCCTGCATCAAGGACAACAAGCAGGCCTCCCTGGGTTCATTTTGTATAGGCGTTTTGGCATCAAATATGTCCTATGTAGTATATTAAATTGTAGAAGTCTGAAACAAGCATTCTGAGATACCAGCTCCGTGTACTCACAAACCTTATGCCTTTTCTCCTCTGCAAACTCAGTTCCTAAATCGTACTCCTAATCCTCTTGAATTTTCAATATCTTCCCCGTCTTATGCCTTTTCCCCAACAGCAATCTATAGATTGAAGATATCCATTGGCGTGCATCCCCAAGCTCATACATGCATCCCAGTAGTGGGCATGATGGTGGTTCCTCCGGCAACAGCTTCCATATCTCACGCGCTCTGCCTCTTACCCCTGCATAAAACAGTAAGTATCCCCTGCCCAGACCTAGATCCATGCATACTTCAGGGAAGAGCTTCAAACGCCCATTCTCAAATATATCTCCCCAAACCGCCATGTCCAGTGTCCCGAATTCATTCAGATGATTCCTGCCCGCTGCACCCAGGTGTTCAGTATCCATACATAGTGGAATGGGCAGGGAGCAAAGGATAGTCCCCCCTATCCAACAATACGAACGCCTCCATATACGTCTGCCTAAGGGTATCATATAAGACCATCTGTCCTCCTTCCTAGTCAGCCACAGTACGCCCCCTGACATTATATGTGCTCAATGAATCATCCAGCACACACTATTCAGGGGTCTTATCATCTGAGAACCATTGGGTCACATATTGTAGCTGCGCTGCCAAGCAGTATGCCTCAAATTCAGTACCTGGAGGCCTCCGAAATGGAAGAGATCCTGCAGGGTGGGCAAAGCCACTCTCCTCCAACCTTTCACCCAGAGCTTGCTTCTGATTGTCACATCTAGCTTATTGAACGTACTATTCGGTACATCATGCGGCACGTTCGCAAAGTAATACAGAAGCCTGGGGCACATGATGGCCATCTTGGGTCTCATCTGCAAGGGAGGGGTGCTGAAACTCCCGACGGGCCACACACCCACCCGTGGGGTTTCTGTCACTCTGTCCCCATGGTTTGCTGATGCCCCTGGGGTTTAAGCAGCCCGAGTCCGGTCCACAGCCAACGATTTGGTTGCCAGCGGCGGATCTTGCTATAGGATCTATAGGCTAATGGGGAGACAAGCAAGCTCATGTCCACATCGCTCGGCCTCCAGGCCACACTCCTCCGTGGGCTTCTCATTTAATCTTGTACTCCCTAAATTGTCAAAATTGAGAGTCCCTAAACCTTTCAAAATTGACACCCTTCAGAGTGATTTCATTCTCAGGGTGTGATCTTCAAAAACTTCTCACTCATAGTTTCACTGGCTTTTGCATTGCTTCTTCTATAATAATGGTGAACATTGATATATTGCCCACTGCAGCTACTTGTTTATTTGCTCTCTAATGGCAAAACTACTCGAAAACCATGTCCCTCTTCAAATTTCAGTCTGTCTTGATACAGACACTTTTTCTGGTAGCTTTTAATCTTCATCCACTATCTATGCTATGTGTAGCTCACTCATTGCTTCCAATTGGTCTCCTGCATCCGTGCTTGAGCATCTTTGCATTCTGTGAGGCAGCTAATCTGAGTTATCTGTTTATTCTGGATTATGTGCACCCGTTCCCCTGCATTGATACTATGTCAGGCGTACCTTCCCCGTGGCTGCTATTGATGAAAAGTGTCCTGTGACTATGCTATAACACAGGAACCCTTGTCATGCACTGCAAATGTTGCCCTTAAAAGGCGAATTATCATTCTGATTACAGCACGAATGAAGAGGGTAAAGGGACTGAAAGAGAGTACCCATGCTTACTTTGATTGCTGCGAGATAGCCAATCAAGATGTAGCTTGGGATCGTGACGATGGAGGTGCAAACACATACCTCAGTGCCAGGTGTTACAATCCCCCACTCAGGGGAGGAGGGGGTTAAAGCTGTAAGTACACCGGGACACTGCAGACATTGGGAGTCTCGTGGTACTAAAGGCAGAGTAGCAGAGGAAGGCGGGCCAGCTAGCGGGGCAAGCATCATCAAGAAGAGCCAGCAGGCAGCATTGATGAAGGGCAAAAAGGGCCGAAGTGTAGGGGAAAAGGCACCCGCATCCCCATCATGGATCCAGGATTGTACCCTGAAAGGTGCAAGAGAGAAGTAATGGAAGTGTGCAGATGAGGGTTGGGAGGTAGGGAGCGAGGGACACGCCAGAAGGGGTAGTTTAGTTCAGAGAGAATGTGGTTGCCAAGTGAGGCAAGGACAGCAGGTGATGACAGAGGAGGTAGGTTTTACCATCAGGTAAGGCCAGCATTTGGGCCAATCAGAAGCGAGAAAGGCAGAGAAATGAGTACAGGTTTTTCATATGTTATTGAGTGTTTTAGTCCAGTGAAATGTTTTACTAGACACGTTTAGAGATATTCTCAGTGGCAATGCCAGTAGCACGCTGGGCGGGGGTGCCAGCCAACCTGGGTTTCCCAGTCTGTGAGCTTTAATCACTGGTCTGAGCCTGCACTCTGAGCTGTGAGACAGCAGTTCGCCCTCGCCCCTCTGTTCCACTCCAGCCTTGCCCCATTTCCCCCCTGTAGCCACGTTAGCACCTACAGACACCATACAAGGGTGCTAAGGGCTCTCTTGAAATTATGACAAAACAAGATGCACTATTCAAGTCCCTTTTCGATGTTGATTCTATCACGATAATTAACATCGCAAATGGACTTATTTACAGTGGGACGTCATAGAAGATGCCTCAGGTAAGTTTTATTTTTTATTATTTTTTATTCAATGGGAGTCCTCCGCACATGTGCCTAGTTGTCAAATGTGCTGACGGAGGTCTAACTTGTGGTGGCATAACAACCCCCTTGGTAATGGCACTAATACCCACATTCAGGGATCCTTGCTTCGATCCAGGCCTTAATTTGGGCAGCCCACTACCGAGGTTTATAGGTCCACATAAGACGGAAAACATGTAGGTGAATATTATTCTGTATTTTTTACACCGGCGAGCACCCCATTGAGCACACTTTAATTGGATAATAATACTACCTTTTACGAAAGAGCACAGACGAGGAATCCAGCACGAATGCTGCAACCATCCATGTATTCTTGCCACCAAAGTGGTCCCAGGCACAAAGCGTTGCATGTTCCACCTTTTGCACAGGGCTAGTGCATCGCACATTGACACTCACTGTATACTCCAAGTTTGATAAACACATGATGCTCCCAGTTCGTTAACAGCAATTTACTCAAGTTTGGCTACCCCAGTCCCGTGGGTTTTTACAGCTTCCTCAAATTCCCAGTTTGATAGTCGCACTGTGGGAAATCCATGTTTGCACATCTCAGCATGACATTCCTAGTTTACAAAATCCGATTTCATTCCCAGTGTGTCTACCCTAGTATATTCCTAGTTTGCGCAATCCTAATACAGTATCAATTTTCCAATGCCTTTATACTCCCAATTTGACATTCCAATATATTCCAAGATATTCCAAGATTAATTATCCCAGTATAATTGCAGTTCGTACTGCCAGAGAATACTTCCAGTTTCAGAAACCCAGTTTGCATAATAATAATATTCATTTAATGTGTTTTAGTTTACAGGTAAACTTTTCACATTACATGAATATAAAAGCTCATTCACTTTTACATTTCATCAAAAATGATATCAAAATGGAATATTCTAAGATATAAAATACCATAATAACGTATAGTTTGCATAATTGCAGCATAATAGACCTGCCATGCCAGTCTAAAAGCCTGTAGAAAATGTTCTTATTGCGCTAGTTGTGACATCAGTACTGATCTGTAATCAGAAAATGACACCACTACGGCTCTGTAATCAGTCATTAGGCTTCGGTTGTGAGGTCACAGAACGGAATTCCAGTTGCCATTGCAGTCCATACTTAAAGCTGTGACAAGCGCTACCAATTCCTTTCTTGTACTATTGCTTTCTGTGACATTTAACCTAAAGAACTGATTTTGGGAGTATGTGTATTGTGTGCCCGGCTGGAGTTGCACGCATGAGAGTAAGAATCTGCATGCTATTATTTATTTTAAAGCACAACACGAAAACCTTTTGGATGCATTTGTATTACACTGCTTAAGCTATTTCACTGCAGCACATTAGAAGTTGCATGTGTGTTCTTTTTTTAATCCGAAGAGGTTCTTTATTGATTACATGTTACAGAAACTCAAAGATCTCTTAGTTATGTATTTATTTTCACATTTATAAAGCGCACTAAGCCTAAAGCACACTAAGCCCGAAGGCATCAAGACACAACACATTAAGAAAGAGGCCAAGTATTAGCAGGTATGGCAGTGTATGACCATGTATTATAAGGGATAATGTACCCCCTGCAGTACTTTATATGGATGTTGCAAGTTTCCTGAGAGCAGGGGTAGACTGGGAACCCAAAGAGGCCCTGGAAATAATGTTCAAAGTGGCCCCATATTACACATTTTCATCAGCAAACCCAACCCTTTTCCTATGAGAAAATGTAGAAATAAAATAGGTTACCACACAAAAGAGGCCCAGGGTGCAGAGGCCTACAGGGAGTTCCCTATAGGCCAGTCCACCCCTGCCTGAGAGTTCCATGATCTATTAGGTCACGGAACTCCTCAGTGTCTTGCAATATGCTTATGGCGCACTTTAGGGGATACTTTTTCCCATACATATGTTACAATTACATAAACCTTAGTTTGCAACCTTTGTCTTTGCATCACTACTGGAATAATACGTCTACACGTTGCCCTTCTCCTCTGATAACACATTCTGCCTGAGGGATTGAAGGCAGTTCACAAAAGGGAAGACAATTTAGGTAAGAAAAATGATAGCAAAAAACGTTCAGAATAGCATAAACGAAAAGGGTTTCCAGCTGGGCGTTGGCAGATAAAAAATAGTACCAATGAGACGAAAAATGAATGTTCCCTCTAAGACGATCTTCCAGAGGCCAGCATTCTCACCTGAATGCCATGCCATGAAACTTCTGCACGGCGCAGCAAACGTACTGTACGTTTGGAATTCCATTATCAACATTCCTAAAGCGAATGAAGCACATTTTCATTGGAATGTTAGGCCCATGTTGCACAGTACCCTCTTTCATTTCATCGCTCCGGAGCAGCATGAAAGAAGCTGGAATAGTCCTAAAATCGATGTAAAATTCCTAGTGGATTGTACAACGACCTCTATTCTCATCAGCTGAACCGATTCATTTGATCTTGTCTTTGATTTAGTTTCCTTTTGTTGCATGGTAATTGTTTTCATTTTGGTGGTCTATTTTGGACTTTTGCCTTATTAATGGGCTATGCTTAGAGGTTAGGTTTCAGCAGCCCTGTGTGATTTGCCTTTATTTGTGGGTGCTTTTCCTGTGATCCCACTAAGAATACATCCATCCCTGTGGCAGTGGGTCCCTTGTGGAGGAATGAGAGTCTGGGCATATGCTAAGAAGACCAGCATGGGGGTACACTGATAGGCACTGCAAAGGAAGCTGCTAGATACAGGTGCTGAAAGAACCAAGGATGCACCTGTATACGATAGCTCAGTGGGTTGAACACTCACTTCTGCCATCTGTATGTGACCTGCAGGTGCCAGGTTCGAATCTCCGCAAAGCCAATTCAGCCCTTCACAGTTCCAAGGTCGATAAATAAATACCAATTTTGGTTGGGTGATAATTGTTATGCTATGTTAAACGTTCTTGTACTGTGCACTGTTGAACCTGTGTGGTCTCTTGTCGCACTGGGGTATCTGTAATGAAAGGAGGGTGGCAGGGTTTGTTAGTAGGACAGAGCGGGAAAAAGAGCAAGAGAGTTGAAAACGGGCACTGAGCGCAAGTGCGTTTTTCGGTCGGTAGGCGTCATGTGGTTTTGGGTGAGATTGCATATTGTTTGTTTCGTCACGGTGTTGTGAAATGCATGCGGTTTGTGGTGCTGTAGAGGTATGGTTGTGTTTAGTTCAGAGTTTGAGAAGGCGTATGCGGAAGGGTGAGTTTTTAGTACAGTTAGTTAGTGGGAATACATTTCCCACCCCTGACGTTCTTGTTAGAACTGATATAATATTGTTTCGTCCTCATCGTATATGTTGGCCTATGCCCAGTCGCTTTGCGAGGAAACCCGTATTACAAGGTCATGACCCCAAGTAAATCGAGCCTCCATTTTAGGTTACAACTGCCATTTTAGTTTTTCATACAAAGTCACCCTGTAGTCTAAAATGGTCGTCTTGTGTGCTCTTGTTCTTGCCTTAACCTCTTCAACCTCTGTAGGAGGGTTAATGTCCAACCTGTCTCCGGGCTACATGTTATGGTCATGTAGACCTTGTCCTTTGTTGACCTCGGGATCAGGGAATTACATGAATGAGCAAATGTTGAACTATAAGTATACAAGAACAGTAATGCTATCCAGATACGATATGCAAAACATTTGTTTGATCTGTATTAAAACAATATGTAAAGAGTGTAACGTTAAATTAAAGAATAATAGAGTGTGTTAGTAAATGTATTCAAAAGTAAACCGCATGCACGAGATATGTAAATTAGGAAAGTGAACCTGGCGCAACCCTAGCCCAATGTATTATTAACTTGTAATAGGCTGGACATCATTATAACAAACTGTATAAATAAGCCGATGTCCAGCTAGCAAATTCTGCTCACTACTCACATTGAACCCTGCTGGTGGTCTCTGTGATGTATTGACGGCCAAATAGCTATTTGTGTACTTTGTTGAAAACTGTTCAGTTTTGTAATAAAGATTCTGGGAATCTTTACAAGCCAGTGTCGGTGTATTTTCCTTTGCTTGGTGTAACAGCCGTGATATTGTATTTTTTTCTGATTCCACAGATGGCGCCCGAATGGGGACCCTCAAGATTGACCTCGTCTCGTTGAAGGTTGGCTCGGCTATCGGACCGGGATCGGACGGTGCCAACAGAAATGGCCACTCTAGACGAGAAGCAAATTCCTCGACGAAACTGCACGATCCGATCCCTGAACGGTGAGCTGTAGCCCGAGACGACGTCTTGATGAGGGTCCATACATTCGAGGTGGGTAAATTTGCCGAAAATCACCAGACACGTGGGTCCTTAGCATTGTCCTTAGTAACCCGATCGGGCCTCCCAGTCCTTTGGTCAGGTGAATTGTGTCCCGATTCTTAATCTAACCCTGACAATTTGAATTTGGAGCATTGTACTCGCGAGCACAATTATTTAACCAGGTAACACCAGAACTTTGATATGCCTGGGAAATTGTCTGCCTGCTTTAGGGCATTATTCCGCAGCGACAGACAATCTTTGGAAGATAGCCGTCCCACACCACAGGAGGGGTCACCGGTATGTACTATGTACTGTAAGAAAGGCTTTGGTAGTATAGCATTTAATGACATTTGGCACAGACAGACCAGACATAATTCTAATCTTCGGTGGCCAGCCAATGGTAGTTTTGAAATCCCTCGTATAAAATATTTAGAGTCTGTATTAGTAAAGAAAAAGGCTAGACCTGCAGCATTTGATGCGTTACATAGTTGGAAAACAGAAGCTTTGCAGCAACAGAAGAGTAGAGAAAAACATATGCGTAGGCATATGACGAGTGTCGAAAAGGCACGGTTATATGACCAAAATAAACAATTGGAGTTAGTCAGGAACACGGACAGGGCGTTTCAATTAGGCATTCAGAAAATCTACCCTTCAAACGATTTTCATACGTCAGATGAATTGATTAATAAACTTTTGCATGAACGAAGGCCAGATGCCTCCGCTCCACCTCCGTACGTCCCTCCTCCTGGCGCTTTGCCCCTTCCCGTTGTTGTTCCCCCTTCTACAGTTCCTCCGGTCCTCCCTGCTGTTCTTCCTGTTGTTCTTCCAGCCGTCACTCCTTTGACTGCCCCCTTGCCTCCACCTGTTGATATTCAGAACGTGCCTACTCTTCTTCTTCCAAGTGATTCTGCATCGCTTGTAGTAGACCAGGGAGTGAGACCAAGGGTTGTGACTCGTAATACTGTGCCCCCAGGAAAAAAGAATGAATTGATTGCTTGGGCTAAACATTGTATGGAGAAGGGTGAACAAGCCAATGTTTTTTCCACACTCGAAAATTTAAAAGGTATTCCTGAGAAAAATGTTTTTATTGAAGGATTAGGGACTCATTTGAGTATAATGTGGAATAGATTGAACAATGAAGATTTCCCACAGGGGTTACGGGATTTGAACGCCTTAGCGTTGTCCAGGGATACTGCGGAGAAGGTATATGAGCATGTTGAGAGGATTTTTGAGTATAGGAAGGAGTTGGAAGGGTTACAGAATGAGGAAACAGATGGTGATAGTTTAGGTATTATATACTTACAGAAACGGTTTTCTCTTCGCCGTGAATTAAAAGGTGAGGAAGCGCGAATTTGTATAAAGGATGCGATAAGATGGGTTTCGGATATGTCGATAACTCCAGATGAAGTATATGACACATATAGTCAGTATACATTAGAAATGCAGAAGAAAGTGATACAGGTGATGGTAGAGTACCTATAGGATGAGTGTGTAAAAAGAAAGATTTGTTGTCCCGCAGAATTGTGAACGTTTATAAAAGAGCTTTTTCGTTTGATACTTCTTCGACTGCCCTAGCGCTTGATTTGGCTCTGTTGCTTGGTAAGCGTTCGGAGCTGCCTACTTCCCAGCTGCCTATGAGAGAGATCCCTCTGACATTTGTCCCGAAAGTTGAGATTGCGGCCGATGCTGGGCGAGGAATAGTCGCCGGAGAAATTCCTGCACATTACATATCACAGTTTGTTCACGTCCCGTTTTCAAGACAGGAAGTGAACACCATTAAACAATTTATTCCCGATATAAGAAAGAATCCGACCGGATTCTCTAAAGAAATAGAGTCGGTCTTACAGTCGTCAGTATTCACCTTAAGTGATATTGACCTATTATTTCCCGTACTCCTACCAGTCGATTTGTGGAAACAGATTAGGACTATAGATGACATACCTGGGTTGGGAGATACATGCGATAATATTGTTAGGCTAGATAGAGAAAGACCAGCTGGCGAACGACCGCCCCAAGTGATATTAACTTTGCCTGATAGAATTATTGTAAAATTGAAAACTATGGTTCGTGAAAAAAGAATCATTTGGGACAAACTTACGGCCTGTGTCCAAGGAAAGTCTGAGGGTGCGACCGATTTCTTCAATCGGTTCGAGCAGGTATTCTCAGATTTCAGTGGACAAGACTTAGGCACAGAGTCAGGGAAAAGACTGTTTGTCAACAAATTTGTACGTAGATTGCTGCCTGACATCCAGTTACAGATTATGTGTTCTGAAAGCGCTTGGCAGGCGAAGTCTCAATCAGAAGTACTGCATATGGCTTAGTACTATGAAAATTGTGTAAATACTGAAAAGGAAAAACTTGAGAAAAAAAAGGGTGACCTGAAAACAAAAGTTTTATTACAACAGATTGTTAGAAGCCTTAGAGGGGGTAATCAATTTAGAGTTCAGTACATTCCACAGGGAAGTGCACCCTTGGCTCCGGTAACCATTAACCAGTGTGCCTATTGCCGGCAGGAAGGCCACTGGCGTGCACAATGTCCGACCTTGCAGCAAAGGTCATTTGGGAACATGGGTAGACGATCCAGAGGTTGCCCAGGTGCAAGGGGCCCTGGTAGAGGTCAGTTTGTAGCAGAATCACAGCAACCTCCTTCACAAGATAAGCAAGTTTCGAATGTGTATAATAGAAACATTTTTGATCACCCTTCTGCCGCGTACCTCTCTGAAGAGCTTCCTTTTGATAATATTCTGTTTCGCTAGGATTGCCCGAAGCAGGATTTGGAACCTACGCCTATTCCCGTTCATCAGAAAGGCCCCTACGTTGAGATGGCGGTGGGAAATAGGAAGCATCTATTTTTAGTAGATACAGGAGCACAGAAGTGTTCCATTGATCATTCACTGGTTCCAAATATTCCCCTGTCAGGGCAGTCCAACATTTCCGTAGGGTTTTCAGGCACACCTGTAGTTTGTCCGGTCTCTTTGCCAGTACCGATAACACTTGGTCCCTTCACGGAACAGTGTCCATTTCTACTTACCACGAACTGTGTGGAGAACTTGCTGGGGCTAAATTTGTTGAAGGCATTGCATGCAGTAATATATTGTTCTCCGGACGGAGTTCAGTTAACAATTTCACCTCAGCAATCACTCGCCTCTCAGTTTTTGACTCAACCTTTACCGCAAGAATTCAGTAATGTCCCAGAATGCTTATGGGCAATTGATGATAATGATGTGGGCATTCTTCAAATTGAACCTGTTAAAATTATTTTGAAACATGGAGTAAAATTGCCTCGCATCCCGCAATATAGGATCTCAGTTGAAGGTGAACAGGCTTTGAAATGTATAGTTTCTGATTTTGTACATCGTGGAGTAATTGAGGAGATTACGGGTAGCATATGTAACAGCCCCATTTTGCCAGTATACAAAAAAGGTGATAATGCGATTCCCTTTCGTTTTATAATTGATTTACGTGCTATTAACAAAATTGTGGCTCCTCAATTTCCTATTGTACCTGATGTTACAACGATACTAACCATGATTCCGGCTTCTGCCACTCATTTTAGCGTTGTTGATCTTAAAAACGCGTTTTTCAGTATTCCCATACACAAGGATAGCAGGTATTTGTTTGCGTTTACACTAGGTGGACGCTCGTTTACATTCACTCGTGCACCACTAGGGTACACTGAGAGTCCAAGTATTTATAGTAGGGCATTGAAAGAACAGCTCGATACTCTTGAGTTGCCTACTACTTGCACGTTACTACAGTATGTAGATGACCTCCTCTTGGCTGCTGATTCTGAGAGCGCCTGTAAAGAAGGCACCGTGTTGTTGCTTTGTCATCTAGCGAAACATGGCCACAAAGCTTCACTTAAAAAATTCCAATATTGTTGTCAGGAGGTCGACTATTTAGGCTACCTCCTGTCAAAGGAGGGAAGACGGTTGACAGCTGAACGAATAAAGACTATTTCTGGCATGTCTGTCCCAAATACGCAAAAGGAAGTTAGAGCCCTGATAGGTATGGCTTCTTATTGTAGATTGTGTATCCCTAACCTTTAGTTAACGATGAAACCAATGCTGGCTTTGACAAAGAAGGGCATTTCTTTGCCATTGCCATTGACTTTGGAACACCAGACAGCATTTGATTTGCTCAAATTCAGCGCCGGTTTCAGGAACTCCGAATTATGACAAGGCCTTTGTATTTTTTGTGCATGAACGTGATGGAAGTGCTTTGGCTGTATTAACGCAGGAGCATGGAGGGAAGAATAGGCCGTGCGGTTACTATTCCTCCGCCCTTGATCCTGTAGCATGCGCTTTACCAAGATGTTTGCACGCTGTTGCTGCTGCTGCTGCATCCGTAAAACAGAGTGAGGAAATGGTCCTGGGTCATGCGTTAACCCTAATGGTACCTCACTCTGTAGATATTTTATTGAATAGAACTCAAACGCAACACCTCACTTCTGCACGATTGACAAGATATGAGTTAATCTTGTTTGCCCCCCACATTAAAATTCCGAGGTGTTGTGTATGAAATCCGGCTGAACTTTTACCTGTTTCGCAAGATACTATTGATGGTGACGATACGTCACACGATTGCCTTTATATGACAGAACAGGAGACTAAAGGCAGAATCGATCTGAAAGACACGCCTTTGAATAGCCCACAAGGAGAGCTATTTTGTGATGGCTCTTGTTTTAAACTTCCAGACGGTACATCCATGGCTGCTTATGCTGTCACTACTTTAAGCACGATTGTGGAAACTAAAAGAATTATGCATAACTCCGCGCAGGCCGCAGAAATTATAACGTTAACTCGAGCCTGTGAACTTTCTGAAGGGCTTACAGTAAATATATATACCAATAGTCAGTATGCTTTTGGGGTGGCCCACAATTTCGGTAGACTCTGGAAAGAACGAGGTTTCTTGACCTCGCACGGAACGAAAATCCAGCACGGCACTTTAATAGTGCGATTACTTTCAGCACTCACACCCCCTGTTCAGTTAGCTATCATAAAATGTTCAGCACATCAAAAGGTTACAGATGATGTAGGAAGAGGGAATGCGTTCGCTGATCAGATAGCTAAACAAACTGCCACTGATTTCAGTTCAGAAATGTATTCTGTAAAAGAAATTGTAACCGTTTGCACTTTGGGTGAAAGTATCGATGCTGTAAAAGATATTGAAGCAGATGCTACCATAGAGGAAACTAAGAGATGGATCGAGGGTGCAGGGAGATTGGATGACGATGGGTGTTGGGTAGACAATATAGAAGGGAAATGGTTACTCCCTGACACCTACATTACAATGATGGTTATTATGGCTCATGGTCCGACACATGTTTGTGCGCGTAAATTGACTAAAATGCTACACAGTGTAAGGGCCAAAGATAAGATTTTCAACACTGCGGAGCGTTTTGTCCAAAGCTGCATGGTCTGCTTGCAGCACAATGTAGGAAAAGGTACCTTGACTCCTAGAGGAAGTTTCGCTCCACCCTCTGTCCCGTTTGAGGTTATTCACTTTGATTTTATTGAAATGGAACATTGTAACAATCCTAAATATGTGTTGGTTGTCATTTGTGCCTTTAGTAAGTGGGTTGAGGCCTTCCCGGTTAGAGATGCAACAGACATAACCACGGCAAAAACTCTGTTGAAAGAGTTTTTTCCTAGGTTCGGGCTGCCGAGAGTCATCTGGTCAGATAATGGGCCACACTTTATCTCTACTGTAATCCTACAAATTTGCAAAGGATTACAGATTGACAAACGGTTCCATTCAGCCAGACATGCCCAAAGTGCCGGATTAGTGGAAAGGCATAACGGCATTATAAAGAACAAACTCGCTAAGACATGTGCTGGCACCAAGCTAAAATGGCCGGATGCCTTACCGATCGTGTTACTGTTGATGAGAACAACCCCACAAACTAAGACTGGGCTCTCTCCCTTTGAGGTGGTAATGGGGAGACCTCCTAATATTTGGGGTTTGCCAAAAAGCCGTTCACTACGGGACATAGAAAATGTGCTTCTTTCAGATTACTGTAACCAGTTGACTAAAAATCGGTTTTCAATTTATCACCAGGTGTTAGAGGCATTACCTGTACGCTACGAGGGTTCCGGTCACAGTCTATGACCGGGGGACTGGATCCTCACAAAGGTTTTTGAGAGGTTGTTTTGCCTTGCACCTCAGTGGAGGGGTCCCTACCAAGTTCTGCTAGTCACTCAGACTGCTGTGCGGGTAGCGGGTCGTAAGAACTGGATCCATGCGACGCACACCAAACGGATCCCACAGCCCGTGCCATATGATACAGAATACCTTCCCACTGCTGTAACTAGCGTGCCTGAAACAGCAACAACCAACAAGGGAGAATCGGAGACCACTTCAGAATCCGCAAGGCCGGACAAAACGTCTCTGCACTCCCCAACAGTGTAACTTCCGGATCAATCCTTTTCTGATCCCATTTCCGTTCATTCGCCACTTCCTTGAGGAAGTGACGACACTTTGTCCTCACCAGAAACTGCAAAATATAATTTACGTCCAAGGAAGTAAACGTACAGCATGGTCTGACTGTGCGATTGAGAAAATAATTTGAGAGCTTGCCTTTTGGCCCGACTGTACGGGGAGGTTCTGTTGTTTAAGGGTTGTGGGAAAGACATTAAGAAGACGCGCGACTGGAGTCGCCAGCAAACGAACAATTGGTGTTTTTTCGGTTGAAGACTCCAATGCTTGCACCCGCTACCGCTCGTACTGAACTTTTAAATAAACATGTGACTAGCAGAGACAATGATCAAGCATGTAAAGGGACCCCCAAAGTGTATTGTTGCCTTTTTGTGATAATTACTGGATTTTTAGTAACTATGGGTTTTGGGTCATGGTATCTGGAGGAAGCATATCTGTTAGAGGACTTTTTACCTATCGAAAAGGTATCTGTTATCCCCACTCCTTCCGTGCAATTGCATACTTTGTCACCTAGAGATTCTTTGCATAGACGGAACTATCAGAATAATACCCTTTTGTTAATCATGAATGCCACGCATGCAATTTTTAATAAGATCAATTGTTTGGATCTGTTTGCATTTACCGCAACATGGGGATAAGGGGCTAGGTTGGTATATTTATCCGGTACCTTTGACAACTGCCTGTTATGCTTCTCTTAGAGCACTATTTTATGGTCGATGCAATGACAGCATCTCAGGGAACTTTGATGGTACAAATTTAAATAACTTTTAAAAGCATGTTTTGATGCCCCTGGGTTGCTCGCTTTTTGCAAATATAAGTAAGCCAAACATTGCTTCTGTTAGGCCCTCTGATAGATTGTCCCATCCTTCTCAGTCTTTAATCTCGTTCAAAATGGATCCTATAGGCAATAAGGACGCCACGCCTCCATCTTATTCTGTTAATCATAGCCCCGATTCAGTATCCTTCTGCATACGGAGGAATGGAACGCGGTCAATGGATAATTTTAGAAAGTGCGCCAACGTTGCGAATTTGACTAGTGAAAACAGACCTCTGTACGTAGGTGAACCTGTCTATTTTGTTTGCGGTAATGTGGCATTTCCATGGTTGCCCAGGGATTGGCAAGGAACCTGCTATTTAGGGATTCTACTACCTGGGGTATTTATTGCTAGTACTGCAGATGTTTCGAAAACTCGTCCCCGACGAGGTGTGAAAGGGGATACTCCAGTGCAAACTCTAGGGGATATCATGAAATCCTTTGTGCCATTTTTTGGGCAAATTACGAATTCAGAAGATATCAGGGGACTAGCGAGAGTATTGGAGAGAACCATCAATCGGACCACTGACATACTCTATAATATGACGTTAGAACAGAGAGCGATAAGATTAGTGGCACTTCAGAACCGGATGGCATTAGATGTCATTCTGGCCGAGCGTGGAGGAGTATGTAAATTTGTGGGGTCCGCTTGCTGCGTTTACGTACCAGACTCCTCACCGACGATCTTTAGGGCGATCCAATATCTACATGTTCTTAGTTCAGAAGTACATGTTCCTGAGGGAAACTGGGAACTTAGTGCATGGTTTTGGGACCTCCTACGGTCATGGGGATGGAAGTGGTTTTCAGCCCTGTTGATTATCTTGGGAAGTTTTCTGTTTCTTTGCTGTTGTATACAGTGTCTCCCTGGTATATGCTCAGTATTAGGGGGATGTTGCGCGCAAGCAACAAGTGTACTAGGGCATAAAATATACACCCCAGAGAAGGTTTCCAAAGAGTATGTGTTAAAAGAAACTCTGGTGTCAGATCTAATGGCAATAGATATGTCAGACAATGATTCGGGATGTATAGATGTTGAAATGTGGAGTTAGTCGCAAAGTGATTGAAGGTAGTTTAGCGCTTGGCATAGGCCAAAAGGAGGGTTTGTTAGAACTGATATAATATTGTTTCGTCCTCATCGTATATGTTGGCCTATGCCCAGTCGCTTTGCGAGGAAACCCGTATTACAAGGTCATGACCCCAAGTAAATCGAGCCTCCATTTTAGGTTAGAACCGCCATTTTAGTTTTTGGTACAAAGTCACCCTGTAGTCTAAAATGGCCGTCTCGTGTGCTCTTGTTCTTGCCTTAACCTCTTCAACCTCTGTAGGAGGGTTAATGTCCAACCTGCCTCCGGGCTACATGTTAGGGTCATGTAGACCTTGTCCTTTGTTGACCTCGGGATCAGGGAATTACTTGAATGAGCAAATGTTGAACTATAAGTATACAAGAACAGTAATGCTATCCAGATACGATATGCGAAACATTTGTTTGATCTGTATTAAAACAATATGTAAAGACTGTAACGTTAAATTAAAGAATAATAGAGTGTGTTAGTAAATGTATTCAAAAGTAAACCGCATGCACGAGATATGTAAATTAGGAAAGTGAACCTGGCGCGACCCTAGCCCAATGTATTATTAACTTGTAAGAGGCTGGACATCATTATAACAAACTGTATAAATACGCCGATGTCCAGCTAGAAAATTCTGCTCACTACTCACATTGAACCCTGCTGGTGGTCTCTGTGGTGTATTGACGACCAAATAGCTATTTGTGTACTTTGTTGAATACTGTTCAGTTTTGTAATAAAGATTCTGGGAATCTTTACAAGCCTGTGTCGATGTATTTTCCTTTGCTTGGTGTAACAGCCGTAATATTGTATTTTTTTCTGATTCCACATTCTGACTATATGCGACCTATAGCCCTCCCCCTGCCGTTCATTCTAGTGCATAGCCATTACCACCCCCAAGAGTTTCTTCAGGAGATATGTGTTCCCTGTAACACAAGGTCATCCGTGAGCTGCACGGCTTCTGTCCCCAAATGCATTTCTTAATGTGAGACACATTTCACTCCCTCAGTGGTCCGATTGAGTGTGACACCTCTCCGTCGCCTGTTTCCACCTGCGGGGCTCTACCCGGGTGAAATACACTTCTCGTCAGCAACCACCCTTCCAAGCTAGACGTCTCTCTTCTCCCCTGCCCTCCAATGCGGTGCGGCACACACTCTACTCTTAATCATATATTTGGGGTTGTAACAATTCCTGCTGCCACCAGTATGTTCTTTGGCAAGCGCTTTGGCGAAATTGTTATATAAATAACAACTCATTATCACACTACAAGATGCCCCCCCACTATCTTTCACCTTTGTTTCTATGAGACCAGACAGGAAGAAGCTACAGAGCAATGTTGCAAGAATTTTCCAGAAATATTGCTATAGTATATATCGCCATTGAAGTTAAAGAGCTTCTAAAGTTGAGGCACTGGTGGACTTTTTGTAGTTTTTTTTTCTCCAATAATTGAAGGTCATATCAGAAAATAAGATATGAAGCTAATTGCGGTGATTACAGCTTCTTGCCACATCCACAAGGATATTATGTTTTGTGGCAGACCCAGCTGAAATCAGAAGGGGTCTGTATCCGAACCCTAATAATTGGATTGTATCCAGCCACTCGATAACAAAATCACAAAGAGCTGAACAGCATATAATAGACCACACAATGCACGGTTACGGTTGTAAACTTTTAAAGAACACAGCATTGCTTTCCTGACTTTATCATAAATCTCAGCTTTCATATGAATCATGTCATTGCTACATAGCCAAGAGTAATTGACTTATGGCTTAACCCTTAAAACGTGCGTCATTGGCCTCCCCCTCTTTCTCAGTATAATTATAATAATGACTATAATAACAATACTTAAGTTTCCATCTAACCCCCGCATTGTAGCTTTTGCTAACTTCTTCCATTGTTACTTATGGTGATCTGGACGCCATTTTCTGAGTATCCCCCATGTGACTGCGTCAGTGCCTCCACAAACAGTAGAGAAAGCAGACAGTGGAAGATCACTAGCTATGATATGATATGATTGGTCATTTATAACGTGCTTAATACCCAGAGGTTTCTTAGCGCGGACCGGATTGAACCTGTGTTGCTTGAGCACGTTGCCCCTGAGCTATCCTCCTGAGCCAAAATACTAGGTTAATTCAGCTAATGTCTATCACAGTGACAGAGATATGCAAAAGCATATTGGTTTTTAGTAAGGTGCTGCTAAATCCCTTTTATTTTCAGCCCACTCACATTCCAGCTAATAACCCAAAAGAGTCATCTAAATCAAATGAAAAGCATGCCCAAAGCATCCATTTTGCAACACAAACATGGTCCTTTGCCTCCGCAGCTCAACATCTGATGACCCAACTAACAGAAAGACAACACCTTGGGTATCTGCTGCCACCCTTCAGCCTTGAGCCTTCTATATTTCAGGGTTAGCTCACTACGCCTGCCTCGCTGCCTGCTCCTTGAGACCTAACAGTCTGCTGCCCCCGGGCATGATTGGCTCTCCAGATGCAACTGATCAAATGACCTATCAGTCAAACAAGTATGCTCTTCGGTGATTGGATATCCTGATATTTGGGACATGTAAAAGCAACAGGGTAGCTATAGGCACAATGGCACGACAGGAAACGCTCAGCCCCACTGTTAGCATGTGCCCAAAAACCAGGAGAGGCAGTTTTGTTGTATCAGGTATGAATGCAGTTTGTCCTGATGCACACATCATATGTTGACTGTGCTTAAAGGAACTTAACAGTGCTTAAAATGCCTCCACAAGATAATAAGATGCAAACATAAGGAAAGGAGGATACCTGAGATGCAGAACTGAGTAGGGTATTCTGGGGTGAACACATTTCCATAGTTGGGATCTGTGTCTTATGCATCGCAACCTCGGGTTCCCAAGAGGATCAATGAATTGAACTGGAGCTGAGTATTGCAATGTTCCAAAGGAAAAATAGGTATAATTACTTCAGGGCCCATAGTGTACCTCAGATCATGGAAGGACCTGCAATTGGTCTTTAAGCCTTTATTATGGTCCAGTCTAATAAATCTTTCATCAACCCCTCTTCTGTTGAGCATGCTCATGTGCTGTTGGGATAGACGAACAAGAAAAGTGCGCATTATTAATGGTTTGAGTTTCCAAAGCACAAAGGTTATACTTGAGAAGCAACACATTCCTGTGATGACTTTTCCAGCACCGGATGCTGAGCGAGAGCCTGCATGCATGTTAAGGCTGCTGGGAACTAACTTTGACAAGTGATACCTGAACCTCGTGCCAATGTTATTAGTCCAAAATCTGTATGGTGTAAGATCAAGTGAAAGAATGAAACATTTACATTGTAAGCCATTAGTCATATCTATTGATAATGAACAACGCTACTGACTGTTTGAAGGCTGTTTGCATATTAATCAGGAACACTTTGGTCGTGGTTTTGGAGATGTTCACTTTTGATTGTTTGGTTTTGATGGATAACTACTGTAAGGATTGCATCCAACTCTAGGGGGTCACGGGGTGGCTGTTATATCTTTTAAAAGGGCTTTAATATTTTTTTTCGCAGTCTGGGTGAGGCGGGCGTGGGTACGGTTTTAAAGCGGGGGTGAGATGGGGAGAGACCTCTTGCCTTGACTATGGAGGCCACTCGTCAGTCCTGGCTTTGTTGGTGCTGGAGGGATGTCTCTTAGATTCTCTGGTAAATGGACGGTTGGGATGGTTGGTGCATGGGTGAGGGGTGTGCGGAGGGAAAAGACCATGTTAGTGCTGCAAGAGGGGTGCTTTGGGCATGCTTTTCATTTCAGTTAGATTACTCTTTAGGGTTATTAGCTGGAATGTGAATGGGCTAAAAGTAAAAGGGATTTAGCAGTGCCTTACTAAGAACCAGTATGCTTTTGCATATCTCTGTCACTGTGATAGACATTGGCTGAATGTACCTAGTACTTTAATCCTATAGACATCACACAATGTATCCATTGCCAGGGTGGCTATTGCATCTAGTGACTGATGTGTACTGATGACCACTATTCTCTTGGAAGGTGTCGGAGGAGGATGACACTCTTTTGGTGCTTTACGCCCCAAAAGGTGATAATCCTTATCGTTGGGAGATTTCAGAATGGGTTGAGTGGTTGGCAATAGTTTTTATGTCTATGTGGTGACTTTAATTATTCTCCGGACATACTACAATGGGCAACTTGATATGGGAGCACAGGACTAGATTAACTTTGGAAAGCCTCTGCTATTCACGTGATATGAAACATATCTGGTGTTATACTCACCTGAATACTCAGAAGTACTCCTATTTCTAATCTGCACATGGAGATCATCCCATATTGACTTGTGTTTTGCAGCCTTCAAATTGCTTCAAACTAGTAAAGAAAGGTATGAAATAGCAGTGCTCGCCGATTACTCTGCTCCAGTTGTAGAATTCGTTTTTTTCGAAATATCTTCTAAAGTTAGTCAATGGACTGATCAAAGGTTGCCTGACATTAGGCAGTTTGTAGAGTATATGGCCCAGTTACTTTCATATTTTTTTAGACCAATCACGATTCAAGTTCAGTATCAGTCGTATTACTGAGAATACCGTATTTATTTTATGGGTTAGTCAACTCTGTTACCATGTGGCAGACTAATATATGTCAAACAGCGTTTTGTGAGCAGCTACTCTGGTTGTCGGATATCAAAGTTCAACACAATTCCAAAATTACCAAGGGTGCTCCAACACTGGACACACAAGCTCAGTCAAATACATTCGATCTTAGCGCACATTATTGCAACCTATACTTCTGCTTGTAAGTCTGTATATCATGAGAAAGGACATGTATGCTCCTTTCTTTATAAGCATGGGAGAAATTACATTTTATATTTAAAATTCAAATGTATTTCTATAAAACAGCATGTAATTGTAAGGAAGAAATACTGACATATTGTTGCTTATAAGGAGCCCTATATAAGGAAGACATATCCGACCTGCCCTGTACCATTTCTAAATATCTAGAAATTATTGGGTTCTCTAGATTAACAGAAGCTCTGTTGGAGGGGCTGAATACTAGGTTTCAGTTTAAGTAAGGAATTCCGACCATCTTAAGAGATGTGTATATAGGAAAGGCTTCAGGCATTCACCTTCTCACAACGTTTTTGAAGATATATTTAATTGTATCTGGGTCTGTCCTAGATTACTGGAACAAAACAAACATCATTCTATTTCTTTCATTTGGCCTTAATAAAAGTGGATTGCAAATTGCTTCTCAAAATTCTGGCTAACTGCGGTACTGCAGTCATAACTCAGTGAGTGGTGATAGAGAAATATGGCTTCATCCCTGGCTGTGATACCAGCAATCAAATTTCGATGACCACCACATGAGTGGGCCTTGTTTTCCTCAAGACTCTTGGCTGGCCTACATCTCCTAGATGCAGAAAAGGCTCTTGACAGGGACAATTGGGAGTTCTTGGGGCCTACATTATTGACAATGGTTTTTGGGGGGCCGTATAACACCATGGAAGACTATACTTTGATACCAAATGGGGGGTTATACCTGGAGAGATAGTAGCAAATGTATTTTGATATGATATGATATGATATGGCATTTGTAACGCGCCTTTACACAAGTGTTTCAAGGCGCAGCAGAGATGCTTGTTGTCACCATTACTTTTGTCCATTGATATTGAGCTGACCTAATGAGTTCCACACATCTTAGTCTTCAATGATTAAAACAAGAACTATCAATGGAATTAGCAGCACCACAATTGCAACTTATGCCCATGACAGATTGATTGTTACTCAGAGTTATATAATAGCATATGATCACGTTTTTCTTATTGCCAAGGAGTTTGGGGAGGTTTCTGGCGACAAGTACAATTGGGAAAAACAGTTTCTATGAACTGGTGCATCCCAACTTTCTTCAAGAAGAAGAATCACCAGAGCATGTTTCAGAAAAGGAGTAATAGAACCAGATCCACACTAATGGTTCAGCACCTGGGCATCCCATGCAGCAATGGTGGGCATTACCTGTTTCAGTATGGCCAGAGGAATGGGATCAAGTAGGGAAGCAGATTTCATTTTATTAGCAGTGGTGACTATATCAGCTGGCATGAAGGAAGTGAAACTGAACCATAAGTGCGGGTAATTCCTCATCACAATGTCTGCTACAGGTTCCTCTGTCATCAAACCAGATGATAAGATTTTCTCATGAATAACCAACATTTTCTCTATGAAATAATTAGATAGGGAATCACAGAGTGTCTCTGAGGGAGATACCATCTCCTCAGAAGGAGCTGATATAGATGACGGTACACCAGATTGAAAAGCTCCCTGGGTTGATTTAGGGAGGTTTCCACTTGGTTGGCATAAAAGATACACTTTGCCTCAGCAATAGCTTTATGGCAGGTAGAAGTAACCTGACACAGTCAAGCTTTACCTGTTCGGTTTTTCTCCGTTGAAGCCATAATGTTCTAAGATCATTATTGAACCATGTTTCAGAAGGACCATGATGGGCCTTAGAGGGTTTTAACGGGGTGAGAGAATCAGCAGTGGCAGTGAGAAACTGCCCAAAAGGCATCAAAGTAGGAACTTGCAAGGCCTCACACTAGTCACTCAAATAAGCTGAAATATGCAAGGCTTCAATCGAATGCCATTTTCATTTCAATGAACATCGAGTGTTAGCAGTAGCAGAAGGAGGCTACATTCCAATTAAGAAAGGTATAATAAAATGATCAGTCCATGAAATGCGTAAAGCTGGATAGATGGAGTTCAGCATCGCCGATGGAAATACTAGATCAATCGTATTTCCTAGCTGATGGGTGGATTCAGTTACAATCTGTTGTAAATCTAGGTTGCCCATAGCAGCAAGCGTGCAGTCGTGTGATCCAATGGGTCATTCGGTTTACGATTGAAATCTCCAACTATTAATACGTTGGGAAAATTGACCTTCAAATTGGCAGCAAGTCCACGGAAATATATATAACAAATAGGATATGCACAGTAATGGATGTCGCAATCACTAAACGAACCTACAGCGCTTCCATTCTTATATTATGTGTAAGCGGCATGACTGTCGCGCCCAGTGAAGATTTTTAAATCAAGGCGATGTTGCCACTAGGATGAGCAGAAACACAATCTAACCGGAGGATGTTATAATTACCCGTGAGAGCTTGGACTACCGCTGGGGCTGATGAATGATATAGTCAGGTTTCGGTCACACAGGCAATATCAGGGCAATATTCATGGAAAAGATAGTAGCATGACGCCACATGTGCCATCAGGGAACGCATATTAAACAGAAAGCATTTCAGAGAATCTGTGCGCTGGGCTATTATGCCCAAACTCACCATCGGTGAAGCCGCAACTATGAGGCAAAAACAAGAATTTCCTCGTGGAGTGGACTAAAGCAGCTACGATACGCCTCGTGCAAGGCCGTTCGCGTCACGGACGGTCACAGGCAAGGTTAACTTTGGCCGACAAGGCACACTCCCTCTGCTCTCATCCTCTACGCTTCTAGGCCAGTATCCGTGCATGAATGCACATGCTATCGCCAGAAGCCAATCCGCAGGCTAATGCTGGATAGACACAGACAAAAGACTGGGCGCTATGTGCAAGTCAGAACTGAAGTTACTTGAGTCACCCAGGCACGAGACCCCGTACTGCTGTAAACAGGCCAGACACCCTCTCGCCGAACTAATCAGCTACAAGGAACCTAAGTAGAATTAAAATACATAATGAAACCAAGAAAAATCAAATCATGAATAAAGCACTGAGCGTGTTTGAAAAATGAAAAGTGAGGCGTCCATTCACTCGCCCTGGCACCGGAGCACAGCCCCTGTCCTAAAAGGATGAAGGGTGAAGGCTTACCTTGATTCCTAGGTGTTTCTCTTGACTAGCACCCCATTGTTCATGTTCGAATTGTCGACATGCTATTGCTGGTTTTCAATATTCCCCTGGGTCACTTAAAATATAAGTAGTGTACATTTCATCATCTGTAAAGGTATGCGTGATGACTTCTACTCTATGTTTCCGCTCTATACATGGACACAGTCCTTCTTTTGTATCTGTTATGTACCAGCTGGGCTCCATCTTTGAATGTCTGTGAACCCGGCAGGTATAGATATTAATCAACTATAGAACTTGCTGTGCATGATTACAACATGCCTATTAACAGGTGCCTCGAGGCAAACCATTTTGGAGGCACATAATCGCTACTCAAGGAGTTGTGGTGTAGCAGGAAAATACTTTTATTGCATGTATAGATTCTGCTAAGATCGGGTAAACCAATTCCTGAAATATTGTGCCATTCTATGCTTTCATTAAGCACCTGGGCGTTTGAACCAGACAATTAATTTGTGCTTTATATTAGTTTCCCTTTTATGGCTGACTGACTTCGGCCTTTGATCTTCATTAAAAATGTTCCAACTGAAATCTTCTGTGCCGTGCTCTTCTCTGACATGAAATGTTTCTCCAATGGTGCTGTGTCTATTTACGTTTATGCAACTCCTCTGTTCTATGTCCATCGTTTTAGTTTTGTATTTGGTTTTTTCTACGTATCTTAGACCACATCGGCACGTGATCATAAAGGCTGCATTCTGGTTTCACAGTTAGTCATCTCCCTCATTTTCCACATACATTTTAACTTCATGTTGTGAGTTTTTAAACCGTAGATATAAATGTGCCTGTATGGGGTTGAGTACCCATTGTTGCATGAATGGAATGTGTCTGGTGAATAGAGGTCTTATATCATTTCTCATGCCCAACTGTTTAATGGAGGTACTTTTCTTGTACACAAAGATAGGAAGTCAAAAAGGTTACTGTTCCTTTCTTAAAATCCTCCAGTGTCTCCTGATAATGGTATTGATTTGCAGGAGGCATTAGTAAAAGTGTTGACAGATATGAGGTTATTGTCCTTACCGTTCCTTGGTGTGTCAACTAGAAATGCCTCTGTACTAGTAGTATAGACACTTTTGGCTGACTTTTTAACTAGACTATTTTGGTATCCTCTTTCTTCAAAATGATGTATCAAGTAGTTGGCCTCCTCTTCATATGATTCCCTCTTGCTACTGTTCCTTTTGAGCTTAAAAACTGGCCAAATGGGAGGTTATCTTTAACACATTCTTAGTATGAAGTTTTTCCTTCCCTTTATTGTAAGAGAATATACAAGTGTACTCAGTAGTTGGGAAGGATTTGTTTCTTTAAAACTGTGTGTTACCCTCATTTAAAACTCTTTTAGCAAGTAAGGCCTCAGATCAAATACTATGTGGCTGATCTTGAAAAGGTAATAGAGAAAAGTGTACTACTTTCTATTTCGGCAACTCTTTAAGTTCCCCATTATAACATTAAATCCAATGCAAACAAAGACAATTCAGCACATAAAAGGCAATGGTTATCCCGAGCAGTTATGACACTTTAAACAAGCAATGGCAATGCCAACAGTTTGCTCGTTTGTGTCGGCATGAAGAAGGCACTTGCCAGGCACTGCCTTAGTGGTATTAACTGGTCATTGATGGTAGCAGGTGCAAGATGGTGTGAGTACCTGGGCATCTAATAGCAGTGTCTGGCAAATGCCTAATATGTATACACAAGCCAAAACTTTGCCAATAGTTGTTTTAAACAAGACTTCAGTGAAGGACACCCATAGTGTTTATTAATCGAGTGGCTGAAGGCAGGCCTGGTTGAGACATTTCTATTACACCAGCAGCAGGTTAACAGCTCCATTTAAGTTATTGGACCTCATAACATTCTCTGGTAATTCCAGCAGGATACCGGCAAACTGTATTACTGCTTCTGCCGCCTGATATGCCGTAATTACCAGCATATTACAGATGGTGGGAGTACCGGTAAATCCCCAATCCATGGAGTCATACAGGACTCCATGGGGGGGATTGCTGGTATTACTACACCAGTAATACCGGTGCCAATAATACCGGCTGTTTTTTGCCAGTGGGGTGCCTGATTTACCCGATTCCCGATTCCCGCTCGGCCTACGCCCGGCCCGACCCCCTCCGCCTCTCCCTTTGTGGGGAGCCG
This sequence comes from Ambystoma mexicanum, assembly GCF_040938575.1. Taxonomy (NCBI): domain Eukaryota; kingdom Metazoa; phylum Chordata; class Amphibia; order Caudata; family Ambystomatidae; genus Ambystoma; species Ambystoma mexicanum. The sequence continues at coordinate 1,080,352,974 of NC_090921.1, forward strand.
GACGGAGAGGCGGTCCAGAGTCGGCACGGGCAGGGGGGTCGGGTGGGACCGCTAGAGGGGCCGAGCTCCAGGTACCTGGTCGAGAGGGAAGGTCGCCCGCTGGGCCGGCGGGCCTGGCCATCGCTCGCCCATGCGGACGTGAGCGGCCGGAACCTCGACACCCACCCGTCGAGTGTGCCCGGCTGCGCCATGGCTCAGGGCTCACCCAGCGTGCCGGGCCCCTAACCGCCCTGGGGAGGTGTCCCTCGAGAACGGCCAGGCTTCCCTCGGCTCCCGGCTGCTCCTACTCAGGGGATTCCCTGCTGACCGGGGTGTGCCCACTCCGATGCCCGGCCTGAGCCACCACTGGGGAGCTTCCGGGCTGATCGGCCTTCACTCTGCTCGGAGGGGAGAGCCGCCCATGTGGGGGCCCTCCCCGAAGACGGGGGCATACCTTCGACACGGTCCAGAGGCGGGTGGAAGCAAATTGCTTGAAACAACAGCTGAGGCTGGCCAAGCAGTCCAACCCTAGACGTACCAATTGCGTCAAAGAACGCCCCCAGCAGGCCAGTCTCTGCTGGGGCGCTGCTCGTGGTGCACGACCCCCCCGGCCGGCCGGCCAGGCCTGGGGGGTGCTCTGGTTTTGCCGCAGAGCCCGGGTCGGGGCAGCGAGCGGTGAGAATACCCTGGAGGACGCGCAGACATGTCCTTCTCCCCCCTGTCTATAGTAATCCGCCTGGACGAATTATCCCATAGGATTCTATGTTTTCAAAAATCTCTGTGAGTGACTCCATGGATGTGAGAGGTAACCGGTATTGCTTCACGAATACTGGAGCCACATCGAGGTCCGTGGGTATTGTGGTTGAATGTATTTCCATGCATCCACAGTCATATGAATCCACTGCAAAGATATCCTGAAAATCTAGAAACACCTGTTTCAGCTTCTGTTTTTGTTCCCTGGTCTCACAGACATCAGCAAGATTGATTTGTTCTTCAACCATCTGCTGAATGCCTGGAAAGACCTCAGGTGTGGCAATTTCAGTGGTATCCTATAAGGAGCCTGGACGCTTTTGCCGAGAGGTCCTCCTCTGTCGCTCCGAGCGCGCACATTGCAAGAGAGCTCAGTCACCTTCCTGCGGATTACTATAGAGACAAGAGATGACACATTATTGGAGCTTCTGACTAAAGTAACTGTGGACATATCAGAAATAAAGGCCAGGATGATTAATACTGAGGAAAATATTCAGCACTCATGGTTAAGGTTTTTGGAATTGAAGATCATTTATCAGCTGCAGATGAAAAGACCTTAAAATTGGAGGAGAAAATCAACAAGCTGGAGGCACAAAACGGAAAACTGCTGGAAAAACTGTCAGAACAAGAACATTTCTCAAGGAGAAACAACATTCGAGTGGCTGGTTTTCCAGAAAATGTTGAGCATGGAAATCCTATGCAGTTTTTGGAGGAAGCTTTAATCTTAATTCTGAAGTTGGATTCATATGTTTCTCTGGAAATAGAAAGGGCTCATAGGTCCTTAGGAAGAAAACCAGCAATGGGTCAATGACTGAGACATTTCATGGGGAAGTTTCTCAGATACCCTATTAAGGAACTTATTTTGAAAAAGTCATGTGAATTGGGTGATCTGGCATGGGGTGGCAACAAAGTTATGATATTTGGTGATCTTAATAAAGATTTATTGGACAAAAGGAGACTTTTTCAGGCGGCGAAGGAGAAGGCGAGAAATATGAAAATGCAGTATTATTTGGTCTATCCTGCAGTCTTAAGGGTGGTGGCTGATGGCCAAACTCACTCCTTTATGGGTCATATAAGTGCTGAAGCTTTTTTATTAAATGTGAGTCCTCACACATGGAAACTACACCATCTGAGCCCCAGAATAGTGCTTCTAAGAAAAAAAGGTGATTCATTATGATTCTACTTGACATTAACTCCATCTTTATTGTTCTTTTTTTTTTGGCTTTTAATGTTTCCATTACTAAATTTTTTCTGTTACAATATTTGGATTTCAACGTCTTCAGAATGTGCTGCATGGTCAAATGTATGCAAGCAGTGTGGAATGGTGTAGTTTTGAGTAAAGCACCTTACTACTCAACACGCTGATCATTTCACCAGTGCACGCAAGGCTTCTATTTATGGACAGAAACCTTCGGAATACTGTAAGATTGTTGCTGCACAACGTGGAGCACTGGAGAAAATGGTTTTGGACGCAGAGAGGGTGATACAGTTATTTTGAATATGCTCCTTTCAATTCATCATTATAAAAATGCTCACCAATTATACGGCTTCGCCCACCTCAGTGACTACTCATATTAGGTCGTATGCATGGGGCGTCAGGAATGGTGTCGACGGCAGACGAGGCATTAGATTTGGAAATGTGTGCCCTTCAATCTGTGAATCTCTGTCCGATGTTCTTGGAAGGTGGCTCTAGAGAGACAATCTTCTGCCGGATGGACGATCCCTCTGCAGCGCGAGACATTGCACTCAGTATATTTTGCTACACGGACCTGTATGGTAGTCCGGAAATGCATGTGTGCAATAAATAATACGAAGCGCTATTAAGTGTTGCAGATATATTGAGACAAAGAAAGTTGTTTGAAAGGTTGCTTATCTGGAGATCAACATTACTAGAGATGCGAGTTGATCCTGGACATGGAGTGAGGATGGAAATAAAAAAAGAAAAAAAGAAAACAATGTGTAGACATTCTACGCTGTCATGAGTCATCCGTGTCATGCTGATAAGTTGATACCTCTGTCGTACGAAGTCACTGGCTTTATAAACTTTGGAAAACAATGTCTCCAACTCTGAGCAATCAGGCCATTCTTGGTGTAAATTGAATGGCTGTTGACTTTTATGAATTCAGTAGGTTATTACATGGTGATAGGAAGGATTGATTATATTCTTGCTCCAATGATTGCAGTGGGACTCGAGACAGATTTTTGCTTGGCTTCTGTTGAGTATTTATTTTGATATTGGCTACAATATGGTACTCAACTTCGTTTGGATTGGTGACACATTATCTTTGAAACATGTTGTCGGTCCTTTTTCCGGGTCTACAGCATCATAATACTACATTGGAAGTATCTGCATCTGGACATTTTCTGAAATGTTGTTATTGATATGTGGTTAACATGTTTAGAAAGGTTGAATTTATCGTTTATGCTGAATGTTGTAGCATTGTTTCTGACTTTGAGATCTGGGTAATATTTGAGATATTAATATATTAACTGTTTTTTTTTTATTGACATAGTGGGTTTAGTGGTATAGTGGTGTGGGGCATGGGGGTCTCTGATGTGGTGGGTCTTTTATTGTTGATACAAGATAACATTATTTAATTATTCCTCATACTAGTCGATTTCTGTTGTTTACTGTCGGTTTACAATGGGAATAATTAAAATTAATTATAGGGTTAAAGTGCTGTTGCATACAACATTAGTGTGGTTATGTTTTCTGCAAATTTGATATTATTTAATGTTGAATCCAGTATTTTAAGTGAAAGATAGCTGATTGATTGGATCTGACTAATGTTTGACTACCGGATGGGTGGGTGTACATATTACTAATTGATTAAATATGGAAATGTAATAAGACTAGGTTCAATGCCATGATTATTAGAATATTGAGGGGGAGGTGAATAGGAATTCTGCTGGCTGTTATTAAAGGGAGAAATATTGTGATTGTAAATGGTTTGGGCATAGGTTCTGAGGGTTGTAGTTTACTAGCAATGGGTTATATGTTTACTTTGATTTGTCCTGGACTTCGACAATATTCAAGATGATTTGGTTGTTGTTTATGTTTTGTGTTATGTTTGTTTGTTTTATGTTTCTTTGGGGAGAGGGGCTATCCACACTTTTTTACTTCACTTTACTCATGGTCGTGGGAGCAGTTTTGATTATAGGATTCAACCTTTGTATGTTGGACATGGATATTTTGATTAATCATTGAATTGCAGATGATGGGGTCGTTACATTTTGTCACATAGAATGTTAAAGGGATGAATTGTCCCAAGAAGGGGAAATCTCTAATGCTCAAGTTAAGAAGGGAAAAAGCAGATGTCATCTTCTTACAGGAGACTCATTTAACTGAACAACCGGGTACTTTTTATTGCACTTCAAAATATATGAAAGTTCTGTTAAATTGTTACTCAGGCAGATCAAGAGGTGTTGGTTTGCTGTTTCGAAAAACTTTAGGCATGAAAGTTGCGAATGTTGTTATGGATGATGGATGATTTATTTTAGTTGATGTATTATATGAAGGGAAGCTTTTGACATTGGGATCTGTGTATAGCCTTTGTACAAATGGTATTGGTTTTTTAAAAAACCTTAACAGATTGTTTAAAATCCATGAAGGGTGACAAGATTGTTTTGGGCAGTGATTTCAATTGTGTTTTGGATGCTTCTTTGGACAGACTGTCAGTATGTACATTTTCGGGTTTCAAATTGAGTGGTGTTTTTAATAACTTTCTAGCCACATTTGATTTAGTGGATAGTTGGAGATTATTACATCCCAAAGATGAAGAGTTCACGTTCTACTCGTCAGCTCATGATTCTTACTCAATATTGGATTATTTGTTGGTGACAGACACATTGGTTGATGATATTGTGGGTTTTGCTATAGTTGAGAGATACCTTTCGGACCATACTTTGGGAAAATTGAATATTGATAGGAAAATGGGGACACTGAATAGAGACAAATGGAGATTAAAGACATTTATTCTGAATGATGAGAAGGTTTGTGAGGAGCTAAATGTTTTTATTGGCAATTTTTTGGGGGATAATTTGGACTCTGCAGATGATCTGGTGGTATGGGATGCTTTTAAGGCTACCATTCGGGGAGAATTGATTAATTGGACATCCAGAACGAGAAAAGAAGGGGAGAAACAGATAAATGATCTCGAATTGAAATTGAAACTCATGCAGCAAAAATATGCACTATCTGGTAAGAAAGGGGATAGGTTGAAAGTTGATGAGGCTAAGAATAAGTTGAAATAGGTTTTAGATGAACAGGTTGGAAGAGGCTTATATTTCATGAAGCAAAGATTTTGGGATAAGGGGATAAGAGTGGTCATTTATTGGCTAATAGGTTGAAGAGTCTGACTGAAAGGTTGTTGATTCATAAGATTTCAGATAATGCTGGGAACATTATGGTTAAAAATAGAGCTATTTATGCTCTTTTTATGCTTCCTTATACTCAGAGATTTCTTAGTCTGACGAAATTATGCTGAATCATTTTTTTGGAAAGATAGAATTGCCAATTCTGTCGGAGGAAGGGAGAGAAGTCTTAGATGCCCCAATTTGTGAAAGTGATGTGAGTGAAGCAATTTGTCTCCTTAAAGGTGGTAAATCTCCAGGTTTTGACGGGTTACCGATTGAATTTTATAAATCCTTTAGTTTGACCTTGGTCCCAAGATTGTGCAGGCTCTATAATCAGTTTCTCTCAGAAGGGAAGTTATCTCCCTCAATGCTGGAGGAAGTTATCACGCTAATTCCTAAGCAAGGAAAGGACTCAACCAAATGTGGTAGTTACAGACCTATCTCTCTATTAAATGTAGATATGAACATTTTCACAAAGATTATGGCTATTAGATTACAGAAGTTCATAGGGGAGCTGATAGATTACTCACAGGTTGGTTTTATGAACAATAGGTATGGATACAATAATATTAGAACCTTGTTGAATATAATTGGCCTTTCAAAAATTGAAGTGGATGAAGTTTTGATTGTGTTTTTGATGCCAAAAAGGCGTTTGAATGTGTCAATTGGTCTTTCCTAAATTACACGTTGATTCGGATGGGTTTCGGTCTGCAATTTCTGAATATGGTTGGTTCTCTACAATATGATATCTCAGCTATAATATGGGTTAATGGAGTACTGTCTAATTCCTTCAAATTGTTTAGGGGAACTAGGCAGGTGTGTCCACTTTCTCCCTTCTTGTTCAATTTAGTGCTTGAGCCATTGTTGACATATATTAGGCAGGTTAGGAATATTTGTGGATGGAAATTAAATGATGGTGAGGTAAAGGTGTTAGCATATGCTGTTGATTTAATGGTAGTGTTGTCGAATCCGGTTGAAGGGGGAACTTTGCTTCGGAGTATGTTACAAGAGGTGGAAAAGCTATCGGGTTATAAGGTTATTTGGGGAAAAACAATTGTTTTTCCATTGAAAATGAATCCACTAAGTAGAAGGTTGTTGGACTAGGATTGTCAATGGACAGAGGTTTCAGTTAAGTATTTGGGTGTTTATTTGGTACGGGACATAAGAAGGACAGTAGATTTTAATGTGGATAAATTAAAGGAAACTCTATTGAAAGATATTTGTAGATGGGATAGATTAACTTTGAATTTATGGGCTAAAATAAATGCAGTTAAAATGGTGCTGCTTCTAAAAGTATTAAATGATATACAATCACTTCCCCTAAGATTTAAAAAAAAAGGTGTTGAAATGCATTGATAAGATTTTTATGGAATGTCTATGGGGTGTGGGGAAAAAACGAAGATACCAAGATTTATTTTGGCACGCAGTGTTAGGGATGGGGGTTTTGGATACCCATTATTGGAAAATTACTACAAGGGATTCCTTTTAAAAAAAGCTTATTATTATTTTAGGGAAGATGGATATCCAGATCCATTTTGGCTTCGGATGGAAAGGAAAAGTTGGACCCTTTGCCCATTGACTGTTTATATTCGTATGGAAAGTTACAGAAACCTAAGTTAAAGATTGAGGAGTTAGAAGTTACAAAATCGATTTTGGTCTCGATAATTGAAGGATGTGGTGAGACTGTGTTCCTTTATAGCATTGCTTCCATTTGGTTGAATCCGGGTTTGCAGATTGGCAACAAAATATTATATTGGAAAGGATGTGCTAACAAAGGGATTTTGAGGTTAGGAGATGTGTGGGAAAATGATCGAATGGTTGCGTTTCAGGTACTAGTACTCCGATTTGGATTGAATAATAGGGAAATTGAAAAGTATAGATGTTTGAAGCAGTAACTGTTGGAAAGGTATCAAATGTTAAGTAAACCATTGAGTGACAACCCACAAATGTGTGTATTATATGGTACTGCTCCAAATGTAGGTTCCACGTTTACTAAAGTGTTACCTGTACAGGAATGTATGTGGGTTTCTTGGGAGACTCTACAAATAAAGTGGGTGACTGAATTGGGGAGTGAATTATCTGAGAAGGATTTGGATAATGCCTGGAGGGTGGCAGTGAGAGATAAAATGGATTTGAATTTAAGATATGTTCATCAGCGGATCTTAGGGCGCATTTATTGGACTCCAGTGAGGATGAAGGCGAGGGGCTTGATTGATTCGGATTTGTGTTGGGGGTGTAATCGTTTAAGAGGAACTTATTTACATATGTTATGGGAGTGTGAAAGAGTGCTTACCTTTTGGAAGGATGTTCTGGATCGAGTGGATCTAGTGCTGGGAGGTTCATTTCCTCGAAATTTTAAATCTGTGATTTTTCTCTCAAATGAGAATAACATTTTGAGTATTGGTCGTGCTTCTGATTGGATTGATAGGGCATTGATGACAGCAATAAAACATATTATGAAGTTATGGAAATCACGAACAAAAACACATATTGATGGTTGGTTGGTGGATATGCGCATATTATCGGGATATGAAAAGTCTTGTGCTTATCGGCTTCATCGAGAGTCTGAATACTGCGAAAGTTGGGAATCCTTCAATGATTCATTTGGGTGAAGTATAAAGTAAATTGGATTGTGTATTGTTTGGGGATTTTGGAGGAGGGTTCATTGCTACATGGTTGATGTGATTGTATTTAAAAGAATGGTTAGTATGTTGTTACTTTTGTGATTCCCACAAATATTATTATTGTTATATATGAAAAATTAAAAAAAGATGAAACAAAAAAACAAGTTCCAATGGAGGAGGTGTCATTGAGTAGGTTGGAGTGAGATTAAGTTTGGATTTTTTTGGGCTATTTTTTGTTGTAGTACAGATACTTTGCCAGCTGCGGCATTTTGGATGGTGGAGCACCATGTTCATTTTTGATGGTGTGGTCTGGGGTGGGTGCTGGTTATTCTAATTCATGGAGGATTGTAAATAATTCTCTGGTATCAGATTGCACGTTTCAGTTTCTTTGGTTATACACTTCACTTTTAGCTTTAATTATTTATTTTTTATAGTTATTTGCTACGGTTTGGAAGTGGGCTTTGTTTGCAGGTGTTCGGACTCAGGCCAGGTGTTTTCAAGTCTTTTGGTTGTATGTATGGTATGGAGTTCAGGGGTGAACTAAGAGATCATGTGTGCAGTGGGTTTGGCTTTTCTAATTTTCAGAGGGGCTACTTTTTCAATGGCAGCAAACATAATTTTATTGAAGGTGCTGATCAATATTGAGGGGTCAAGGTCAGAGTGTGGCAGGTCCAGTATGGGTGTTAGAAGTGGTAGCATGTTGTCTTGATTGATATTTTTCATAGTTCTGGTTGGTAGCGCTGATGCTATTGTGAGGTGTTTGGTCGTTCTAGTAGTGATATTAGTGGTAAAGGTTATGGTGTTGTGGTCTGACCAAGGTGTAGGGGTGTTAGAAAGGATCTCAGTGATGCAGTTGGTATCTGCTATCCAATCTAGGCTACGTCCTTTTCATGTGTGTGTGAGTAGATTCTTTGAGTAAAGCCTTGCGCTTTCATAGAATTGGCCAAGAGGCTTGCTTGGGTGTCTAGAGGGTCATTCAAACCTATGTTGAAGTCACCCATAATGATGACTTTGGAGAGAGGTTTCATAGTATGTGCCAGAAGAGATATGATGTCATCTTCAAATGTGGACAAGGTGCCTGGGGGCCTATAGATAATGTGTAGAGTCATTGTGCAGGTATGTGCAATGGTGATTTTTAGCGTGATGATTTCTCCTGCAGTGAAGGGGAATTCGGGTGTGATTCTTATATTCAACGCTTTCTTAGCTATTAAAGCTACTCTGCCTCATTTTGAATGTATTCTGTCCTTCCTGGATATATAATACCCCTCAGGGATGACTAGTGAAAGAAGAGGACCTGAAGCCATGTTTCGGTGACTTCCATGAAGATTTTAATGACATTAGCTATGTCCAGAGCATGGGCATTGATGAATTTAGCGTTAACTAGTGCTCCTTTTAGTATGGTGTCATTGGTAGTGGCTGGGATCCTGGTGATGTGATGAGTTTCTATAGAGTGATTGGTTTCTGCTGTCTGTGCTAGCTGCTGGGTCTGGGTCAAAATAGAGAGTGTTTTAGCCCAGATTGAGTTAGCAGTAAGGTGTGAGATAGGCGCTGCACTGGGGTGGCTGTGAGCCTTAGGTTTCTTTTGGTTATGAGTGAGAGTATCCATGGCGGAAGTAGGGTGAGGGTGTTTCATCTGACGGGTGCTAAGTTGTAGAGTTAGTTATATTAGCAATAGATAGATGCAAGTGAGGCCTGTCATAGCAAGGGATGTTAGTGGTTATAATATTCAGGCATATGATCAGTAAAACGTGGGGATACTAGATTTGAGAGCAGTACTAGGTTCAGTGGTCAAGGCAGTAACTAAGGCAAAGTCATTTCAAATTTCGGCATTCAGAGCAAGTAACTAGATTCAAGAGCAGTACTAGGTTCAGTAGTCAAGGCAGTAACTAAGGCACATAATTACAAGGTTCTGCATTCAGAGCAAGCAACTGGATTCAAGAGCAGTACTTGGTTCAGTAGTCAAGGCAGTAACTAAGGCAAAGTAATTGCAAATTTCGGCATTCAGAGCAACTCAATACATGTTTCTGTAGTAATTAGGTTCAAGGCAATACATGCATCTGCGGGTGCAATACCATTCGTAGCAAACTTCCGTCTGGTTATCGCTTAATAAGCCGAACTAGGGGCATTGCTAAAGCTATGATAGAAGATAGGTGCATAGAGATATTGAGCCAATGGGGGTGCTTATTATTACAGTCGGCTAGATATGCTGTTGGTTAATATATGCAAGGCAACGTATGGCTAGGTATAGTATTTGGGAGTGCACTAATAGGTGAGAAGACACCTTATAGGTTGACTAAATCATCCATACAAATCGAGAGGGGGTACAGCGATATGCATACAGTGTTCAACCGTGGGTGGGGCTAACAACGCTATGAGGCACATTCCATTCAGCGATTGGCAAGCAATAGAAATAAAACCATTAAGCTAAAAGGAGCGTACAACGTCGGTGGTCGGTACAATGCACATTTAAGCATAGGTATGCTAGTCAAGTAAATTACATGCAATCAGTACACAGGCTCGAGGCAATATAGCCAAGAGGGGTAGAGAAGAGTGTTCTGGAATCAGAGGCACCAGTCAGAGGAATGCAGTGCCTCATTTCAGTGGTTGGTGTGGGCGAACTTACAGAGTGTGTAGTCTCTCGGCGTCTGGTGCTGAGGTTGAGGTCACAGGTAGCAGTAGAATAGTGCACAGTGGGTGGGCCCTTGGCCCTTAGGCCCAGGATTGGCTGGCTTGCATGACTGTGCTCAAGATAACTTTCTCGAGGATGAAAGTCTAAGGACCAATGACAATACTTTCCCTCACAAAGTCTATGCGGAATACACTTGTCAGGGGGTACCCCCCAGTTTATGTGGATTGGTACTCCTACCATGTTACCAACCACAGGGAAAACTAGAACTAGTGGCTGGCATTGGGAATTCCAGGGTGAATGATGCCCTGGAACCCTCTGCTAGGCACATAATAGGTCCAGAAGTAGTCAGGTGGCAGATTTGATGGTGGTGGTACATCAAGCCATCCTCACTGCAGCACACCACCAACTCAAACAAATGGTCATAATTACTGACTTTGATTATGCCAGGAATGGGTTTGTGTAACACCTGATTAACTGGAAAAATTGAGGCATGCTATGTGCAATCAATAAACCACTAAAGTATAGGAAATGAAACTGCTAAAGTATGGGAAGTGAATTCAATCAATCGATGATCTGGTAACCTCTAATGAGATGACCATCTATTGGAAAAAGATCAGAGGTTACTCTAAATTAAAGGGACCAGTCAAAACTGGAAATTACTTGGCTGACCAGTTGGCCAAAACTGGAGCCATTCACAGGTATCTCATAGAAACTGGATCCATGTTGGATGAAATCCAGGTTGCTGCTGTCACCAGGTCCCAAACCTGTGCCAATAATGAACTTTCAAATGCCCAGTGGAGTAAAGAAACCCCAGATGAAGATTTGATTACTGCACAAAAAGAGGACCCAATTTTTGGGAAATGAATTTTCCTCTGACAGAATATGATTATATCAGAAAGGAGGATCTCCAGGTGTTGATGAAATGTTCCAAAATGTTCCCAATCCAAGACGGTTTACTGGTACGGAGATAGATATCTGTACATGACCAGTGGGTGATACCTACCTGATTCCAAATCCTGATGTTAAATCACACCCATCACACGGCCACTGCTCGTCATAGGGGGTTCATACCACATTATAAATCCTGCGAGAGATCGCATATTGGCCCCACATGGGCCAGGACCTCAACCTCTACTTAAAGGGGTGTGTTGTGTGTGTCCAGTTTTAGACACACAGAGCACCCCTACAGAAAAGGGGAATAACACTGCCTTGGTCCGATTTGCAAGTCGATTTCATCAGGCCAGTGATTTGCTCCTATAGAGGAAACAAGTACATGTTGCCCATGACATGCTTGTTTACCAAGTGGGTAGAATGTCTTTCGGCACCGAATTGTAAGGCGGAGAAAGCTGCTGCACTAATGATCAACCACATCTTCTCTCGTTCGGCCTTCCACAAAGTATTGAGTCGGTCTAAGGAAGTAATTTTACCAGCGAGGTGATGACCAAGATTTGGGAGATACTAGGGGCAAAAAGAAAGCTCCACATTGCCTACTGCCCAGCCTATAGCGGGGGAGTTGTGAGGTACAATACAACTATTGTGGGCATCTTGAAGAAGTCTGTGGCAAACTGTACACAAAGTTGCGACATCCGATTACTGCGTGTACTAATGGCCATTAGGTGCACCGGGTCTTCTGCAACCAAAATGTCTCCATTTCAGCTCATGACTCAGTGAAAAAATGGTGCTCCTCAGCATCTGCTCTGCAGAACTCAAGAGCAGAAACTGATCAACGCATCCACTACCCATGAGTACATTGATAATTTAAGAAAACACCGTCAGCATGTTTTTGCTTATGATCAGCACAATATAGAAAAGTCGTCAGAAGGAATGAAAGGCTACTACGACTTAAAAACTACCAAGAAGGAGTACAAAGTAGGAGACAGGGTCTGCCGGTACAATTTCCAAAGGAACCAGACCAAGGAGCAGAAGTTCCTCGCCTCTTGGTGCAGTGCCTTTGAAATAGTCAATAAAATCTCACCTGTCGCCTATATGATCTGCATCCCTAAAGGAGAACATACTGAAATGAAATGGGTACATATCAATCAGTTGAAGAGCTGTCACCTAAAACAGACTTTATGACTGATTGAAGAGGATGGAAACCCAGATGGAGAACATTGCACATTAACAGGGAGTAAAGGAAGCTATACTCACAAAGAATGTATACAAATCAGGATGGAAAAAATATAATATGTGTAGAAATGTTCATGTAAGCGAAATAAATGTCAATGTGTTATGTGATTTTGTTTGGTGTTTCAAGTTGTATGCCTATTTGCCAGGGAAAGAAGTATTGTATAATATACTTAACCTCTCTCTTACTCTCTGCAGACTCAATAACTCCTTACCTTCACAGCCTAGGGGTAGGAGGTTCCAGAAAGGGAGGGGTTACAGGACCAAATCCCAAAATCTGAAGAGTGGAGTGCAGACCAGAGCACCACTCCCTCAGGACAGGAAAAGAATGGACATGCTCCAATGAGGAAATTCATGGAAAGAGCCAAAGCAAAAACAAAACAAAAACCCTACTCTCCCTTGCTCTTGTTTTATAGGACAACTGAGACAAAGACCCTGGAGGGGGACTTGCGGGGTGAAAATTCAGCTCATAAGTGACAGAGGTGGAGAGGCCATGCTAGGCCCCTATTGTGAGAGTGAATCTGCCTAATGAGGAGTTCCATTGAAATATAAAAGGCAGTACAAAATCATGATTTTAGACACAAGGCCTCGTGAAATGGAAAGAAAATGGACAGGTGCACAAGTGAAGGGGATTCTACATGAGAACTTAAAACTGATGGATATGCAAAATGAATAAGAAATACCATGTGATGCTGCAGATGCTGACTTTGTGTAAACTGGGAAAAGGCACCTTTTTGACGGATTCAAAACTGCAGCAGTACGCATGGGAAAAATATACATTGAAATGATAGGCATGTGAAAAATACCAAGGCGGAATTGTGCCTTACATTTAAAAAGTGAAGCAAAGTTACATATTTCAGGGAAAGACACATACTTTTCACAAATGAACTGGCATTCAAATGGAAAGGCTGTTAAGGATTTCAATCAGGTTACACACACATTGTTCTCAGCCTAATATGTAGTGGACAACTGAGATGCTTTTCTCCTTATTTATTTTATGCAGATTACATTTGAGATGGTACACAACTCGTATCACACCCCCTTTTCATATACCATGGGTCACAATGGACCATGAACCAGGCTGGTTGGTTAAATGCGGTATATTTATTTATGTATTTTAAAATTCAAAAGAAAACATATGATTTTTAATATGGGGCAACAATCACCAATGGTGTGATAATTACAATGAAATTGTGAGCAATGCACTTGGTTAACCTTCCCCTAGAACATATATACAGCACAATGGAATAGGAGCACATTTTGATTTAGCAAAGATAGCACCCAAGTTAAGGTTTCCCGCTGTAATGTTCCCTCAACCCACAAATAATTGAATTCTAATTAGGAATAAGAGGCAGAAAACGGAATCCAAATCCGGCCTTCCCTCGCCAAATAAGAGTGAAAAATGGATTTTAAAACCCTTGCAATGTTATGAAATGACACTCAGAAATTGACAAATAAATAATGAATGTGTGGTTAAAAGTCTAGGGTAAATACACTACTCTAGGAAAGGAAATCAGTTATGACAAGAATAGTTTTACTGTAACCTAGAGAATTCAGAATAGACCACCAAAGATGGACACAGTAAGATTCAGTGTTGATTTGCGATTTCAACCCTGTCACCCCAGCATCCAATCCTGGCAGAAACCAGTTCGATCACTCGAAATAGGACTAATGGCTTAGGATTACACAAGACAAAATTGAAAAGAAATGGCGCTAGCCTTTAGAAAGTCATGCGTAGGGTGCACAGATAATTCCAACAGCTTTTGACAAGTTATCAGGATAAGGATATGATGGCTTAGAGAATGGGATAAGGACAAAGGCAAGACAAGATACATTATGGGTTTCTGCGGGGTAGGAATTATACTCACAGTCCACTTTTAGTTTTGGGATTTTAGGACCGTCAACAGATTCTGGTCACCACACGGGTACACTCCTGGCAAAAGAAAACAGCTCAGCCATTTTGGTCACTGGATGGCAAGGAGAGCAGATTGGTAATTCTGGTTACTGGATACTAAAGGTCAGCTGGATGGCAGGATTGCAGGGGGCATCAATTAGTGAGCAGCAAGCCAGTCTGATTCAGGATGCTTCCCAAAGTAATACCATAGCTTTCCCCTTTTTAATGGGAGATTAGTGGGTTTTCAGAATTGAGGCCTTGCAGGGCATAGGAACAGCAATGCTTGTGTTTTGCAGTGGGATCTGGAGTAAGGTCAGAATTGACAAATAAATAATGAATGTGTGGTTAAAAGTCTAGGGTAAATACACTACTCTAGGAAAGGAAATCAGTTATGACAAGAACAGTTTTACTGTAACCTAGAGTATTCAGAATAGACCACCAAAGATGGACACAGTAAGATTCAGTGTTGATTTGCGATTTCAACCCTGTCACCCCAGCATCCAATCCTGGCGGAAACCAGTTCGATCACTCGAAATAGGACTAATGGCTTAGGATTACACAAGACAAAATTGAAAAGAAATGGCGCTAGCCTTTAGAAAGTCATGGGTAGGGTGCAAAGATAATTCCAACAGCTTTTGACAAGTTATCAGGATAAGGATATGATGGCTTAGAGAGTGGGATAAGGACAAAGGCAAGACAAGATACATTATGGGTTTCTGTGGGGTAGGAATTATACTCACAGTCCACTTTTAGTTTTGGGATTTTAGCACCGTCAACAGATTCTGGTCACCACACGGGTACACTCCTGGCAAAAGAAAACAGCTGAGCCATTTTGGTCACTGGATGGCAAGGAGAGCAGATTGGTAATTCTGGTTACTGGATACTAAAGGTCAGCTGGATGGCAGGATTGCAGGGGGCATCAATTAGTGAGCAGCAAGCCAGTCTGATTCAGGATGCTTCCCAAAGTAATACCATAGCTTTCCCCTTTTTAATGGGAGATTAGTGGGTTTTCGGAATTGAGGCCTTGCAGGGCATAGGAACAGCAATGCTTGTGTTTTGCAGTGGGATCTGGAGTAAGGTCAGCAATGCTTTGGCCTTGTAGTGGGTCTAGAATATGGATGGAGCAGATCAGGAACGCAGCGCAGGAACTTCAGGAAGAGTGTGTGTCTAGAGTCTTGTCAGGGACTCTTATTATAATGCATCATGACATCATCGAAGTATATGGCTGTGCAGACTTAGCTAAGCACACCTCTAACTGACGGGATTGGTCAGGGGTGCTGGTCCCCGTCTCGCTCTCAACTGGTTGCATTTCAAAGCAGGAGGGCAGATTTATGATGTGAGTTTACAATGTTCAAAAACCTCCCAGTTATTTTAGCCAAAATACGATTTTGCCACAAACGGTACATTTATGCAATTGAAATCTCTTAGCAAATTATATACACAGGTTACTTATTTTATGTAGAGCATAGCACTCCAACTCTGCAATCCGTGAGACATTGTTTCACCCTTTTAATACTTTTTGGTAATTTTGAGTATGAACGATTTAGCCTAAAATTCCATAACTTTATACACATGTGTGGATCATCATAAGTGATGTAAGTATAGAAATTTGCATTGGCAACATGGATACTTTTCTTGTAATCTGCAATACTTTGCCATTTCTATTCCCAATGTGTCAGTGGATTCTATCATGTTGTTATGCTTGAACTAAAATGTCGCTGATGCGCAATGAATTCTGGGAGCGCTCGGAGCCATGATGGATATTTACTTCATGCCGCAGTGAAAAGCTGCACACATTTTGCTGAGTGTTAGATTCACGATGCTGAGAAAAACATGCTTTCCAAACCTGGTATGCGGTCAAGGACATTTCTGCTGGGAAAGCTAACTTTGTTATGGGAGGCACTGCGCTTCTTGGGGGGAGCTCTCGATTGACCCAGCTTGCAACCGACAGCTGTTCCTGAACTGTGCAAGTGCAATTTCCAGAAGGTTCGAGAATTGACTCCCCTTTGTGGAGTGTGTACATATGCGGAAGTCCAGAGGTGGTCAGGTGAGACTTCAGCCAGAGAAGGACGCTTACGTCCAGTCCTCCTGTGAGCTGTGGTGTTCTCGGCCTGGCTGTTCCAGGGGTCTTCCAGCCGCTTCTGGGCGAGATGAGGAATTCTGTTACGCTCACTGTGATGTATTTCCTTTTGAATTCTTTACTTCTTCTGTGATTTATGTCCATATTATTTTTGTGAGTTATTTCTATGTACTTTTAAGCTTTGAATAAATAGCCGTATAAGAGCTGATTATCTTCTAAGAATGCGTGGCTGTAAGTTATTGTGTCTGTCTACGTTCAAAGTATTTGCTCTGTAATTGCATTGGTGATTTATGTTTGTTTCGTGCACTTTGGGGAGAGCAATACATTTTTGGCATCACGAAAAGGATACTTGTGATTAGTAGTGCCGAGTATTCAAGAATCTTTTGAAACGTAGATAGGATTTGGTTGTCTTGTAAGTGAAGTTTTTGAATAGTGACGTTCTTTTTTCTTCCTTTTGTCAGTGTGTGAGTGCCTGTGGGAGTGGTTGCAGCGTGGAGAGAAAGAGAAAAGAAAAAATATATAGATTCAACGAGGTTTTGTTTTGTTTGCGATAATGAGTAGTTTGTTCAGGAAGAAGAGCGTTACCGCTGGCGGTGACTGTTCTGATGTTGTTATTCCAGGCTGGACTAAGAGTCCATATGATAAATTGGCTCAGGCATGGGCATGTGGTGCAGGTCTAAGTGAAACATGGCATCAAGGATTGGGAGATGCCGATCCGGCTGATGTAATTGCATGCTTGCAACAAGTTCCCGTAGAACGTGGCAAAGAATGTGTGGCATTAGGTAGGTGAGGTTGGGTTCTTTTGCATGCTTATAGGAAAATACATCAAATGAAGGTGGAAATGAAAAATGAGGTCTTGCGATTAGAAACGCAAGCAGGATTCTGCGGGTGGGCTCTGGCTCGCCGTCTTCTAACGGGTTTAGCTGCAGAACGGCAGACTGCGTTAATGCAGCAGATTCAAATGAAACTGTTTAAAGATAAGGCCGACACATATCAGGCGGTGGCCGAAAGGGCAGCAGTCAGTGTAGCCCAGTATAAGTATAGGAAAAGACGGGGAGGGGTCAACAAAAGAAAGGTGGCAATTGTAATCGCTACCGCTGGCGTAGACTGGGATCCGGATAAGTGGGATGGTGATATTTTAACCACGCTGGAGGATTACACACAACAGGAGGTTGCGGAAATTATTACCCGTTTGAGGCAAAAATCAGGGGAAGCTTTACTGACATGGATGGTGAGACTAAGATGGGGGTGCTGGAGGGTTGTTGGTAGATTCTACGGATTCACCGCGTTTTTACACCTGTCAATTGACACCAATGTACAGGAGGTCTTAAGAGCAGGACCGCCCCCTGATGCAAATGGCCAAGATACGCAGGTGTCTTTGTTGCACCTGGTAGCCCAAGCATGTAACCGTAAATACCCTTTTACCACAGATTGGCCCAGTGAAGAAATGAAGTGGTATACGTTGAGAGAAGCAATTCAAAAAGTCTGGGAGCATGCTATGAAAGAGGCTATTCACATAGATGCTCCGGATCACATTGGAACTGTGCCGCTCTCAGTTTTAACTCGAAACATGGTGATTAGAACTGCTCGTAGGTATGACGGGCAAGGCTACTGATGAAGTAGCAGATGCCATTCGGCAACTTGCAGATTTGGGGGAGTGGGATAAGAGTGATAACAAGCCACGGGAGAGAGAGGGGCGTAGTGAGAGAAGAACCGAAGGGAGGCGGCAAGATAGCAGAGATTCCCGAGTGTCCCGAAAAGACATGTTTTTGGCTTTGTTAAAAGATGGTGTGCCACACGAAGAAATTGATGGCATTGAAACCAGAGTAATGTATGAATTATTCAAAAAACAAGCACTTGCAGCCAAAGAGCACTATAAACAGGTTAAGAAACAAGTAGTCACCACGCCACAGGGGGACACCTCACCTTCTGCTCCCCCCGCGGAAGAACAAGACGAAGGCCCCGTACCAGCCAACATACACTGATTTGAGAAAGGTGGTGAGTGCGATGCCAGAGGCGGAGTCGAGTCACACTCATTCGAAGTTTGACTAGGGCTTCGGCCAAGCTCTGGCAGCGTCTGCCCGCATAAAAGTGGATAGGCGGCCTCATGTTGATGTTAAGATTTTTTGGGGGCCAGGAATTACACAAGGGGTGCGAGCATTGATAGACACCGGGGCGGAGGCCTCTTTGATTCCTGGTAATCCAACACAATTTAAAGGCAAACAGTTTACTATTACAGGTCTAGGGGGAAAGGAGACCCCCGCAGTACAGACGAAAGTGGAGATGAAAATAGGCAATTTGAATAGGCAGAAATACCAAGTGTTGATTGTCCCGATACCTGAATATATAATTGGCTTTGACATTTTGGAAGGGTTAACCTTGGGACTTGGCGGTAAAACGTACCAGTTTGGGGTGAGTGCATTAATCTGTATACCCATTACCGTAGGCAAATTCAAGATGCCCCCAGTGCAAGTACCAGTGGCAACCAAGCGGGTAGCAATGAAACAATACCGCATTCCTGGGGGGCACAAGGACATTTCAGACACCATCAAAGAGTACGTGGAGGCGGGTGTATTACGCCCTATTACCACCTCATGGAACAATCCTCTCTGGCCTATTAAAAAGGGAGATGGGTCGTGGAGGATGACAGTGGATTACAGGGAGTTGAATAAACATACTCCTCCCTTAGTGCCCGCAGTCCCAGATGCTATTACCTTGATTGAAAATGTCCAAAAGTTTGAGGGGGCTTGGTATGCAGTGATTGATTTAGCTAATGCATTTTTCTCCGTGCCAATTGCTGACGAGTGTCAAGAACAGTTTGCATTTTCGTGGAGTGGACGTCAATACACTTTCACGAGGCTACCTATGGGGTACAGACACAGCCCGACTATCTGTCACCGGCTGGTGGCAGAGCACTTAGACAAGATACCATGTAAACCTGACATACAAATCTCTCATTACATTGATGATATTTTGATCCAAGGCAAGGATGAGCACAGTGTGCAAAGCCAGTTAGATGTCCTTATGGAAGGATTGAAAAAAGAAGGGTGGGAGATTAATCCGAGTAAAATTCAAGGTCCAGCTGAAACAGTGATATTCCTAGGGTTTCAGTGGCATCATGGGCATCGAGAAATGGTGCCAAAAGCCTGACAGAAAATACTTAAATTAACCACTCCAATGTACAAAATGCAAGCTCAGCAGTTTATAGGACTGTTTGGGTTTTGGAGACAGCACATTCCTCATTTAGGGCAGATATTGGCCCCCCTCTACAACGTGACACGAAAGAAATATGAGTTTCAGTGGGGAGAAGAGCAGCAGAAAGCCTTTCAGATGGCGAAAGACACCGTGCAGCAGGTGCTTGATTTATGGCCCTTGAAGGAAGGAGAAGTGGAATTAAATGTGTCTGTACAAGACAATTATGCTAAATGGAGTGTGTGGCAGAAACAAGACAGGAAACGTGTGCCATTAGGGTTTTGGAGTCGTAAGTTGCCCGACGCTGGTAACTCATACACTCCGTTAGAGAAGCAATTGCTGGCGTGTTATTGGGCTCTTGTTGATACCAAGCAGATGACGGTGGGCCATGATGTATTCATGAGACCAGAAATACCAATCATGCAATGGGTACTGAGCTCTCCTAAAACGCATAGAATAGGACATGCATAAGAAGCCAGCATAATTAAGTGTAAATGGTATATTCAAGAAAGAGCCAAATCAGGAAAGGGTGAAGTGGCAAAATTACATGAGCAAGTAGCCAACATATCGCCCTAAGATTACAAACCACTGGAAGTGCCTGAAAAACGTGAGTCTCCCGTGAAATGGGGAGTACCTTACAGCGATTTGACCGTGGAGCAAACAGAGCATGCTTGGTTCACGGATGGTTCAGTTCGATATGTGGGAACTGAGCGGTACTGGAAAGCAGTGTCGTACAATCCCAAAACAAAAAAAAGTTGACAACGACACAGGGAAAGGGAAGAGCAGTCAGTTTGCAGAACTTTACACAGTTTACCAAGCATTGAAAAAAGAGACCCCTGGTCAATGTTATGTGTACACAGAATCATGGTCAGTGGCAGATGGATTGGCAGTGTGGTTGCCAACTTGGCAAAAGAATGGGTGGAAGATTCATTCAAAAGAGTTGTGGAGAAAAGAACTGTGGCACGATATTGCAGAAATGTTATTACAAAGTGAAGTCACTGTATATCATGTGGACGCGCATTGTGCCACAGACTCATTAGAACGTTGGTTTAATTCTGTTGCAGATGAACACACCAAGGTTTCATCTGTGGATGCAGAGGCTCAGAAAGACGATTTGGAGGGTTTGGCCAAATGGGCCCATCAGAAATGTGGGCACCTTGGAGAAAAGGCTACTATCAGGTGGGCACAAGCTCGAGGAATCAGTCTTCCTTTAGAAGTAGTAAAAACGATCATTTTGCAATGTCCCGTGTGCCAACACCAATCGCATAGACCTATCCCTCAAATTGTTCGAGGTACATTGAAAAGAGGAAAATTACCAGGTCAAATTTGGCAGATTGATTTTATCGGTCCCATGCCAATCAGTAGAGGTTGTCAGTATGCATGCACTATTGTGGATACATACTCAGGATATTTGATGGTTTTGCCGTGCAAACGTGCAACCCAACGGAAAACCATCAGGCTGTTAGATCAGATCATATTACATTATGGAGTGCCTTTGCAGAATCAAAGTGACAATGGGTCACATTTCAAAGTCAAATTAATCCAGGAGTTTTGTCAGGAAAGAGCATTGAGTGGGTGTACCACGTCCCATATCACCCAGCTGCTTCAGGGTTAATTGAACAAATAAATGGGTTATTGAAAGAACAGTTGCGCAAATCTGGAGATGGCAGTTTGGCAGGCTGGCGTGATCGTGTGTTTGATGCAGTGCAAGTATTAAACAATAAGCCTGTGTATGAACATGAAACTCCTTTGATGCGATTAATGACTCCTACTTTACAGGTTCAACCCAATTCAGTCAGAGAAACACTATTGTACTGGGAAATTACTCCAGGTTCTTTAGCTCCCTATCGAGCAACTCCCGAGTCAGCAGGGGTAGACTTGCATTCCCATGAAGAAATCAGATTAGATCCAAGAGGAATAGTTGTAATTGAAACAGGGATTGGAGTACAGATTCCCCCAGAGCATATGGTATGGCTTGCCCCTAGATCTGGCCTAGCATTGAAGGGAGTTCAAGTGTTGGGAGGGGTAATTGATGCTGATTACCAGGGCGAGATTAAAGTCATCCTAATGAATAGTGGGGATCAATTGTTATCAATCCACAAGGGTGATCGAGTGGCCCAATTAATATTCATTCCAATTAAGTTGTCCATGATTAAGAAGGGGGAGCCTCCTACAGTGTTAACTACCCGTGGGGACCGCGGTTTTGGCTCTTCAGACAGTATGGTACCGGGTGCAAAGGTGTGGGTGGAAAAGTCAAGTGGCCCACCAGTGCCCGCAGATGTCATTGCATCAGGCAAAGATCAAGTAGTTTTAGTTATGGAGCCTGGTAGAAAGAAATGGTAATATGTACCCGCAGACACATGTTACCTGAGAGAGTGATGTGCAACACTGATATCTCTTTTCTGGGTTTGCCTTGTAGATCCTGTGTCTGGTTGGTGTAATTGTGGCACTAAATGGACTCCATTTGGGAGAGTTAAATAGTCTGCTGCTACCAACGAAAAATGTCACATCTGTGCCAGTGATCCAGGGGATACTGATAGTGATGAATAATGTTGTCCCCAAGCCACCTTATGCCAGTGCCGAAAAGCCAACCAGACAGAAGACATGGATTTGTGAAATGCGACAGACACATCAGGAGCAAGTGAAAACAACCTTGATGCCAGTCGTGCAGGATGTGTTTTCAGGGAGGCGAAAACATTCTCCTATGATCACTCAAGAGGAGAATATGTGGATATATCTGGCACAGCAAGTACTGAACATATTACACTTTTGTTTTACTGATGTGCCCAATGCTGAAGCTTTATTGACTACGTGTTTAATAGCAGTGCCGACGCCTGTTCCGGTTTTAAAGCATATCTTCGGTGTCACACAAAATGATTCTGTAGTTCAAGACTCAGATATTAGACAATCTTTTTCAGTTTATGAATACTGTTGGTTCTGCCAAGAGACTGACCGTAAATGAAGAAATTTGAAAAGTGTTATTACTTATAATATAACCCAAGGTGATGTATGTTACGTTATGACATGCAATGCACAAGAAATTGGCAAATGCCGACAAATAGAGTTGACCAATCAGCACAATCGTACAATGTTCGAGAGACAACTGTGTCCGCGAGTGCCCCGCAAATGCACCAGTGTAAATAACACTTTGGGCCTCATTACGACCCAGGCGGTAAGTTACCGCCTGGGCCGTGACTTTACCACCATGGCGTAAACTACGTTTACGCCATGGTGGTTGGCGGACTTACAGCCCCATTCCGAGTTTGGCGGGGCGGTAAGTTCCCAATCCCCATTTACCCTTCCCCATTCCCATTTTTGCCCCATAGGGCATAATGGGAGTGGGGAAGGCGTTAATTACGCCACCGTAAATTACGGTGGCGTAATTAACTCCATGGTCCCTTAGCGCCATGGATTTTAACACCTGCTAAAAGCAGGTGTTAAATCCGCCATGGCGCTAAGGGACCTCGTACTCAGGCGGTAAGGGTCGGCGCTGTTTACGGCGCCGTAAACCCCTTACCGCCTAAGTTGTAATGAGGCCCAATGTCTTGTAATCATACAGTGATAACTGCCAGTCATTTGAATCATGTGAAACTTCCAACAGGATGGCTCTTTTCATGTGGTAACATTACATACACTTATATTCCAGCTAACATTTCTGGAGGTCCATGTGCTTTAACTCGATTAGGACTAATGATGTTTCCTTTACACCCAGTGATAACTCGAGGTAAAAGGTCAACTTTCGAATCTGTAGGTCTATCTCCTGACTGTGATTCACATGTACATTTATTATCAGAAGCTGAGGTTCTAGCATTAACCCTTTCATTAGTGGGAGTTTGGGGTTTAGCTGCTGGAGGTTACAAATCTTTGATGAAATTAGCATGTTTAGTAGTCAAAAGCCTTAATCATACTTCGCAGGCATTAGAAGAATTACTCCTTGACAGTCAAGTTATTAGAAAAGCAACTTTGCAGAACAGAGCTGCTGTTGATTATCTATTGCTAAAACATAATTTAGGGTGTAACGCATTTGAAGGTATGTGTTGTTTTAATTTAAGTGACCATTCACGATCTATTGAAAGTCATATTCGAGGTTTGAGCAATCTCGTTTCTCAAGTGTCTCAAGATCGTACTGGATATTGGTGGGATTGGTTATTTTCCTGGATACCTGATATTGGGAGTACACTACGTTACGCTTTTGCTTGCATTTTTATTATATTGTCTATCATAATTGCTTGTTGTTGTTGCATTCAATGTATTCCCAATTTAGTTTTAACATTGCGTAGGTTTCAGAGACCGGTTCCTGTGCCACCGGGCTATGGAAGGTAAATATCCAAGGGTGGAATTGTTATGCTTGAACTAAAATGGCGCTGATGCGCAATGCATTCTGGGAGCGCTCAGAGCCATGATGGATATTTACTTCATGCCGCAGTGAAAAGCTGCACACATTTTGCTGAGTGTTAGATTCACGATGCTGAGAAAAACATGCTTTCCAAACGTGGTATGCGGTCAAGGACATTTCTGCTGGGAAAGCTAACTTTGTTATGGTTTGCTACTGTTCTCCGTGGAGCGTGTTTTTAGAGGAGGGAGGAACTGTGCTTCTTGGGGGGAGCTCTCGATTGACCCAGCTGGCAACCGACGGCTGTTCCTTAACTGCGCAAGTGCAATTTCCAGAAGGTTCGAGAATTGACTCCCCTTTGTGGAGTCTGTATATATGCGGAAGCCCGGAGGTGGTCAGGTGAGACTTCAGCCGGAGAAGGACGCTTACGTCTGGCCCTCCTGTGAGCTGTGGTGCTCTCGGCCTGGCTGTTCCCGGGGTCTTCCAGCCGCTTCTGGGAGAGATGAGGAATTCTGTTACGCTCACGGTGATGTATTTCCTTTTGAATTCTTTACTTCTTCTGTGATTTATGTCCATATTATTTTTGTGAGTTATTTCTATGTTCTTTAAGCTTTGAACAAATAGCCGTATAAGAGCTGATTATCTTCTAAGAATGCGTGGCTGTAAGGTATTGTGTCTGTCTACGTTCAAAGTATTTGCTCTGTAATTGCATTGGTGATTTATGTTTGTTCCGTGCACTTTGGGGAGAGCAATACACATGTCTTCAATGAAAGCCCATAAAATCATATTTAAACTATGATATTTTCACATTTTTACAAAGTCTGGCTGCAGAGATAAAAGTCTTTAAAGTTTATTTATGAAATGGTCTCTGGTAGCAAATGGCAATTCTTTGTCTGTCACTGGACCATTTTTTTTCTCTTCAGCTGCCACCAACTGTCATTTCCTCCAAAGCAAGGTGGGGGTTTTCCAACTTGATTGAAGGTTTATTGCCCCTTCCCCACTTCACACTTCCTTGTACTGGGTGTTTCATTGTCAGGGGTTTCAGACCAGACTAGATTCTTTACAAACTAGTAATTATCATTGGGGTGTTAGTGTTAGTCTCTGCTGAGAGTTTATTTCTTTGGGGGAAACTTGGATCGGCCAACTGGAATGACCTGTTTTTTTTAGAGCTGACAAACTCCAGCCCAGGCGGTTCAAAACCTTTATTTTCTTATTTTGGGTCCTGAATTAGAACAAACCTGTGGAATAAAATAGCCCATGTGTGTATTATAGCCAGCAACAAAACCCCTTCACATTGCTAGATAAGGCTGGCTTTCATTCAACAGTTTACTTTTCAAACAGGCATTTTTAAACAAGCCAATTTTTATACACGTGTGGTGAAAAGCAGGGATTTCATTTTAATTTCGGTTTTGCATCTCCATCAGATTCTCACATTGTCTTGCACCCATAGTTATTTTCTTCAATGCAGGAGTTTTGTCTAAAGCACAATGAAATATAGTGGGTCTGGCAGGGCCTTATTAATCACAGTGGTTTAAGGAACAACAGATGGGAATAGTGTCAGAGCAGCATTTTTAAAGGTGAAAAAGTTTCCTTTTTAATTGGCATTTTGGTCTTTCAGCAAAGTAGTGCTGCCTTTTCACTTTATTCTATTTGTATATGTCAGAACACATTGGCACGCTCCCTCCGTGTGTACCCTGGTTCCATCCTGCCCAATGTGTGCTTGGCAAGAAGGTGCAGCCTTCTTTTTGTTGCTGTAAAACGCAGTTTTGAGGGCATGGTGCTCACAGGAGCCAGTGCAACCATTTTGCTGTTTCTGTGCAAATGCACCTTGGTTTTGGAGAAATTCTGTAGAGTGGGTCAATGTAGCCCACAAGGCCCATTTCTTGGATTTTCTATGTAACTGCGTGAATGGTGCTTAAAGTGAACTTGTATTTATCCAAACCATGTGTAAAGAAAGATTTTATGATAACATGCCCAGATGTGTTCAATATTACATGTAAGCACATCTTGTCGATTTAAAGCTGTATTTTCTGAAGTATGGATGCAGCTGGTGTTTTCCCCACTGAACTTTACTTTAATTATTTGTAATGCGGAACCTTGGACCCTGAGGAATTAGGGCGCGGATGAGACAGGACAGAACATGAACCAGAAAGAAGATAACCGCCATCAACTAGCTAAGGTACTAAAATAACTCCAAAGTACTGATTTAAGGAGAAAAGAAGAGTTTTCAATCCTTTCTTGAAAGCCTTCAAGGCAGACTGTCCTCCTGGTGACGATGGTAACAAATTCCAGAGCTTAGGTGCGGCAAAGATGAAAGAGCCATGTTCTGCTTTCTTTGTTCTGCACAAGGAAGGAACAAATAATTTTGACCACTAGATCTGAGCGCTCTACCATTGACTTTGTCAGAAATATGGTCTTGCAGATATGCCAGCATTTGGCCCAGTCTGCATTTAAAGGTGATGACTAAATACTATGAACTCGGCACGTGCCACCACAGGGAGCCAATGTAGGGAGCGTATGGCCTCTGAAACATGATCGTGACGGGATAGGCCGGCTACCACTATAACCGCCCCATTTTGGACAACTTGGAGTCTGCTAGAATCGACTTTGTTTAGCCCGACCAGCAGACTGCTGCAGTAATTGATTTTAGCCCCAATCATGGCTGGGGCTATGGTTTTGGCGTTAGCCTCGTAGATATATGGCATGAGATGCGACAAGAGTTTATTGTAGTATACAGATGATAAGACAATACTACTCACCTGGGCCCTCATGGGCAGGGTCTGTTCCAGTATTACACCCACATTTTTCTACTTGGATAGGGGAATGATATTACCATCACCCAGCCTAAAGGATCCATAAACCGGGTCCAAATTAGCTAAAGCGGCTGAACTGCCCACAATCATTAGCTCTGTTTTCCCTCTGTTAAGGGCAAGATTATTATCAATCATCCATTTCTCTATAAGAGAAAAAAACTCTATTAAGTTCCTGTTCATCCTGCAAATGGTTGCTTGTAAGTTGGATGACACACTGGGTGTCGTTTGTGTAATTGGAGAACATAACTCCTTCATGCTGCAAAAGTGAGAAAAAAGGGGCCCTGAAGATATTTTATAGGCAGGGGTAGGTGCTTGCCGCCTGCAGCGCCCAGAAAAGCACATTAATAGGTAACTGAAAGGTTTGTGTCTTTGAAAATTTGAACTCAAGACTTGGGCTGGCCCCTCCAGTCCCCCAACCCCCTGGGAAAAGCAGACTTGGTTCAGTTAGAAATATAAAGAAATAACAGGGAATTATATCAAAATTGTTGGAGTTGTAGATAACACAGTCAGCAGAAATGACCTTTAAGGTCAAGTCTCCCCCTTAACTCTGCATTAGTGGGAAACAGAAATGAGCTTTTCAGGGCTGACTCAACCTCAAGAAATGGCTTCAGACCCACTAATGGATGATCAAACATTGTGCATGAAACAGACTACACCGATAAACAGATGTTCATGTCAGGTGACGATGGAGAAATTAAACTTAGGAATAGGTGGGGGCTATATCAAACTGAGGGGCACATGTGATGCGCTGCCATTGATTAAGATTGGATTCCTTTTTCCTGAATAAAAAGAGAATTGTGTGTCCCAGTGAGCTCCTCCTGGACTCATATTAAAGGGAATAAGAAGCCTGTCAGTATCATGTAAATATGAATCCTGTGTGACGTATGCAATTTGAGTTATGAAGACAGTTATGTTTCTGGCCTTCTCAAAATTCTGAGGGAATGGACATTTGGTGTGGTGATAGGTTATGGGAGTAAGGGTTGAATTATGAAGGGTCAGAGATGTGACTATTTCGGCTCAGGAGTAAATTGATAAAAATGGCAGCTCCTTCCAGGAAGGGCGTGCCGAGATATGATTAGTATTTTCTGACTCGCCATAACATATAGAACTCAAATATATACATATGTGCCTGCAGTTATCTGAAGGGTAGCTGCCATGTTGTTCGATTTTTAGGAACACTAAAAGTTAAACCCACATGTCATTTTGGGATGATGAATCTTTCTCCTCCCTCTGCCTCCGTCATCCATACCTCCCAACTCCTTGTCCAATCAACAGGCAGTGGGCGTATTGGGGGAGGGAGAGAGCTGGCCAATGTGTGGTGAAAAGCAGGCATTTCATTTTAAATTCTGTTTTGCATCTCCATCAGATTCTCACACTGTCTTGCACCCATAGTTTTTTCTTGAATGAAGGAGTTTTGTCTGAAGCACAATGAAATATAGTGGGTATGGCAGGGCCTTATTAATCACAGTGGTTTAACCTCTTTAGTGCCAAGGACGAGGTATCTTGTTCTGAAAGTGCATGTGCGGTGCCAAGGACGAGATAGCTCATCCTTTTTGGCACCTTGTTTTGAGCGATCTAATCCAACCCCCTGGGCTCTGTGAGGGGGAGGTCCTTTAGGTTTACGTCGGCGTGCATAAAGCATGTCAGCGTGAAACTGAAAGTAAAATCACTGCGGCAGCCATTTTCGGCTGCTGCGGTGAAGAAAGAAGGTGAGTGCCCTTCTTTCTCCGCCTCGATCTCCGGCTGTATTTCAAGCCAGAGATCGAGGCGGGTATCGTTGGAAAGCCCTTTCCAACGATACCCATTGTGTGCTATTTCTGCTCACGGATCGGGCGCAGGGCGCGCAATCCGTGGGCAGCAATGTCACAGGATCAATAGAGATCCGTTTGTGACGCGGGGGCGGAGGGGCTGCTTACTAGGTAAGTGCCCCATCCCCCCCTGTCCCCCAAAGCATGGGGGCCCATATATAAAGACCCCTGGGGCAGACAGGGGACCATCTAGCACCAGTGGTGGGGGCATAAAATAAAAAAAATCACTAAGAAAAAAATGTGATGGGAAGGGGGAGGGGGTTTTGGGGGCCCTAGCCACCAGGGATTTTTTCGGGAAGGGTGTCCTTGGAGAGGGGAGATTCTCCCCTTTCCAACGACACCCTGTGTGACAGCATTGCAGCCCGCGGATTGGGCGCAGGGCGCTCGATGCGTGGGCAGCAATGGCCACTAGACACCAGGGATGTCTTTGAATGCGGGGGGGAGGTCGGGGCTGCTTACAGTAAGCAGCCCTCTCCCCCTGACCCTCAAAGAATGGGGGCACATATATAATGACCCCTGGGGCAGACAGGTGACCATCTGCCCCCAGGATGACTACATAAAAATACGTAATGGGAAGGGGGGAGGGGGTTTGGGGGCCCTAGCCACTAGGGAGTTTTTTCGGAAATGCTGTCGTTGGAAAGGGGAGATTCTCCCCTTTCCAACGACACCCTGTCTGACAGCATTGCTGCCCGCGGATCGGGCGCAGGGCGCTCGATGTGCGGGCAGGAATGCACACTATACACCAGGGATGTCTTTGAATGAGGGGGGGAGATGGGGGCTGCTTACAGTAAGCAGCCCTCGCCCCGATCCCCTAAAGCATGGGGGCACATAGGTGTACAACCCTGGGGGCAGATGGCTGATCATCTGCCCCCAGGGAAGGGGGAAAAAGAAAAAAACGAAAAGCAGAAAAACAAAAGGGAATTTTGGGTAGGAGTGGGGGGCCACTAGCCATCAGGGATATATTGTACAGAAAAGGGGGGTGGCCCTCTCCACCTCACCCCAAGGGGAAATGGGGGGCACCGCTTGTAGCCCTCCCTGGGGGCAGATATCTGCTCCTAGGAAGGGGCGTCTGACCCAGGGAGGGCTGCATGAGATGGCCCTCTCTTATCTGCCCACAGGGAGGGCTGAATGAGATGCCCCCCCTGCATTTGGTGTGGGGGGTAGAGGGTCACCCCCATTACATTAGAAAATTACCTGCCGGTTAAGGGTGCCCCTCAGCCCGCCCTAAAGTTTAGAGTACCTTTTCCATTTCTTTCTTTGTTTAAAAAACTTGCCTTGTCGCAGAGGGGCACATTGGTGTGCCAATCTGGCGCCGGAGCGCCCAAACCTTACTGCCCCACCCACTGGGGGGCCTGTCCCACCATTTTTGGGGGCCCTCTCCCCCCCACCCCAAATGGAGGGGGGTGTACCTCATGCAGCCGTTTGTAGGAGGCCCAGAGAGGCCTGCATGAGGTACCCCCGCCACCCATTTGTGTGAGGGGGTAGAGGGCCCTCAAAAATGGTGGGACAGGCCCCCCAGTGGGTGGGGCAGTAAGGTTTGGGCACCCCGGGGCCAGATTGGCACATCATTGTGCCTCTATGCACCAAGGGGAGTTGGGTTACCAAAGGAAAAAAGTGAAAATGGTGGAACGCTTTTTAGGGGGTGTGGGGGGCACCCCAAAGGGGAATTTTCTAATGGGATGGGGCATTGACCCCTTCCCCCCACCCACAATGGAGTGGGTGCCATGGCATGCAGCCCTACCTGGGACTAGATATCTGCTTCTAGGAACGGAAGCCTGAGCTCAGGGAGGAGTGCAGGACAGCCCCCCTTATCTGCCCCTGGGGAGGGCTACATGAGATGGGCTACCCCTCCAATTGGGGTGGGGGTGGAGAGGTGCATCCCCCTTCATGTTAGAAAATTCCACAGCGGTGTAGGGGGCCCCTCGGCCCCCGCTAAAGGGCAGCCTGCCATTTTGAATTGTGTTCTTCGTTTACTATAACTGCCTTGGCGCAGAGGGGCACATTGGTGTCCCAATCTGGCGCTGGTGTGCCCAAACCTTACTGCCCCACCCACTGGAGGGCCTGTCCTACCACTTTTGGGGGCCCTCTCCCCGACAAATGGAGGGGGGTGTACCTCACGCAGCTGTTTGTAAGAGGCCCAGGGAGGCCTGCATGAGGTGCCCCGCCACCCATTTGGGGTGAGGAGGGTGAGGGCCCACGAAAATGGTGTGACAGCCCCCCAAGTGGGTGGGGCATAAAGGTTTGGGCACCCCGGGGCCAGATTGGCACATCAATGTGCCTCTCTGCACCAAGGGGTGTTGGGTTACCAAAGGAAAAAAGTGAAAATGGTGGAACGCTTTTTAGGGGGGGTGGTGGGGCACCGCAAAGGGTCGGGGAATTTTCTAATGGGATGGGGCGTTGACTATCTCGTTTCCCACGGGTGTCCTCTTTTGGGAAATGCATGGAGCTTCCTGTTTTGCTTGCTGGATTCGACACCCTAGGCCCAAATCTGTAGGTTGCCCACATGAACAAAATGGTCAGTGGCGAAAGGCTTGGGGTTACCAGTGGGTTACCCTTTTCCTTTTGCGCCCCCGTTAGCTGCACCCTCACATGTGAGGTACCGTTTTTATCAGGACACGTCTGGGGACGTGGGAAGGTATGCCATGTGTTGTTCGTGGTGTGTTTCGGTGGGTGGCCAGAGCAAAATATCTGAGAATTGTCTTAATTTCCAGGTAATTTCAGAGACATTTCCCTGTGTCCACTCACCGAAACACATCGCCAACAACAGATGTCATACCTTCTCGCGTTCCCACAGGTGTCCTGACGGAAAAGGTACCTCACATGTGTGAGTACACCTACCGGGGGCGCAAAAGGAAAAGGGTAACCCGCTGGTAACCCCAAGCACAGAAGTCTGACTTGCGCGTAGCGGGCCAGAATTTATTACCCAGAACCCCAGACAAAGTGAACATTGTGTTTTTTCCCCACCAAATATCACACTTTGTCGGGGGTTGTGGCTAATAAAAACTGTGGCAATTTGCGCAAGGCAGAACTCTGTGGATTCCCATGGGTGTCCTCTTTTGGGAAATGCATGGGTTTCCCTGTTTTCCTTGCTGGCTTCGACACCCTAGGCCCAAATCTGTAGGTTGTCCACATGAACAAAATGGTCAGTGGCAAAAGGCTTGGGGTTACCAGTGGGTTACCCTGTTCATTTTGTGCTCCCGGTAGGTGCACCCACACATGTGAGGTAACGTTTTCATCGGGACACCTGTGGGGACGCGGGAAGGTATGCCATGTGTTGTTGGCGGTGTGTTTCGGTGGGTGGCCAGAGCGAAATGTCTGACAATTGTCTTCATTTCCAGCCAATTTCGGAGACATTTCCCTGTGTCCACTCACCGAAACATGTCGTCAACAACAGATGTCATACCTTCTCGCGTTCCCACAGGTGTCCCGACGAAAATGGTACCTCACATGTGTGGGTGCACCTACAGGGGGCGCAAAAGGAAAAGGGTAACCCGCTGGTAACCCCAAGCCTTTCGCCACAGCACAATTTGTTCATGTGGGCAACCTACAGATTTGGGCCTAGGGTGTCGAAGCCAGCAAGGAAAACAGGGAACCCCATGCATTTCCCAAAAGAGGACACCCGTGGGAATGCACAGAGGTCTGACTTGCGCGAAGTGGCCCAGAATGTATTACCAGGAACCCCAGACAAAGTGAACATTGTGTTTTTTCCCCACCAAATATCACACTTTGTCGGGGGTTGTGGCTAATAAAAACTGTGGCAATTTGCGCAAGGCAGAACTCTGTGGATTCCCATGGGTGTCCTCTTTTGGGAAATGCATGGGTTTCCCTGTTTTCCTTGCTGGCTTCGACACCCTAGGCCCAAATCTGTAGGTTGTCCACATGAACAAAATGGTCAGTGGCAAAAGGCTTGGGGTTACCAGTGGGTTACCCTTTTCATTTTGTGCTCCCGGTAGGTGCACCCACACATGTGAGGTACCGTTTTCATCGGGACACCTGTGGGGACGCGGGAAGGTATGCCATGTGTTGTTGGCGGTGTGTTTCGGTGGGTGGCCAGAGCGAAATGTCTGACAATTGTCTTCATTTCCAGCCAATTTCGGAGACATTTCCCTGTGTCCACTCACCGAAACATGTCGTCAACAACAGATGTCATACCTTCTCGCGTTCCCACAGGTGTCCCGACGAAAATGGTACCTCACATGTGTGGGTGCACCTACCGGGGGCGCAAAAGGAAAAGGGTAACCCGCTGGTAACCCCAAGCCTTTCGCCACAGCACAATTTGTTCATGTGGGCAACCTACAGATTTGGGCCTAGGGTGTCGAAGCCAGCAAGGAAAACAGGGAACCCCATGCATTTCCCAAAAGAGGACACCCGTGGGAATGCACAGAGGTCTGACTTGCGCGAAGTGGCCCAGAATGTATTACCAGGAACCCCAGACAAAGTGAACATTGTGTTTTTTCCCCACCAAATATCACACTTTGTCGGGGGTTGTGGCTAATAAAAACTGTGGCAATTTGCGCAAGGCAGAACTCTGTGGATTCCCATGGGTGTCCTCTTTTGGGAAATGCATGG
This sequence comes from Ambystoma mexicanum, assembly GCF_040938575.1. Taxonomy (NCBI): domain Eukaryota; kingdom Metazoa; phylum Chordata; class Amphibia; order Caudata; family Ambystomatidae; genus Ambystoma; species Ambystoma mexicanum. The sequence goes on from NC_090921.1 coordinate 1,080,386,125, forward strand.
GTTTCCCTGTTTTCCTTGCTGGCTTCGACACCCTAGGCCCAAATCTGTAGGTTGTCCACATGAACAAAATGGTCAGTGGCAAAAGGCTTGGGGTTACCAGTGGGTTACCCTTTTCATTTTGTGCTCCCGGTAGGTGCACCCACACATGTGAGGTACCGTTTTCATCGGGACACCTGTGGGGACGCGGGAAGGTATGCCATGTGTTGTTGGCGGTGTGTTTCGGTGGGTGGCCAGAGCGAAATGTCTGACAATTGTCTTCATTTCCAGCCAATTTCGGAGACATTTCCCTGTGTCCACTCACCGAAACATGTCGTCAACAACAGATGTCATACCTTCTCGCGTTCCCACAGGTGTCCCGACGAAAATGGTACCTCACATGTGTGGGTGCACCTACCGGGGGCGCAAAAGGAAAAGGGTAACCCGCTGGTAACCCTAAGCCTTTCGCCACAGCACAATTTGTTCATGTGGGCAACCTACAGATTTGGGCCTAGGGTGTCGAAGCCAGCAAGGAAAACAGGGAACCCCATGCATTTCCCAAAAGAGGACACCCGTGGGAATGCACAGAGGTCTGACTTGCGCGAAGTGGCCCAGAATGTATTACCAGGAACCCCAGACAAAGTGAACATTGTGTTTTTTCCCCACCAAATATCACACTTTGTCGGGGGTTGTGGCTAATAAAAACTGTGGCAATTTGCGCAAGGCAGAACTCTGTGGATTCCCATGGGTGTCCTCTTTTGGGAAATGCATGGGTTTCCCTGTTTTCCTTGCTGGCTTCGACACCCTAGGCCCAAATCTGTAGGTTGTCCACATGAACAAAATGGTCAGTGGCAAAAGGCTTGGGGTTACCAGTGGGTTACCCTTTTCATTTTGTGCTCCCGGTAGGTGCACCCACACATGTGAGGTACCGTTTTCATCGGGACACCTGTGGGGACGCGGGAAGGTATGCCATGTGTTGTTGGCGGTGTGTTTCGGTGGGTGGCCAGAGCGAAATGTCTGACAATTGTCTTCATTTCCAGCCAATTTCGGAGACATTTCCCTGTGTCCACTCACCGAAACATGTCGTCAACAACAGATGTCATACCTTCTCGCGTTCCCACAGGTGTCCCGACAAAAATGGTACCTCACATGTGTGGGTGCACCTACCGGGGGCGCAAAAGGAAAAGGGTAACCCGCTGGTAACCCTAAGCCTTTCGCCACAGCACAATTTGTTCATGTGGGCAACCTACAGATTTGGGCCTAGGGTGTCGAAGCCAGCAAGGAAAACAGGGAACCCCATGCATTTCCCAAAAGAGGACACCCGTGGGAATGCACAGAGGTCTGACTTGCGCGAAGTGGCCCAGAATGTATTACCAGGAACCCCAGACAAAGTGAACATTGTGTTTTTTCCCCACCAAATATCACACTTTGTCGGGGGTTGTGGCTAATAAAAACTAGGGCAATTTGCGCAAGGCAGACCTCTGTGGATTCCCACGGGTGTCCTCTTTTGGGAAATGCATGGGGTTTCCTGTTTTCCTTGCTGGATTCGACACCCTAGGCCCAAATCAGTAGGTTGCCCACATAAACAAAATGGTCAGTGGCAAAAGGCTTGGGGTTACCAGTGGGTTACTCTTTTCCTTTTGCGCCCCGGTAGGTGCACCCACACATGTGAGGTACCGTTTTTATCAGGACACGTCTGGGGCCGTGGGAAGGTAGGCCATGTGTTGTTCGTGGTGTGTTTCGGTGGGTGGCCAGAGCAAAATGTCTGAGAATTGTCTTCATTTCCAGCCAATTTCCGAGACATTTCCCTGTGTCCACTCACCGAAGCACATCGCCATCAACAGATGTCATACCTTCTCGCGTTCCCACAGGTGTCCTGATGGAAAAGGTACCTCATATGTGTGAGTGCACCTACCGGGGGCGCAAAAGGAAAAGGGTAACCCGCTGGCAACCCCAAGCCTTTCGCCACAGCACAATTTGTTCATGTGGTGAACCTACAGATTTGGGCCTAGGGTGTCGAAGCCAGCAAGGAAAACGGGGAACCCCATGCATTTCCCAAAAGAGGACACCCGTGGGAATGCACAGAAGTCTGACTTGCACGTAACGGGCCAGAATTTATTACCCAGAACCCCAGACAAAGTGAACATTGTGTTTTCTCCCCACCAAATATCACACTTTGTCAGGGGTTGTGGCTAATAAAAACTGGGGCAATTTGCGCAAGGCAGACCTCTGTGGATTCCCACTGGTGTCCTCTTTTGGGAAATGCATGGGGTTCCCTGTTTTCCTTGCTGGCTTCGACACCCTAGGCCCAAATCTGTAGGTTGTCCACATGAACAAAATGGTCAGTGGCAAAAGGCTTGGGGTTACCAGTGGGTTACCCTTTTCCTTTTGTGCCCCCGGTAGGTGCACCCACACATGTGAGGTACCGTTTTCATCGGGACACGTGTGGGGACGCGGGAAGGTATGCCATGTGTTGTTGGCGGTGTGTTTCGGTGGGTGGCCAGAGCGAAATGTCTGAGAATTGTCTTAATTTCCAGCCAATTTCAGAGACATTTCCCTGTGTCCACTCACCGAAACATGTCGCCAACAACAGATGTCATACCTTCTCGCGTTCCCCCAGGTGCCCCGATGAAAAGTTTACCTCACGTGTGTGGGTGCACCTACCGGGGGCGCAAAAGAAAAAAGGTAACCCGCTGGTAACCCCAAGCCTTTCGCCACAGCACAAATTGTTCATGTGGGGAACCCACAGATTTGGGCCTAAGGTGTTGAAGCCAGCAAGTAAAACAGTGAACCCCATGCATTTCCGAAAAGAGGACTCCCGTGGGAATCCGCAGAGGTATGATTTGCGCAAATCGGCCCATAATGTATTACCCAGACACCCCGGCAAAATCCGAAATGTGCCGAAAAAACCCACATTTTTCACTTTGTCAGGGGTTCTGGGTAAAACATTCTCGTCCGATTCGCGCAAGTTGGACCTCTGTGGATTCCTACTGGTGCCCTCCTTTCAGAAATGCGAACAGTGAACATTGTGTTTTTTCCCCACCAAATATCACACTTTGTCGGGGGTTGTGGCTAATAAAAACTAGGGCAATTTGCGAATTTCCAGACATTTCACTCTGCTCAACCACCAAAACACGCTGCCAACAACAGATGTCGTACCTTACCGCGTTCCCACAGGTGTCCCAATGAAAACAGTACCTCACATGTGTGGGTTCACCAATCTAGCCGCAAAGGGAAAAGGCTAACCCACTGATAACCACAAAAGGGTTTGGGGAGATAAACTACAGATTTGGGCATAGGGTGTCCAAGCCACTAAGGAAAACTGGGAACTCCATGCATTTCTGAAAAGAGGGCACTAGTAGGAATCCACAGAGGTCCAACTTGCGCGAAGCGGACCAGAATGTTTTACCCAGAACCCCTGACAAAGTGAAAAATGTGGGTTTTTTCGGCACATTTCGGATTTTGCCGGGGCTTCTGGGTAATACATTCTGGGCCGATTTGTGCAAATCATACCTCTGCGGATTCCCACGGGTGTCCTCTTTTCAGAAATACATGGGGTTCCCTGTTTTCCTTGGTGGCTTGGACACCCGAGGCCCATATCTGTGTGGTGTGCTGGTCGGCAGAGAGTCTGAAATTCAGGTGTCCAAACAGACTTGGGGTTACTTGTGTTTTAGGCTTTCCCTTTGGCGCCCAGGTGGGTGCACTCACACATATGAGGTACCATTTTCATCTGGACACCTGTGGGAATGCGGGACGGTAGGCCATGTGTTGTTGGGCGCGTGTTTCGATGGGTGAGCTGAGCGAAATGTGCAGAAAAGGCGTTTTTTTCCCCACATTTCGGACTTTGCGGGGTGTCTGGGTAATACATTATTCGCCGATTTGCGCAAATCATGCCTCTGCGGATTCCCACGGGAGTCCTCTTTTCGGAAATGCATGGGGTTTACTGTTTTACTTGCTGGCTTCGACACCTTAGGCCCAAATCTGTGGGTTGCCCACATGAACAATTTGTGCTGTGGCGAAAGGCTTGGGGTTACCAGCTGGTTACCCTTTTTCTTTTGCGCCCCCGGTAGGTGCACCCACACACGTGAGGTAAATTTTTCATCGGGACACCTGCGGGAACGCGAGAAGGTATGCCATCTGTTGTTGGCGACAAGTTTCGGTGAGTGGACACAGGGAAATGTCTCTGAAATTGGCTGGAAAGAAGACAATTCTCAGACATTTCGCTCTAGCCACCCACTGAAACATATCGCCAACAACACATGGCCTACCTTCCCGCATCCCACACATGTCCCGATGAAAACGGTACCTCACATGTGTGGGTGCACCTACCATGGGCGCAAAATGAAAAGGGTAACCCACTGGTAACCCCAAGCCTTTCGCCACTGCCCATTTTGTTCATGTGGGCAACCTACAGATTTGGCCCTAGGGTGTCGAAGCCAGCAAGGGAAACAGGGAACCCCATGCATTTCTGAAAAAGAGGACACCAGTGGGAATCCACAGAGGTCTGACTTGCGCAAATCGGACCAGAATCTACTACCGAGAACCCCCGGCAAATTCCAAATTTGGGGTTAAAAAACACAATTTCCAGACATTTCACTCTGCTCAACCACCGAAACACGCTGCCAACAACAGATGTCGTACCTTACCGCGTTCCCACAGGTGTCCCAATGAAAACGGTACCTCACATGTGTGGGTTCACCAATCTAGCCGCAAAGGGAAAAGGCTAACCCACTGATAACCACAAAAGGGTTTGGGGAGATAAACTACAGATTTGGGCATAGGGTGTCCAAGCCACCAAGGAAAACTGGGAACCCCATGCATTTCTGAAAGGAGGGCACCAGTAGGAATCCACAGAGGTCCAACTTGCGCGAAGCGGACCAGAATGTTTTACCCAGAACCCCCGACAAAGTGGTTTTTTTTGGCACATTTCAGACTTTGCCGGGGCTTCTGGGTAATACATTCTGGGCCGATTTGCGCAAATCATACCTCTGCGGATTCCCACGGGTGTCCTCTTTTCGGAAATGCATGGGGTTCCCTGTTTTCCTTGGTGGCTTGGACACCCGAGGCCCATATCTGTATGGGTGCCGGTCAGCAGAGAGTCTGAAATTCAGGTGTCCAAACAGACTTGGGGTTACTTGTGTTTTAAGATTTCCCCTTGGTGCCCATGTGGGAGACCCACACATGTGAGCTAATGTTTTCATCGGGACACCTGTGGGAACGCGGGACGGTAGGCCATGTGTTGTTGGGGGCGTGTTTCGATGGGAGAGCCGATCGAAATGGGCGGAAAATGCGTTATTTTCCCCACATTTCGGACTTTGTGGCGGTGTCTGGGTAATAAATTCTAGGCCGATTTGCGCAAATCATACCTCTGCGGATTCCCACGGGTGTCCTCTTTTCAGAAATGCATGGAGTTTCCTGTTTTCCTTGGTGGCTTGGACACCCGAGGCCCATATCTGTATGGTGTGCCGGTCGGCAGAGAGTCTGAAATTCAGGTGTCCAAACAGACTTGGGGTTACTTGTGTTTTAGGCTTTCCCCTTGGTGCCCAGGTGGGAGACCCACACATGTGGGGTAATGTTTTCATCTGGACACCTGTGGGAATGCGGGACGGTAGGCCATGTGTTGTTGGGGGCGTGTTTCGATGGGTGAGCCGAGCGAAATGTGCGGAAAATGCGTTTTTTTCCCCACATTTCGGACTTTGAGGGGGTGTCTGGGTATTAGATTCTGTGCCGATATTCGCAAATCATACCTCTGCGGATTCCCACGGTTGTCCTCTTTTCGGAAATGCATGGGGTTCCCTGTTTTCCTTGGTGGCTTGGACACCCGAGGCCCATATCTGTATGGTGTGCTGGTCGGCAGAGAGTCTGAAATGCAGGTGTCCAAACAGACTTGGGGTGACTTGTGTTTTAGGATTTCCCCTTGGCGCCCGGGTGGGAGACCCACATATGTGAGGTAATGTTTTCAACGGGACACCTGTGGGAATGCGGGACGGTAGGCCATGTGTTTTTGGGGGCGTGTTTCGATGGGTGAGCCGATCGAAATGTGCAGAAAATGCGTTTTTTTCCCCACATTTCGGACTTTGCGGGGGTGTCTGGGTAATAGATTCTGGGCTGGTTTGCGCAAATCATACCTCTGTGGATTCCCACGGGTGTCCTCTTTTCGGAAAAAACTTGGGGTTCCCTGTTTTCCTTGGTGGCTTGGAAACCCGAGGCCCATATCTGTATGATGTGCCGGTCGGCAGAGAGTCTGAAATTCAGGTGTCCAAACAGATTTGGGGTTGCTTGTGTTTTAGGCTTTCCGCTTGGCGTCCAGGTGGGTGCACCCACACATGTGAGGTACTGTTTTCATCGGGACACCTGTGGAGAAGCGGGACGGTAGGCCATGTGTTGGTGAGGGTGTGTTTCGATGGGTGAGGCGAGTGAAATGTGCGGAAAATGTGTTTTTTCCCCCACATTTCGGACTTTGCGGGGGTGTCTGGGTAATACATTCTGGGCCGATTTGCGCAAATCATACCTATGCGGATTCCCACGGGTGTCCTCCTTTCGGAAATGCATGGGAGTTCCCTGTTTTTCTTGGTGGCTTGGACACCCGAGGCCCATATCTGTATGGTGTGCCGGTCGGCAGAGAGTCTGAAACTCAGGTGTCCAAACAGACTTGGGGTTACTTGTGTTTTAGGCTTTCCCCTTGGCGCCCAGGTGGGTGCACCCACACATGTGAGGTACCGTTTCCATCGGGAGTCCTGTGGGAATGCGGGAAGGTATAATATTTGTTGTGTTTCTGTGGTTTTCATAACGTTTTGACCCATTTGCTGGTGCCCTTTGTCACACAACCCTTTCATTTCCCAAATGTGACCTACATTTAGTCGCTGCTTTAGGCACCATACACTTTTGTAACCTGCACAAGTCACCTACCCTTGAAAAGGTCTGCCTGTGCTTGCAGTTCCTCACCACATTGGTTTTCCCGATTTACACATGCTACGTGCGTCTGTTCAGGCCCTGAGCGTAAAACTCCTTTGTACCATGGCTCAGTGTTTGGCTTGTGCTATTGCTTGTTTTGTAAAACACTACAAAAAATGTGTGCTTTCCTAACTGCAAGAGTCGGGGTAATGTAGCAGAGCATTGCTTTTCTCAAAATTCATAGAAGCCATTGCCGTACCAAGCCAACCATGTCCAATACATTCCTTTTTTCGGTCATTTTCCCGCTTTTCCCCCAATCTATGGCATTTTCCCCTACGTAGTGTTTACCTGACCTACGCAAATCACCCCTTCCTAAACTTCGAATTTTTTCTACTTTTCAGAAATATATGCCTTTCTGTCCTCCAATTCGGCTTTCCTACCCTTTTCTCCCATTCCGTACATGCATGTCCAATTGGCAAAAATGCCCAAAATCGCCTACCTCTCACAAAACAGTTGATAACCACATCAAAATAAATTTCTTTCGTTTCCACTCAACCTGTTTTTGAAAGCAAGGAAATTAGGGAATTCAGCACAGCAAACCATTCATTCCTAGCTCTTACAAGGAAAAAAACACAGGCTTCTTTGTACATCATTTTATTGGCATTTTTTGAAAAAACCCTAAATTTTCGCCCTTTTTGCTTATTTTTTCTCACCCCCCTACAGCAACCTAGGATTCCTGGGTGGCGTTACGACCGCCTACATGTGGGAAAAAAAGGAGCCACATTTGGCCGAGATACCTCATGTAACAAAAAAGTTACAAGACATTGAATGGCCACATACCGAAATCACCAAAAAAGGACCTGGCACTGGGGGGAAATACCCATGGCACTTAAAGGGTTAAGGAAGAACAGATGGGAATAGCATCAGAGCAGCATTTTTAGAGGTGAAAAAGTTTCCTTTTTAATTGGGATTTTGGGCTTTCAACAAAGCAGTGCTGCCTTTTCACTTTATTCTATTTGTATATGTCAGAACACACTGGCATGCTCCCTTCTTGTGTACCCTGGTTCCATCCTGCCCAATGTGTGCTTGGCAAGAAGGTGCAGCCTTCTTTTTGTCGCTAGAAAACACAGTTTTAAGGCCATGGTGCTCACAGGAGCCAGTGCAACCATTTTGCTGTTTTTGCGCAAATGCAACTTGGTTTTGGCGAAATTCTGTACAGTGGGTCAATGTATCCCACAAGGCCCATTTCTTGGATTTTCTATGTAACTGCGTGAATGATGCCTAAAGTGAACTTGTATTTATCCAAATCATGAGTAAAGAAAGATTGTAAGATGACATGCCAAGATGTGTTCAATATTACATGTAAGCACACCTTGTCGATTAATAGCTGTATTTTCTGAAGTATGGATGCAGCTGGTGTTTTCCCCACTGAACTTTACTTTAATTATTTGTAATGTGCAACCTTGGACCCTGAGGCATTAGGGCACAGACGAGACAAGACAGATCATGAACCAAAAAGAAGAAACCCGCCATCAACTAGCTATGGTACTAAAATAACTCCAAACTACTGATTTCAGGAGAAAATAAGAGTTTTCAATCCTATCTTGAAAGCCTTCAAGTCAGACTGTCCTCTTGGTGACGATGGTAATGAATTCCAGAGCTTAGGTGCGGCAAAGATGAAAGAGCCAGGTTCTGCTTTCTTTGTTCTGCCCAGAGGAAGGAACAAATAATTTTGACCACTAGATCTGAGCGCTCTACCATTGACTTTGTCATAAATATGGTCTTGCAGATATGCAAGCATTTGGCTGAGTCTGCATTTAAACGTGATGACTAAATACTATGAACTTGGCACGTGCCACCACAGGGAGCCAGTGTAGGGAGCGTCTGCCCTCTGAAACATGATCGCGACGGGATAGGCCGACTACCACTCTAACCGCCCCATTTTGGACAACTTGGAGTTTGCTAGAATCGACTTTGTTTAGCCTGACCAGCAGACTGCTGCAGTAATCGATTTTAGCCCCTATGATGGCTCGGGCTATGGTTTTGGCGTTAGCCTCGTAGATATATGGCCTGAGATGCGACAAGAGTTTATTGTAGTATACAGATGATAAGACAATACTACTCACCTGGGCCCTCATGGGCAGAGTCTGTTCCAGTATTACACCCACATTTTTTTACTTGGATAGGGGAATGATATTACCATCACCCAGCCTAAAGGATCCATAAGCCGGGTCCAAATTAGCTAAAGCGGCTGAACTGCCCACAATCATTTGCTCTGTTTTCCCTCTGTTAAGGGCAAGATTATTATCAATCATCCATTTCTCTATAAGAGAAAAAAACTCTATTAAGTTCCTGTTCATCCTGCAAATGGTTGCTTGTAAGTTGGATGACACACTGGGTGTCGTTTGTGTAATTGGAAAACATAACTCCTTCGTGCTGCAGAAGTGAGAAAAAAGGGGCCCTGAAGATATTATATAGGCAGGGGTAGGTGCTTGCCTCCTGCAGTGCCCAGAAAAGCACTTTAATAGGTAACTGAAAGGTTTGTGTCTTTGAAAATTTGAAGTGTTGTAGATAACACAGCCAGCAGAAATGACCTTTAAGGTCAAGTCTCCCCCTTAATTGTGCATTAGTGGGCAACAGAAATGAGCTTTTCAGGGCTGACTCAACCTCAACAAATGGCTTCAGAGCCACTAATGGATGATCAAACATTGTGCATGAAACAGACCACACTGATAAGCAGATGTTCATGTCAGGTGACGATGGAGAAATGAAACTTAGGAATAGGTGGGGGCTATATGAAACTGAGGGGCATATGTGATACACTGCCATTGATTAAGATTGGACTCCTTTTTCCTGAATAAAAAGAGAATTGTGTGTCCCAGTCGGCTCCTCCTGGACTCATATTAAAAGGGATAAGAAACCTGTCAGTATCATGTAAATATGAATCCTGTGTGAAGTATACAACTTGAGTTATGAAGAAAATTATGATTCTGGCTTTCTCATAATTCTGAGGGAATTTGCATTTGGTGTGGTGATAGGTTATGGGAGTAAGGGTTGAATTATGAAGGGCCAGAGATGTGACTATTTCGGCTCAGGACTAAATCGATAAAAATGGTAGCTCCTCCCAGAAAGGGCGTGCCGAGATATGATTAGTATTTTCCAACTCGCCATAACATATAGAACTCAAATATATGCATATGTTCCTGCAGTTATCTGAAGGGTAGCTGCCATGTTGTTAGATTTTTAGGAATACTAAACGTTAAACCCACTTGTCATTTTGGGATGATGAATCTTTGTCCTCCCTCTTCCTCCATCATCCACACCTCCCAACTCCTTGTCCAATCAACACAGTGGGCGTATTGGGGGAGGGAGAGAGCTGGCCAATCCATGGCGTGAGAATTATGATAATAATGAAATGTCACCAGCCCTATAAGAGATCAGTTTTCAAGCTGAGAGGGATCTTTTCTTTGGGTTTTTGACTCTAGGTATCTTTGGACTTTTGATTTTTCCCTTGACTTTCCCACTCTATTGTTGGATGTAGTCTACTTCTGGACTCTTGCAAGGAACAACTAGCGCAGAGACAGGGAGAGCTACCCATGTCTTAAACATTGCATGGGAGACAGAGACTGGGAACTCTAGAAGATAGCTGGTCCTGTCATTTGAGGAGCCATAGGAAGTCTGGGTGCTGGGGGCCCCTCTTGACCGAAGCCTTTGACCAGATCTGTGCTGTCCTCACAGGAGTCCTGTTTCCTTCGATGCCCCATAACCAAAGCCTCCCATTCCCATGTAAATTGATTAATCCAAATGCCAACAAAAGTGTGGGGGAATCTGCCTGCATAATCTCCCTCTCGCATAGCAGGTAGGGGTGGAACTGGGGAGCCCGTTAGCACGTTTTATTAATTCTAACTCAAATTAATTCCACTGTAGAAAATCACCCTATCCATTTAAATTGAATTGTGTTGTGGACTGCCTGCCTTAATCCTTCCCATTAAATTGTCTTGAGTGGGGAAGCTATGTAAATCCTTAGCACATTGAATTGAAGTTAAATCAATTAATTCTCATATAGAAAATAACGTGATGAGTGTTGTTAGAGTTTGGAACTAACAAAGTGTATGCCCAGTGTGTTGGAGCTGGTATAGACAATTAAGTACTTGGGTGACTCTACCTTTCTGAAACCCTAGTCTCTAATACAGAATTTCCATGATCCAAAAATAAATCACCCTAAATTGCTGCCATCCCAGTTAATATAGAGTGTGCAAAACTAAATTTCCCATTTATTTACTTGCATCCCAAAATGATTTTCGTAGGGCCATGCATTTTGTGCAGATAAAAAGCCCAAAACAATTTTACTATTGAGTTTCTTTCCTAAACTTTGCCTTTCAAATAAAAAGCCCACAATGATTTTTTTTTCATTGTGCCTATTTTTCAAACCCTGCCTTTTTAATAAAAAGCCAAAAACGAAGTTGCTACTGTATTCCCACTCCCTGTACCTTGCCTTCAAATTAAGGGGTCATATATAACTGATGCCTGGGGCTGGGTGTTGCTGGTAGAGAAGAGCACTGTGATAACCGCAAGCAATCACTGGGGGTTGGTTCAAAGTTCATAATTGCTAATGTGCAAGAAATCCTTTGAGGGTGTTTTGATGTAAAGTCTCTATATTTCACCTGTGTGTTTTAGTATCTGTAAGTTGGTTAGAAATACAGGTCAGTCAAATGGTACAAGTAATTTCGGAATTGTGATATTGTGTTGTGCCACGGCGTTGGTGGCTGATGTTTTGGTTATTTTATGCTTCTTTGTCAAACCTTAAATAAATATATATTCTTACTATACAATGGCCTGGTTCCTAGCTCATTAATGGTACAGAGGGTATTTGCTGGGGTGGTGCGAGATAGGTTGGAGGCCTCACTAAAGTTGAATCCATATAAGTGCTTTGGGTGTGCACCACCTTGCTTGGGGGGGATAGGAACTCCCTGATTTGAGAGTGATCGCCTAATAAATCGTGACACTCTCCCTAATGTTTGCCTCGACACTGTAGATGCCACTATCTCTTGCCAACATCCCCTGCTCTGACTTAGCATCATTTGGTTTAGATTTTTCCTGACCTTATGTCTAAAATGGTGTTGGGAAGCTCTCTGTCTCGAAGTTGCTGGCAATTGATGGTGGGAAAGGAAAACAATCTCAGGACGTCGATGCGTGAAGGATTGTTGTGATCTCTGTACACGTAGGATAGCGATAGTTTTAAGAGAATGCCACTGTTGACACCTATTTTCCAAATTCGTAAAAGAAGATGTGATACTCCGAGCCAACCACTAGATAGAGGACTATGCATAGCATGCAAATCTAAGCTCCTGCAAGCAAAGTCCCTAAAATTCAGCTAAAGGCACCTTAACCTTGTGCACCCTGTTGCACAGCCTATGATGGCATCACTGATGACATAACTGGTGACATCGCTGATATCAATTATTATTTAACTAATGGCATCAGATATAAGATCACTCTACGTTATTTGCCCATATTTAGACCACCCTTAATGGTCTACAAATGTGATATTAGCCTTTTAGAATAGTTCATAACAATGAGTACATTGTTAACTAGCACAGATATTAATTTGAATAAATGAGTCTTTACCGCTTCTTGAAAGTGACTCAGTGATTTGACTGCCCTTATCTCTAGGGGTAGTCTACTCCAGACTCTAGGATCATAGACTGCAAAACCCAGTCCCCCTCTGCACACACAGGCAGAAGATAGAACACTTACCAACAATTTGTTTTCTGACCAAAGTGAGCGCTATGGTCTGTATCTGTGAATTTTTGTCTGCTAAATGGGCTGGGGCCAAGTTGTTTAGACATTTAAATATAAGGCAGAGGACTTTTGAAGTCAATTCAGTCCCTCACAGACAGCAGTGCAGCGAGCGACAGAATCCTAAGATGTGGGAGGATTTCTTCCCCCTCACCACCAATCTCATTGCAGCATTCCGTGCTCTTTGAAGCCGTTGGCACTGTTCCGCTGGAATCCCGCCAAGCAGGCTATTGCAAAGATGACTTTAGAAGTATAGATAATGGGAATTTCTGGATCGAAAAACAAGATGACAGTTGCTTGGAAAAACTTAATTTTGTTTACTAAGAGAAGGCAGCCATGTTGAGAAATGTGAACGCATACAAATCTGTTAGTCTACTGGCTAGTGCTCTGGCCACTGGAAATTACAATCACTCTCATTGGAGTGGAATTTCTGAATCTAAAGAGGAGATGACAGTTGATTGGAAAAAAAATCTTCATTTCATTTGCCAAGAGAAGGCAGCCATCTTGGAAAAAAGTGAACACATACAACCAATCTGGTAGTGTACTTAGTTTCTGGAATTGCGCATGTGTTAATGGCTAGTGCTACTTACAATTAAAAATCACTTACATACATTGGAGGGGAAACCACAGCATGGACCTGGTTTTCTCGGTCAGCATAGGAATAAGTAGAGTTCACAAATCAACTACATCTATCTTAGAGGACGGTGGCGGAGAGCAGAAAGACAGGACGCATCAGGCAAGGCTTGTATGACGTTTATTACAAGAAGAAGAACATTACAAAACAAGTGTGTCTTTTCTGTGTAATATCGGCGGCTGTATAGCACAAAACAGGTCTTTTTTACTCTTTTTTATAAAAAATATTAACAAATAAATACTCAAGACGTATATACTACAGAGACAGGACAGAATGGAAAGATCTATTGGGCAGTGGGAATGCTTACGACTACATGACAGTTTTTCTAAACAAATGTGAAAAAATATTGTGTATAAAATAAGCAAAGCCACCGCCAGTCAAGCACTTCCCCACATTGTGTTTTTGGCGGTAGGGAGGTTGTTTCTGTTTTCTGCAATCGCATGATTCAGTAACTGTCATACAAAACATCTAGCAACTGTCAATCCCAGGATCTAGCAACTGTCAATCACAGGATCTAGCAAATGTCAATCGCAGGATCTAGCAACTGTCAATCCCAAGATCTAGCAACTGTCAATCGCAGGATCTAGCAACTGTCAATCCCAGGATCTAGCAAATGTCAATCGCAGGATCTAGCAACTGTCAATCGCAGGATCTAGTAACTTTTGGGGGGTGGGTAATGGGAAGAAGGTGGGATTTCTTTAATAACAGTTATTTTTCATTAATCGTATGCAGTGTGTGGAACGCAGCAAGTACAGCTCAAGCTCCCCTCTGAAAGGACTCTTCTTTGTTATAAAGGTGGACTCTCTGGCTCCATGACCCGGCATGGTGATCTGGGATTCTTGCGCGTCCAGAGATTCGGGCATGATTTTGCACATGCCGAGGATGCAGCCAATGCGGCCCTCACTTTGTGTAAGTTTGCTGTCTGTAACCTCCCAAAACAAGCATTGGGCGTGTAGCCTGCCAGTGGGAAGTGCAGGTCCAGAATGTGCATTTCAGCGACTCCTCATCACAGCTGTCTGCATTTATGAGGGTACTGGAGGTGCCTTTGACTTCCTCCATAGTTAGCCCCTAACTGTCCCGATTCTGAACTCTATGTCCCTGGCAAATCAGCAGCACGACCGGGAATTCTTTTAACAACTGCGCCATTTTGGGTGGCGCCTGAAACACATACAAGCAACGCTTTTAACAGAATATTATTGTATCCACGGAAAGAAGTACAAAATATTAAGTGTCTAAGCACTGATAAGACAATCAGTCTGTCTCTTCCATTACAGCGGTCTATAACACACAGTGCCGCTGGCAATGTCCATCTCGGGGACAGCTTCTGCGCCCATACGAGAGAGCGAGGGGTCCTAATACATCTATCGCGGCACTAGGCAAGCCATAATACCTCTTGGCGCTTCTCTTTGCTTGGTTCTTGCCAATGTCTGACTGCAGGGAATTTATTAAATTCAGAGATCTGAGAATGAAGGCCCCAAGCCCGCATGAAACCGTGTTTTACCAGCTTTTGGTAATTATCCGTGTGTTACGGCGCTGTGATACCACTTGGGTTGGTCAGTTCTATAGACAAGTAAAACAAAATACAACAGAAAGTAGGTTTGGATTGCAAATGTGATGGTGAATTTAAGGCTTTTAGTTTGAAAACGGATTTGGGTAGTGCTGCTGCTGTCCCCCCATTTTAACGCAGTTCTTCCTGCAATGAGCTGCTTCCTGTATGGACTGTTTTGTGTTGTGGGTTGCTGGGCGCTGACAACAAAAACAGCAACTCGCTGACAGTATCTCCATAATTGCACCCCAGGGCAAGTTAATGACTATCTCACATGAATCTTTGACGTGACTGAAATCAAACGCTGAATTACAGGATCTTAATAAGGTAAGGAAGTGTGGATTTTCTCCCTGGAAGGTATACTTAAAAGGCATTCTTAATTATTGTAATAATTGAAATGACACCCTTCAATGTGCGCGACATCATGTGCATGCAGCCTCCTGGGATTAAGCAACCCAAATAAAATATAGGCCTTTAGAATGATGACGTTCAAGAAAAATCGTCATGTTTTAAGTGAAATGCTGCTTTATGGAACGATGCGCCTCTTTCATGCCAGTGAAGGCAGACGGAGTCCACATACAGGAAATGGGGAACGGCTGTCGGCTATGAGGACTTACTCACTGTTCAGCGGATGGGGAATTACATCCCCTGATGCTGGACAATGCTGGCCTGATTTTGGGCAGTTCCAGGGCCTGGCTGTCTTGCTGGGAAAAGTGCCCTATTCAATGGGTGGCAATTGCTCCCCATTCTGGACATGTCAGAATACTACCTAGCTTGTGAATTTGGTAGGTAATCGCATTCTTCACTTGATTTTTTATTCTATTCGTTCACAAGTGAGTAATGGCTAGTCAAGGTACCATATTCAAGGACAAAGCTGAATGCTTGACAACATATTAGCATTTTCAGTACCTTTTGTGAAAAATCGATTTTGGTAGCACTGCTACGAAAATATTTTAAAGGAATTCCTGCTTCATAGGAGGAGTTTGGTGACAAATAGAACCAGCGAAATGAAAAACCCTGTGGCAATATTTCTTCAAAGCTCAGAGTGAGGTTGCAAAATGGCCGACCCGTCACTGACAATGTGTGGTCAACCTGGGCATACAGAATAACACCATAGGAAGAAGACACACAGATCCACAGACTGAGTGAAATCCGAGCAAGGGAATTCATGCATGCTTTGACTGTCATGCCAATGAAGCATTTTGTATTGTGTCATATTGAGGTCAAAAGGGGCGGAGAAAAGTTAGTCACATTTCAGGTGGCGGCTGGTGCCCTAAAAGATGGGGTGAGCTATGACAGAGCCCGTCACATGTCAGACATGTGAGCAGACCGCTCAAAGATCTCACAGCTTTAGAGGGGGTCTTTCCTATGAGGACAACTCCAACATTTTCTGTACAACATCATCCCTCTAATTATGTACCCTTGAAAATCAGATGGTTAGATTTCGAATTGTGTCAGGCCAGCAGTGTCCTGTGTGCCCCGGGGGAGGGGGCTCCAATTAAGACCATTCAGTCTGTTTCCCTATCGAAGGCGATGGGAGATCCACATATGAAGATCAGATCCGGGTCAGAGCAGGCAGGATCGAGTGGTCCAGGCTGTAAACGGGTGGTGTCTCCTTAAGAGGACAGGAATTGTCTGCAGTCCGTGGGCGTGCAAGGACTGGCAGGATCAAGATGGTTGCTGGAGAGTGTGTTGGTTTTCTGTGAGTTTCATATGCCTTCAATCCCGCACGTAGATCCTCGTGCAGACCACGTTGTCTGCCTTCATGGTCTGAAAGGAAAAGAAAGGAGCATAAGTGAATACGTAGCACAGAGGACCGTGACCGCAAGCGATGATATGACTTGTACTATGACCATCTCCAAAAGTAGTGTAGGTGGCACTACAAAGAACTGTTTACCATTGTGCCTTCCCTCTCTCAAATACCTTTGCCTTATACTCCATTCAGCCATGTGAGCCTTTCTTCTTAGATGCCCAGATAGGCAAAACATAGATATTAAAATGTGCCATTCCTCCACCCAACCCCACATTGCCCAGAAGCCATAGAGAGGATGGTTGCCCAAGTTGGAACACACAACTTTTTGTGCAAAGGACGGAGTTTGTGGAGCCTTCCTTTACAATCTGCCTATGTTATCCCTCTTGGAATGTACTATTTACAGCACTAAATTCAGTATTTGCCCTCACACTTTTGCCCTCACACTTTTGCCCTCCCAAATGGGCTTTCGTGGTTTCCAATGGGAGCATCAGGGCACCATCTCATTGTCCTCGTGAAGAGGACAGTGGGAGACTTTTTGATGAGTTCAGCAATGACTGTAGTCGATGCCACCAGATGCGCAGTTGCCATGGTCCATCACAGGGCAATGGAGAAGGCGGGAGGTGGGAGGGGAGGAGACATGGTAGAAGGGGCAAGGGCAGTTTGTTAGCAAGTGGGGTAGGGAAATGGGATGAGGACAGAAGTGAGAGTAGGGGACAGGGGAAGCATAGGGTCATGGGTAGAGTAATAATACTGGATCAAGAGAGGAGCCTAGCGATGGGTGAATGGTGGCGGTGGGAGTCGGCAGTGCCAGATCAAACCCTGTGGAGGCCCGTAGGCAGTCAACATTTATTTCGGGGGCCCCCCTGGCATATTTTAAGAATACTAACGCAGTGCAGGCCGTTGCATAGCGCAGCAGCGAATCAAGGCATCGGCCTTCCCGGGGCCGCTAAAAGGAGTAGGGCCCATAGGCCGGTGCCTACTTGCCTAATGGATAATCCAGGACTGGGAGGTGGGGAAATAAGAGGAAAGGGGACAAGGGAAGAAGGCGAGACACGTGTAAAGGGCTGAGGGAGGAAGGGAGGAAGAGTGGGAGTAGAATTACAAAAACGAGGCAACGAAGGGTAAATTCGAGAGGGGGAAAGGGGCAAAGGGGACAAGTGAAAAGGGATGAATGGAGAAGGGAAGAGGGGGAACGAGGGTGGGGAGGACGTTGGGCGTGAAAGGAAGAGGAGGGTGGGACAGTGATGCTGATCGAGGGAAGGCAGGTGGGAGGGAAGAAGCAAAAATGAATAAATGAGACAGTGGGTGAAGAGTAGTGGTAGAGGGTGCGAGTGAGAAAGGGGCAAAGGAAGAGACAGACAATTAGAGAATGGTTTTGGGAGGGGAAACAAAAAAAGGGGTAAACATGAAGAAAGCGTGGGGTGGGTTGGAAAAACAGAGAAGGAAGGAAGCAGGGCAAAAATTTAGCCCACGCGAGAAAGGACAGTGCAAGTATGCAACAGTGCAAGTATGCAAACATGTTCCTCCGAGTTACATAACGCACGCCATGGGCGATACCGTCTGAGAATGCCAGGATGCCGGGTGTTAGACAGCGTGGAGCCTTAACCTCTGTTTTCTTGATTTTTGAAACGCCCACACTTACGAGGGAGCTCTGCTAAGAGTATACCTACAACTTCTGTAAGGCCTGAACGGAAGACTAGGAACGCAGTGACCAAAATATAAAATTGCTATAATAGGCAAAGTCTGGCCTATAGGAGGGACATCCTCTAACAAGCGTTATAAGCCAATCCCTCTGAGAGGCCGGTGGGGTTTGCATTATCAGTCCCACCTCGGATTTTATAGTGCAACGGGGCACATGTTAGGACTGGGGGAAAGGCCATCTTCCCTCTGCTACTGTGGGGCAGTCCATTCTGAATTATAATGACAATAGCAAAAAAAAAGCTGTCAGGCAGTCAAGAGTTCACACATTGTGCTCCCCTACCAGGATAAGCTCCCCGTCGTTGGTCATTTCCCTGGACCAGGAGGTTTTGGGGCCCTCCCCCTTCAGCAGCCGCTGTTCACACACCATCTTGTTTTCGCTCTCCCATTTGACCAGGCTCTGAAGAGGAAAAAAGGAACAAAACATGAGGAGGGGGGGAAAGCAGCAGCGGTCACATAAAAAGGAGATACATTTAAATAACAAACGACCCCCTCCCCGGCAGGATATCCAACACCTCCGCAGGGAGGCCCATCCGTCTTGGCGTCGTGGCGTGAGGCTGCCGCCTCCTGTGGAGGCCTTTCCCGGGGAACTCCGGAGGCCACCAATTTGTTTCCACTTCCAAACACTTGAGCTGTCACTTGCACCGCCTCATCTGTTACCTAAGGGGGGAAAGGGAAGGCGGACCATAGAGCAAAATACCGAAGTGACGGGGGGTGGGGGGAACCGAAGTGACGGGGGGTGGGGGGACACAGGGGTGGCGAGGAGGACTGAGAGGTGGGGGGCGGGGGGCTGGGGGCACTGGGAGACAAGTTCCAGGGACTACCAGCTGCACTGAAACGTGGCCTGAGAAAACTGGCTGTGCGAGGAGGACCGTGGCCTGAGTTTGCAACAGGAAAACGGCCCACGGAACACGGTACCTGGACTCTAATCTTTCCTGTCTACATTGAAAGGCCGCGAGACTCCCTGGCCTCCGGGCAACGCGTACGCGCGCCCCAGCGAATAGATGGCGCTCGTAAATTCATATTGGCGGCCCAATCATATTATGGAAGCTCGCAGGTCACAATCTGAGTAGGGTCACAGAATGAGTGCATCCTTCCAGACGATGACGTGTGGGTTTTAGTCATAACATTACCTTTTTAAGTAAGTGCCCCCTATTCGTGGGCCCCGCATAGGCACCCTATGGCTAATCAGTCGAAGATGAGAACATTAAGGGCCCGATTCATGGATTTTTTTGCATGGTTCAAAGGGACTTTGCACTGCTGACACAACCCCCGATTCATGGAACTGTGCAAAGTGTATTTTGTGCAGTGCAAAGTCAGTGCATAGTCATTTTTGCAGTACAAAATGACTTTGCACTGCCTTCTCTCCCCAATACCTCTGACACTTCTCCCCACCAACCCCCTCTGCCTATCGCTCTTGGTTCCTCTTCTGCCAGACCCGGCTTTCCCGCCTCAGTGCTCTCCACTTGTTGTTGGTGTAATGTCGGCTGGTGTTTGCTACAACAGTTTTGTTGTTTCACTCCTTTGTAATGAACTGATCTTACTATTACTAATGCGAAAAGTACCTACTTTATTAACTGCAGAGCAATGAATGACAGTGTTCTGTAACGAAATTAACATATTTATTCATGCTGCCAATATATCTGGAAATCTACACGTATGTGCATGTTTCTGCATCCGACCATCACGGCGAAGACCCTGTGAAACCAGCCCTACTGTGCCAAGTCCACACAGACCATGAAGAACCCCAACCCACAACTACACACTCAACCCGAGAAGATGGGAGTAATGAGGCTCAAGCCTCGGTATCCAAAAATCACAGCTGATGGATACAATCTATCAGCCAGAAGAAGAAGAAAGCCTGCATCAGACAAACCATTAAACTGGCAAAAGTAGAAGCCGGGTCTTCTGCCACACAGCAGTCATCTACTTGCAAACTAACTGCTGAGTCTGAATATCCTAAACCCCGCACGAGACAATAATGCAGACCAGCCTCCTCCCAATTCCCTCACTTTCATTCATATTCTTCTTAATAAATAATAGAACCTGAGCTGCCAGGATATGTTCTGGCAATCTTGCATTCCTGCGCACCATACATTATGGACTACCAAGTAGTAGAGCTCCATAACGTGGGAGCTCAGAATCTAAGCCTGACTGATTGTTTTACACTAGTAAACTGTCGGTGCCTCATAACACTTACAAGACCTAGGCACCCCTCAGAACAGCCTGCATGATAACGTCATCTCTTTGTAGTCATTTCTTGCAAAATGCAAATGGCCCCATCCTAAGCATGAACACTTGAAAGGAGCTGTATCTTGACTGAGAAAAACGTGTCCCCCTCTGATGATGGCTTTTTGTAATGACAAATTAATGCAGCTGCTCAAAATGAATCCTCTTTCCCCATCAAAGACAAGTCAGTGGCAGAGGGGGCACACACTGGTGCCATACTCCCGCTGCCCATATGCTTCTGTGTACTTACTTGCAGTACCCCGGGCTGTGACTAGAGCCACTGTTATTTGATTGATTTGATGGATTTTCTTTTCAGTACTCTTGATTAATAGCATTGAAAGGGTAGGGTGACCAGACGCCCCGGTTTCGCTGGGTCCGTCCTGGTATTTGCCCCTTCCTCCCAACACTTCTTTAAGTTTAAAAACCCTGTGCTGGGAGTTGGAGGTCGGGTGGATATTGTCCCATTTTTTTGCAAAACTGATTGAAAAATCCCAACATTGGCCCCGGCTATCGCTTTGAACCCCCTTGCCCATACCTTCCCCACTTAATTTAGGTCTACTCTTCTCCAATCAGCTAATCAGCTCTCTGTGCTGCCGAAATTCACCGGAACAGGCCACTGATATAGAAGTAGGAATACAGTTTCATTAGTGTTCCATTTACATTTTGGTCCTTCTTTTGTGTTATTGGCCCTGAAACTGTAGTCCCATTTCTATGTCAGTGTCTGTCCTGTTTTTTTTATTTTGAAAATCTGGTCGCCCTATGAAAGGGGGACAGCATGAGAATAAAGACAATGCAGAAATAAAAGTTGTCAGGGATTGGGGTCTGGCAATCATCGCCTATCCTACCAGCTTGAGGTGCTTGCCCAACCTAGCAAATCCTGATACACCCATACCAGCCCATACATGGTGGTCTGAAATACCTTTGCTTCTTCTGTGTCGTTTTCTGGCATGTGTCTAACTGGGACATTTTAAAATGATTTCTCTTTTTTGTCTCCCACATACCTCAACCTGCTAAGTCGTCAACGCAGGTGAAAGTCGTTATTTCTGTTTTTGGTGGGTGAGCCCATTGAAGTCAACAGAAGGTTGTGGGGCTTGCCATGGGGACTGGGTCTAGAGGCGGCGACAGCCAGCAAAGGAGAGCGAGTTGAGGGGTATGCCCCCATCACAAGGGTGGGAGGCCATTCCACTCAGTCATTCCCCTTTCTGGGAAAGAACATTGTGTAATGTTGCTCTCGAGCAGGCCCTCCCATTAGATAACTGGATCATTGATACCACGTGTACACACCATCATCGAGAAAAATGCTCAGCTCTTTGCTCTGCTTGTTCACTTCAGCCGTTAGACTTTCTCTGCCACATCCCCACCCCTGCTTCTTTCCTGTTCAGATCCTTCAGCCTCTGCTCAACGGCCTTTTGGTTCACCCATCTCTGGACTCCCTTCAGTCTGTCTGTGGGCACCCATGTGGTGGATGAGGTCACAGACGCCATCTCTCTTGTTTTGCCATGGCTCAGGGGGTTTGAGAGTACGGTCGAGGTACTGTAGCGTGCAGGGATTTAATAAGTGACGGTGTGCGCTCCTCCGCCTGCATGCCAGCTTCCACCATCCGCCCGCCCATCGGCACAGGTGTCTAGGCTCGCTGTACTGTACCTGGAAAGGAATATTTTCACCTCAGGCAGGGACCAGGTCCATTGCTGAGGTGGACTAAACTGGGGGAGTCCCCCCCCTGATATGTGGCTTTTCCTTCTCCCACCTCCTTGAGGGAACTGCCCTCACCCCCTCCACTAATAATGTATACAGTTTTGTTGTGGAAGGTTGAAAGAACTGACTACCCTAAGCAACCAGGCCTAATTGAGGCTGTATACTTGCCCCCACATTGTTTAATCTATACTTGGCTGACTTGGGTGATGGAATTGAGAGTTCTGTCTCCATCCCTCCAAAGTTGGGTAGGGTCGGAATGCAGTGGCTTGCTTACGCCCATGACTTGGCCTTGCTGGATTTAACAACCATGGGGTTTGCAGGCTCTTTTGGACCAACCAAATGAATATGCGGTGCTCAGCTCACTTACGATCAACACTAGCAAGACCAAGTAGATGGTGTTCTCCCCCATGTGGAAGGTTGAAAAAACGGACCAACCTAAGCAACCAGGCCTTATTGAGAAGCCAACCCGTGGTGTGTTGCGGGCCGGTCCAGTGGGGGAGGGGTTGTTGCAAAACCCATAAGCCCAAGAGGATTCGTCCATTGTCGTCACTATTTAAGCATTGGCGACCCCCAGAAGAATGCATTGTCAGCAATTATGTGCCAATGCCGGCAGTTCTGAGCAAAGCGAGGCCTAATACCGAACATTGCCCCACCGGGGGTGCTAAGATTCTTAGCACCCACCAATAGTCGAGGTATTGCAGCTTTGAGAGAACAAGAGAAAAAGGAGGCTGAGCCTGCTGTGTTGACAGTAATGCGGCATCGAGATGCGAGCAGGTGCAAGGGAGAATGGTGCAGCAGGCACAGTCGCTGAGTGGCAGATGGAGGAGGCGTGCACAAGCGTTGGCACAAAAAAGGAAGTGGAAGGGAAGGGGATGGATTGTGTTGTGGTGGACATGGGTAGACGAGCAGGGCACCAGGGGCTGTGCGGGATCCCAAGAGAGTCTTAGGTGGCTGTTAGGTGAGAGATGGGCCCCTGCTGGCCTGGGAGGTGAAGCAGCATGAGTGTGGCAGGCCTGACAGAGGCTGAAATTCCAGGAACTATCAGAGATTAGTGCCCACACTTCCCACATCCTGATTGGCTGAGCCGCATTCAGTGTTCCAAAAAAGGGTGCTAATTCAGACAGACCTCTTTGTATCGCCAATGATATGGCTCAGTAATTTGGAGGAGGATGAGGATCTCGTCAGCATGTTTTTTCACCTTTCGTCAGGCCGACTACTAAATCTACATGTAATCAAACGGCTCAGTTTCGTTTAATCCAATTTCGCTTCCCAAATGAAAAAAGTGATGCTATGCTAGTTTATATAAGATGGGTACTCATGACTTGGGAATATGAGCTGCCACTCGATGCCATAGAGACTGTGCTCAAGCCTCTCATGAAAGCAAAGTGCATAATGTAGGGAATCTCAGTGGGAGATGGCGGCGGATGCCCGCCTCTCTCGCAGCCCAGCCCCTTTTCTGCCACACCGGCAGAAATATCATGTTGCCTGGGCATTTGTTCAGGCTCATCTGCATACATCTCACTTGGGCAGCCAGAAACAAAATTGTGCAGGCTGGGTCTTGCATGGCAACCTTCTTCTTGGTGCTTATACAAGAGTGGTGTTGGTATTCTGACACACCTGCCTCCTGTTCCTCCTCGGAGAGTTGGGTCTTTTAGCCCCAGGAAGATGTGGGGTGCTCCAAAGGGGGTCGTGCTGGAGCTCCCCGATGCCCTGACATATGCAACTTCTAATCTAATGTCAAAGACGGGGTTTCAGGGAAAATCTGGCTCACCCTCTGGAAAATCAAAAGACATAAACATACTGCACTGCAACTGGTTTTAAAACAATATGAGGGTTCAAATACAAATACAAGAGTACTTCACTCTTGGAAACCGATCAAACAATAATGGTTGCCAATAGATAATTGTGATCACTTTAGACAACTGTGAGTGTCTAACAAGTCTGCAGCAAAGTTGGGGGCTAAGGCAGTGCAGGTTCTGTCGTGGACTCCTCCAAAATGGGTAGACGTGTTGTGGTACTTAGATAGATACTCACTACCCGGAATCTGGGGTTTCCATAGCAACAGCCAGTGGAAAAGCCAGCCATGTGCTTGCACATTATTGGGGCTTTCGCGCGACTTGATGTAGAGGAGTGTGTCTGTGTCCGCACCAGTTTGCGAGATTGCCAGCACTGGAAGAAGTGTTCCCTAAGACCTGGCGACTAGGGAACACATCTGCTTCGACCCATTTCTAGTTCAAGAGCGCTCTCTTTATTTCAGAAAAACACACCCGGAAAGAATGATGTGTGAAGACGCTCTCGCAGGAGTTCAGATTGCCTTTAAGCACTGACTTGAAGTGACCTCTCGTGCCTCTTAGCTATTGAGAAAAGTACACCTGCAGACATTCAAGATAGCTTTAAAACGACACCATTTCTCTGGTTTCTTAAAGCAGCAAACAACTTGTAAGTGCGCAATTTCAAAGATATTTGTATTGTTTGATATTTATGCTAAATTAACATGGTGACTTCATGATTGCATTAGAATGGCTGCCAGCAACCCTTTGAAACATAAGACGAACTATACTCCTTGAACTTCAGCCTCCTTAAATGAAGTTGGGAATTTTCTTTTTTTTAAACAAAAAGTAAGCACCCCATGTTTAGCAAGTTGCTCAAATGTCACAGGAAAGACATTTAAAAAGTGATAGGCAACACAGTTGGGGCTTTTTGCCAGCCTCAAACCACTGCACAGACCCTTTCTAATATCTGCGCGCAGTTTCTGGAGGTCTTTATTTGGTATCAGGGCAGGTTAGGAGTCAGTAATGTAGAGAGCCTGGGAAGGGCGTCCATTGTCACTCAGCCCAAGCCTTGTCTATGGCACCCGCTGCATTTTTAAAGATCATTTTTTGTCTCTTTAAATAACTGCCTTAATAATTCCTTCAGTAATGTGCACTTTAATTACTTGTTAATAAACTTCTGGGAAAGCTTATATATTTTTTGCACCTCTTAAAAACGACAATGCAAAAAAAAGAGATAACAAGCTTAAAGCCATAAAATCCCAATTAAGAAAAATGACAAATACACACTTCTACAATCACATTCAAAACAAAAAATGTGACGACTACATCTTGTGAAACCTACCAATAACAGTATTCCAAACTTTCCCAACTAAGTCATATCCATGTTATCCCAATGCTGCCAAACCTTTTGGGGCTATGAGCCAGATTTGATATGCTGCTGCCATGATGACTATTGACTCTGCAGCATATATTGCTGTCCATAGTTGATCCTTTTCCAAGCCGTTGCCAATTGTACATAACGCTCCATACCCCCGCCTATAATTTTCTGTTAACTCGGAGCAATTTCTCAGGATATGTCTTGATGGCTCCACCTGAGTGTTTCCCCCATGTCAATGGGATGTCTCTCTTAGGATTTTCCTTCCTCTTTCTTCATTTTCATGAAGCATCAGACATATGTCTGACTTCCCGATAAATTTCACTTTTTTAAAAGTGTATTTTGCTTATGGTATTTCTATAGAGCAAACCCTACTAAAATGGTTGACATGGTGCTTTCCAACAAATAAAAAACAAAGGTAAAACAACCCCTTTCCATCACCTCACAACAAAACAAAAATATGCAATGAAAATACCAAAAAACATGTTGGCATGGGTTTAAACAGTGGATAAACCGATATACGACAACATCTTAACAATTATAGCTATTGCAATAACATTATGATCCTACTTTCTAGAACCTCAGAGCGGTCCCCGTTGTTCCTCCTGTGAAACAATGTTTTTAGCTCTCGCCTGAATCCCAAAGGTTGGTAGCGAGCCTCAAAGAAATGGAGTGGAGAATGAATGAGCCTGCTTTTGGGTTAGGGTTTCTTGGCTCCACCTATCTAATCCCCAAAGGTTGAGATATCCTTGCTCCTAGGCATTTGGGTTCTGCCCGAGTTTTTCAAGATGAGGGCCAAGTTCTTTGGCTATTGCACGCAAGCTGACTTATTGTCGAAGCAGCCTGGCTTAAAAGAAATGTGGGCCCAAATGTCGGCAAAGCAGCATCTGATCTAATTTTCAGGCTTCTAAAATGAATTTGGTAGCAGCATGATAGGCTGATTTTAGGGGTCTACAGAATAGGTTTCCACGATCAATGTGGAACCAGGCAAAGGATTGAGTGGTGCGCCTGAGAAAAGAGTCAGGCATAGAGGGCATCATCTCATGCATCAACGTGAACATTAGCAGCTTGAGGCTTCTTTGGAAGAAGGGATCTCAGGGAGCGTGAAAAGAAATAGCCGTGAAGGCGGGCACTGACTTAGCCGGGGTGGGGGTTTCATCTGAAACAGCCAGGGGGGAGAACCACGACGGTACTTTAGATAACGATTTCTCAGCACCCAGAGAAGAAATTCTGGAGAAAAGTAGCGATCGAAGTGAGTGGAAACGGTCGGGAGCGGTGTTCGAATACTTTAATTTTTTCATGCTTGCCATTCCACTGCTTTTTACGACCACATTCACCATTCTATACAGAGGATTCGTCCGTTCATGTCCCTGTGCAAGTGTAAAGTTGTAATAGGAGCCTTAGTTACTAGTTACTTAGACTATTGCAATGCCCGGCTGCAACACCTTGTTACCCGGACCCGGCTTTGGTGCTGCAGAATAACACCATCGTTGCAACCATTCCTCCTCTGCACAGATACAACCCTGTTTTCACCATGACCCCTCTACGCGCCCACACATCACCCTTGGCTTGTGTGTAGGACACCCGTGTGCAACACCCCCAGGACTCGCCCCAGGGCCTTGCTTCGTTGCCGCCCATGATTCTACTCATTACTCTTGACCCTCAAGCATCTTCGACAACCAATGCAAAACCCCATCTTTGTCCCACCCTGACCTCATCCAGTCCTCCCCACTACCTTCCCCATACCCCAGCCAGATTCCTGCCACTTTGAAGGCACGCGCAATAAGTGCACAGGCTATTTCCCAACAGGCCACTGTTGATGGACCTTTGGTGGGTTAGGGTGGTGTTTGGGTAAATTGGTGTAGACCCGTAGGGCTAGTGCACGTTACATTGTGTTACCCTGTGTTTTTGGTGCTGGGGTTGAGTGTTGAGGTGGGTTGTTGATTAGGGTGGCAGGTAGAATGATTTTGAGGGGGTTATTGTCACCATACCTTTCCCAATAGACCACCCAATTGAGGGAACAAACATGTTTGCTTTGGAAACCTCACAGTTGATCACATTTATTTATTTATTTTTATCCATGCAAAATTGTCTTTCTCCGACTTGTAACCCTTGTCATGCAATATCTGATTTTAGGCTTAGTCCTTCTAGCTCATTTGATACTATGTGATGCACAAATTCAGGGCCCACAATTGGTAGTCAGCTGCCTTGGGCCTCCCCTTTGACTGCCCAATGACCCCTAAAAGACACGCCACCCGTGGCAGCACTCTGTCTTAAGCTGGAAATGCACGATGAACTAAAAGCTGGCAGAGAACATCACACCCACAGCATTTCAAAGCTGGGGAGTATCAACAGAAATGTGGGGTTTGTCCTTAAATCTTACATGTGGTTATAGGCAATGCCAGTGGCTTGTGTCCTTCAAATTGCACCTATTACTGTTAACCTTATACTAGTTCCACAAACATTCCTTGTGGGAGAATGGCCACCCCTACTAGTCGCCATGCCCATGCAAAGTCTCGATACGTACTAGCTCCCCTATGATTTGTAGTACTAGCACCCAGAACTTTTGGTCTAGTTTCTCCCCGGAATCTGACAGGTGTCAGCAGTGATCCCTGCTAGTGTTTCCAAGTCCTTGAGAGAGACTCAAGTGGAACATGGGCTTCTCTGTGATTTCTTTTAAAATTTCCACCCCCAAGAAGGAGATGAAAATGTAAAAAAAATGGTTTATAGTGATGCTCTCTTTGACCCCTGCCAATTCAAATGTTCTCCCTGCATCCATGTGGTGAGGGGGTGACCTCCATCATTCTGTTCTTTTCAATTCATGCTAGGCTCACATAGCGGCATGAGAAACAGATTGCTGCTCTTTTCAGTTTGCGCAGCGTCACGAGAAACTTTGTGCTGCTCTTTTCGTTCTGTGCTAGGTTCGCCCAGTGGCACGAGAAACGTTGTGCCGCTCTTTTAGATTTGTGCTAGGTTCGCCCAGTGGCACGAAAAACGTTGTGCTGCTCTTTTCATTCTGTGCTAGGTAATCCCAGTGGCACGAGAAACGTTATGCTGCTCTTTTAGATTTGTGCTAGGGTCGCCCAGTGGCACAAGAAACGTTATGCTGCTCTTTTCGTTCAGTGCTAGGTTCACCCAGTGGCACGAGAAACGTTGTGCTGCTCTTTTCATTCTGTGCTAGGTACGCAGAGCCGCATGATAAACTTTGCACAGCTCGTTTCAGTTCACGAGATGGTACAAAAAACGTGCTGCTCTTTTTGATATACATCGGGGGTGGAACGGTGGATTGCGGTGGAACGAATTGAAATCTTACCGATTTCGCTTACGCGGCTGGCAGAACGGAATTTCACAATTTCGCCCAGCCTATTCCTGTGCAAAGTTCCCTCAATGAATCAGGGGACTTGCATGCAGTGGTGTATAGGATATGAATGTGAGAGGCAAAGAGCACAGTCATTAGGTTAAGTATAATGCAAAAATTGTTTGGGGGCGTGGGAGCAGAAAATCATAGTGTTTGGTTGGATTGATAAACAGGTATTACTTTTTTGGGTGTGGGAGTAGAAAATCAGCTACTGGCTTGACTGTAATTGACACATATGACTTTTATGGGCCGAGGAGAACAAAGTCCCATTGGCTCACTTGCATGTGGTACCCATGTGGTGTTTTTGGTCTGTGGAAGCGGAAAATCACATTGGCTGGACTTAGGATGCAGGTGCAGAAAATCACAGTGACCTGCTTGAGTGTGATACACATACCTATTTGGGTGAGCAAATATACACTCACAGAGAGTGTCTTCAATGTGATGAACATGTGAATTCTTAGGGTATGAATGTAGAAAATAAGTGACTGGCTTGAGTTTGATGCACACCAGAGTGTAGTACGCCCGCTTGACATTTTGGATGAGAGAGTTGATTAACAGTCATAGGAAGGAGGGCCATTTTATAGAGCTCAGAACCTTCCTCAGAGTTTTGAGGGTCATATTAGCTCCCTGCAATCACAAAGCATTCACAGGAGCACGGGATTCAAGAGGGATTCCGTGCCACCAAGTAATCTTGCCGCTGCATGTTAGGGTCAGGGGGTATGGTGGTAAGCAGGCTTGTTTTTCTGATGTAGAAACAGGAGAAGATGACGTCTATTTACCTTGCAGGGCCTGCCATCCACAGTCTGTTCCTCAAATTCCTCGTTGATTTTGAAGTTGATTTCGGTAGTGCGGACAGTTGTGAAGGTTTTTATGTAGAAATTCTCACCATCTTGCTTGATCTCCACTGCCGGCTTAGAAGCCGCGGCCACGGCAATCTTTCGCAGCATGACGTTGACATCTGCAATGAAAGGGGCACATTATGGTTTGCAGATACTCACATCTTGCAGGACATAGCATTATACGTCTGTTGTCCCAACTCTGGACTTTATGAATGCCGAAATTCACACCAATGGCCAATGCGTACTACACAACCCGAAACGTGACATGACTTTAGAAGGTTTGCCATTGCCTGGAATTACATAGGACGGGTGCATCATCAGGAAAACAACTCACGGACAAGCCCTTGTGAAAATTAAGAAAATTGCACTATGGTCCAATCAAATAAAAATCCCTGAACACCTGTAGGTGTGTGGGTTACCAATGTCCCGCGTGTATCCCCATGTATATAGAGTCTCTCTTGACAGGGCAAACTCTCAGGAGTAGAACCTCCACAACTGAGCAACATATCTCAATATTGCCCTGTGCGCCCAATTTAGCGCTCCTTCCACTGGTCGTGTTATGTGGCATTTGTGGTGAAATGCCTACCTGCCACTGGTATGGCCTCTAAACGCGGAGATCTGCGATCCGTGGTATTGCCCAATCAAGCACCACCGTGAATAGCATGAGCAGAGATGGCTGGGCACATTGAACCTGAGTTATCTGGATAATTGCCATGTACCGGGCCGGCATGGGTTGGGTGCTGGCCTAGATTCAAGTTATGGTGATTAAATGAATAAGGAGTCAGAAAGTAATAGCACTCTTGCGTGATGTGGTGTGTAAATCTCGGTGTGTGATGGTCGTGTAATTGCTTTTGAGCCACATTGTATACATTAGAATAGCCTTAAGACCTGCATTGAACCTCACATTGATATTTATGCAATGTAAGGGGTACACCACTCCCAAATGGTTTAAAGTTCCAAGTCACAACTTGGGTGAGCTCCTTGGGGTTATTTTATTTGTTTTTATAATTCTTTCTGTGCATTGAAAATCAGTAATACAATATTTCATTAACATAGCAGTGTGCAGCAATGACCCACAGGCTTGCTCATTGAATGCGGGATTCACCCTTGGCTGGGGTGACCTGTGGCGTGAGCACAGCCCTCTCGCGGCGCATTGGGTGGGACTTGGATCTCGTGCCATAAGGGCTTCACGCAGAAAGTATGCTTTATGTGCCATCTCGGTGGCACTATGTGGGCAGTGTGCAACAATGACCAACAGGCTTGCTTACTGAAAGCAGGATTCACCCTTGGCTGGGGTGACCTGTGGCGTGAGCACAGCCCTCTCGCGGCGCATTGGGTGGGACTTGGATCTCGTGCCATAAGGGCTTCACGCAGAAAGTATGCTTTATGTGCCATCTCGGTGGCACTATGTGGGCAGTGTGCAACAATGACCAACAGGCTTGCTTACTGAAAGCAGGATTCACCCTTGGCTGGGGTGACCTGTGGCGTGAGCACAGCCCTCTCGCGGCGCATTGGGTGGAACTTGGATCTCGTGCCATAAGGGCTCCACACAGAAAGTATGCTTTATGTGCCATCTCGGTGGCACTATGTGGGCAGTGTGCAACAATGACCAACAGGCTTGCTTACTGAAAGCAGGATTCACCCTTGGCTGGGGTGACCTGTGGCGTGAGCACAGCCCTCTCGCGGCGCATTGGGTGGGACTTGGATCTCGTGCCATAAGGGCTTCACGCAGAAAGTATGCTTTATGTGCCATCTCGGTGGCACTATGTGGGCAGTGTGCAACAATGACCAACAGGCTTGCTTACTGAAAGCAGGATTCACCCTTGGCTGGGGTGACCTGTGGCGTGAGCACAGCCCTCTCGCGGCGCATTGGGTGGAACTTGGATCTCGTGCCATTAGGGCTCCACACAGAAAGTATGCTTTATGTGCCATCTCGGTGGCACTATGTGGGCAGTGTGCAACAATAACCAACAGGCTTGCTTACTGAAAGCAGGATTCACCCTTGGCTGGGGTGACCTGTGGCGTGAGCACAGCCCTCTCGCGGCGCATTGGGTGGAACTTGGATCTCGTGCCATTAGGGCTCCACACAGAAAGTATGCTTTATGTGCCATCTCGGTGGCACTATGTGGGCAGTGTGCAACAATGACCAATAGGCTTGCTTACTGAAAGCAGGATTCACCCTTGGCTGGGGTGACCTGTGGCGTGAGCACAGCCCTCTCGCGGCGCATTGGGTGGAACTTGGATCTCGTGCCATTAGGGCTCCACACAGAAAGTATGCTACGTGTGCCACCCTGGTGGCACTATAAGCCTGATTCACAGAACGTTTTCCAATGGGGTTTTGCCATTATAAAACACTTCTGTGAATCAGGCACCATGTGTGATGTACAAAGGACGCCGAAAAATAAGGAAAAAATTGGCTTTTATATTTTCCGCAAAGTGCTTGGATTTTTTTTCTTTTTCTGAAGTTGAGTTTTGGAGCACTGTTATATAGATTCACTGTTCTGGTTCCTTTCCTCTTAAATGTGTGTTTTTTTCAGGAGGGTAAGAGCAAACTACAAGCTAGCTTGGCTCCCAGGACATCTAAAGAAGTAAAGGGCATAGGCCCTCATTACGAGCATGGTGGTATAAGGCTAATACCGCCAAACTGAATTAGGAACAACCCACCAAAAAACAGGAGGCGATATCATTACCACCATTTTATTTTTAATTACCACCGAACTCCTCATATCTCTTAATTTACTAAACGGTAGCACGTTTTCAAGAGCTTTCTCATCATGTCCAAGGACAGTGCATGCAGGTTTTTGTACATGCTGGTGCTGCCGTTTGATACCTCAAATAACTCCAAGAAAAGCAACAATCAACCCATCCAATTCAAAGTTCTAGAAACTCAACGGCCCTAAACGCGGGGGCAGTCTGCTGGCCCAAGTCACACATGGAGGCAACACAGCCCAGCACTTAGAAGAAACACATCGACACGCAGCAGCGGGGAGCTCCCGCCTAGGAGCTGGCCCCACACACCTCCCAGGAGCTGGCCCCACACACCTCCTAGGAGCTGGCCCCACACACCTCCTAGGAGCTTGCCCTGCACACCTCCTAGGAGCTGGCCCCGCACACCTCCCAGGAGCTGGCCCCACATACCTCCCAGGAGCTGGCCTCGCACACCTCCCAAGAGCTGGCCCCGCACACCTCCCAGGAGCTGGCCCCACACAACTCCTATGAGCTGGCCTCACACACCTCCTAGAAGCTGGCCCCACACACCTCCTAGAAGCTGGCCCCACACACCTCCCAGGAGCTGGCCCCACACACCTCCCAGGAGCTGGCCCCACACACCTCCCAGGAGCTGGCCCCACACACCTCCCAGGAGCTGGCCTCGCACACCTCCCAGGACTGGCCTCGCACACCTCCCAAGAGCTGGCCCCACACACCTCCCAGGAGCTGGCCCCACACACCTCCCAGGAGCTGGCCCCACACACCTCCCAGGAGCTGGCCCCACACACCTCCTAGAAGCTGGCCTCGCACACCTCCTAGAAGCTGGCCTCGCACACCTCCCAGGAGCTGGCCCCACACACCTCCCAGGAGCTGGCCCCACACACCTCCTAGGAGCTGCCCTCGCTCACCTCACAGGAGCTGGCCTCGCACACCTCCCAGGAGCTGGCCCCACACACCTCGCAGCCACCGCCTCGCCCACAACGGCGCAACCCCCTGCGCTGGCCAGTTTCCCCCGCCATTCTGCTATATTTCATTCTACCATTCCTCCAGTTAACAGATATCCCTCCTACTCAACACCAGGGCCCGATTCATGGCATTTTTTGCACAGTTCAAAGTGACTTTGCACTACGGTAAGAGTGACTTTTCGCTGCCGACACAGATTCTGATGAAACTGTGCAAAGTTTATTTTTGCTGTGCAAAGTCAGTGCATAGTCAGTTTTGCAGTACAAATTGCCTTTGCACCGACTTTGCACAGTTCCATGAATCCGGGTGTGTCGGCCGTGCAAAATATTCCATGAACCAGGCCCATAATGTGTATTACTGGAATAGAAATTGTTAAACCTCCGCGGGCTTTAGATTAAAAAAGAGTGGCTCTTGAATTAAAATGTGTTTTAGGGTGCACTGATATGACTGGGCGGAAATGGTGCAAAGGCTCCCACTGTGCCCATTAGTTGCGTGGCAGGGCCCGGGCCACTAAAGGTTCCCAGAGTGACTTGGCGCTCCACAGCTGCTAAACGCGTGGAATGGCGTGTGGTGCTGACGAGGCTGTCTGCCCGCACGAGGGCCCGGCCTTTTAAAGCGTGGTCGCCTTCCGGTATGACCAGGGCGCTTCGAGAAAAGGGCACATTTCTCTGCGTCGTGCCCTTCCAGAGCCCGGCTCCCGCGAGCGCATAATGAAGGGGTTTATTCTCCGACAAGCGCAGGCACCCTATCTCGTTTCCTGCGGCTTTCTACCCGCGCCAACGTCTTTATGCGAAGGCACCAGCCAGGCGGGCCTGCCAGTGGGCACCGGCCCTTGGGGGTATCTAGGTATACGCAGTAGCCTGGAATGACCCACGTATTGGTTTCAGTTTCCTCTGACTGGCATGTCTCACAACGTATTTTAGTTGGTGCGATAGCTCAGTGGGTTAATGCACCTGGTGCAGGGATCTGTATCCGACCTACAGGCTTGGCTCCAACTTTGATCCCTCCGAGGTTTGCATAATAGATGTCCTTAAGTGCAAACAGACAATTCACTGTGCGTCGAATTCACTATATTAGACCATATGCTTTGGTTTATGCAAAATGAGGCCAAGGAAAGTTATTTTATTAAGTATCTGATCTGATCCTTATTTACAGGTTATTGTTAGTACATGTGTACGCGCGCGCGCATGCACGCGCTCTCTTATTGCACTGCCATAAATTGCATGCTTACAAGCAGCGACATATTGAGAACGGAAGGCAGATTCAGTAACATGACAGGCTTTCACACTACTCTTGCTTCCAAGATGTCAGTGCTGTCCTTTTTCAATTTCCCTTTTAGTTTTGGTCATGAGGTGGCGCTTGGGTGCCACCTATAGGGCCAAATTTGTGCATTGCAGTACAGCTAGGAAGGAGATGGCATGTGGGGAAGAACACACAATTTGTAGGTGTCATTTGGTTATCTACCCCCATTCCCATTCTAATCTCTTTGGTCATTCCCACCTGTTACCTGCCCTGAACACACCCTGCGGAGAACTCCCACCTGCCCGAACCCACTCTCCAGGAATGTCTAAGTCTGCTGAGGGTTAATGGCTTACTTGGAGCTGTAAATATGCTACTGGTCTATTGACCACGTGTGCCTACTGCCCCTTGATTTATATCTGTTCCTTGTGTTACAGCCAAGTTTTAAAAAAAGCACTGACAAAGCCAACAGGCTAGGCTTGTGTATAGGTATTATGCATTTGTCAGATCCTGCTACAATGTGCCCAGGTAGTCACACCCTTTTCCAGCTGTTTCCAATTTATGCCCATGTGATTACCTCCTAAAATATGTACATACAGGCAGTGGAGTAACTGCTGAAAATGTTGGGTGGGACATGACATCTGAAGACAAGGTGCCCCAGACAAATGAATGGGGAGAAAATCGTGTGCCATGAAAGTTGGGGGGACAAACACCCCTGTCCCCCATAAAATTACGCCCATGCGATACAAGGATTACATGATAACATATTCGGAAGATAAAAGGAAAATGGACAAAAGAGGAGAAAGAAAACGAGAAGGAAGAAAAAAACACAAACCTAAGTAAACACTCCAGAACTTTCTGCCAAAACCCCAGCCATGATTCACTCCAAGTCCATCTAGAGAAATCTGCTCCACATATCTTCGAACACTTTGCCCTGCCCCTGGCTCCTAAGGGCAACTCGCTCAATATTTGAAAGGGAGTTCATCTCCTGAAGCCACTCAGATTTAGGTGGGAAGACGGTAGACTTCCAATTTCGTAGAATTATTGTTTTAGCCGCCATAGATGCCCTAAAGAGCGAGGTTGTCTGTGAATAAGACCGGTCCTCCAACTCAGTATCATCCCCCAAAATCAGGGTCCTGAAATCCTATTCCTTGTCCACACCAAGAACTGCATTCACGGTACCCGTAATCTCACTCCCAACGTCCTTCACCAGTAGTAAGGTTGCAGCCCCAACAAGCACCAGAAGTACTCAGGCCAAGTAGAATCTTCCCATAATGTGGATCCCATTCTACAATAATACTCGAATAATGTTTCTCGATTAAAGGTTTCAATAGGGACAATCCCGAATGACTGGCAGAACTAACCTGTCCCTATATACCGAGAAGAGTTTTCAGTTATAAAGAGCCGCAAGGGATGAGAGGCCAAGTTCGTACCTGATACTAGAGACTTAGGAAGCGGCAAACCAAATGATGCCTTTGCAGTAGCGACCAATACTAAGAGGAAATAGAGGGCTGAATTCAGTGTCATAGGTCCGACGGACAACAACGTTCGATTTATAAAAAATCTAAAGCGGTAAGAATGATTATTTACCATATCTAAAATGTGTAAGCTTCACTGGAGCCATAGACGAGGGACCTTTGAATCGTTTACCAATATTAGGCTTATTCCGTCAAATATAGCCCAAGTAGGTGAATTGCTCTACTTTTTCTACGTCGCACAATTTAAAGTTCCAGTCAAACTTCTTACCTATAGAAGAAGTAGCAAATGGCATGACTTTGGAATACTATTTACTAAATCATTTTTTTGTGATATTTCATTTCTTGTTATTTTTGACTCTGCCACTGCGAAGGGATTGCAATTCTGATACCTAACCCAGGCTTATCCAGGGGTCAAGTCCTAAAACAAAAGTGGGGTGACTCATTAACATACCAATTGAATGTGGCATCACCAGAAGTACCATATCACGGGGCCCTATGAAAAAAGTGGGGGGACTCCGTCCACCTGCGTGTACCCGCGACTTGAACCCTGATTATAACCGTGTTTCTTTGGCAGACTTATGACTCATTTTTCTACTTGGCTTTTTCCTTCAGACATCTTCGTTCTGAATTTTCGGCAAACTCCCCACAAAATAGTCCAATGGGCAAAAATCGTTAGCTCAAAACAGGGGGAACGGGATCCGAAAAGTATCGTTATCTTGTTTCTGTATTTGATTGAATTTGTATAGCGCTATACGTTAATTCATGGAAGCGTTTTATAATGCTGCAATCCCACTGGAAAACGGTCTGTGAATAGGGGCCAAACCGCTTAACAGAGTACCAAATGGTGGACAGCGGTGTGTGTAAAGTGTGGTAGCAAAGGCATGGGCTAGAATGGCGAGCTTCCGCTCAGTAGGCATTTCACATGGTATGGGCATCCGGTCCAGGCGGACATGTACATGACATGTATATGGACATCCAGCCTTCCATGTTCTTATGTTGCCAGGTCATCAATGGCTTCGTAGGACCATACATCATGAACGCCTGTGACCTCTGGCCTCTCACATGCTTCTGTTATAGTAGACATTATCGCATCTGAGCCTCCACCTTTAATATTGTATGCAGTGGAGAAGTGCTTTTTGGAAATGAATAAAGATGCCCAACAGCGATTGTGTAAGCAAACACTTGAATTGTGCTTTGGCACGCTTGTTAATTGTGTCGGTCTCCAGATATAAGAACATACAGATGAAAGCAAAATCATCAATGTCATGGTGAGTTTAATGAAGCGTGAAGAAAAACATTCTCCCTGCAATTTGCAAAGACAATGGGGCATTTATTTGCTGTGGCGCGGGTGGCTCAGATAAAATGGCCGATTTTCCTCATATGAACACACTAAGGGCCTGCATTAATCAAAATGTTTTCAATGGGACTTTCCCATGTCCTAGCATGTTTGCAAATCAGGCTTTACGGGGCTCGGGGACAGATGTCTAGTAAACCTGGCCTTCTCAGCGTGCAAGCGTTCAATGCGTGACTGGCTGAGGGAAAAGCAGCAAGCAATTTCTACCCGCAACGAAGGCGGGGATGAGCGAACAAAACGTGGTCTCTGATTAGCACACAAAAATGGCAGTTTGGCGCCACGCAAATCCAGGGCCTCTTGCCACAGGCTGTTAACTACTGAGAAGCAAGGTGGCATTGGCAAATGTATGGCCTCGAGTACAACAAACATGCCCGTCAAGATGGAAGGCCATTCACCGCCTGGGCAGGTACAGAATAATGGATGTCTTCATATTTACCTGCCAAGAGGTTATGGGAAGGTCTTATTTACCCCACCGGCGGGGACAGGTTCCAGAGAAAGCGGGTCCTTTGTTCCCTCTTTCTTGCCCCTCCCCATCTTGAGGGCAAAGCAGAGCTGCTTCCTTTAATGCACACTCCCCATGCGCAATCTCGCACACACATTGGCAAGCCCTACAGGTGTAGTGTAGCACACGCTACTCCAGGGTCGGACTGGGCCATAAAACAGTCTCAGGCCCAAATGATAAAGGGTCCCACAGTTGCAAATAGAAATTCATTCCTTTTGTGACAGACTGATTAGTACCCAAGGGGAAGTTTTTTGATCAAATGTGATGCAAATTGTTCATTTTATAGAGTATGTATTCAGCGACACTGGCCAAAACTATTGGCCGCATAATGAAGTAATTCATGAAACTGGCCCACATTGGTCAAAAAGTGGCCCACTTTGACCCAAAAAATGGGCCCACACCAGCATTTTGTGTTTTGGGTTCAGCCATTATTCTGCTCGACCTCTCCGCAGCCTTTGACACAGTTAGCCACGACACCCTGACCAAAATACTAGAAGACATAGGCATAACAGACACAGCACTACGCTGGACCAAATCATTCCTAGCAGACAGAACTGAAACCGTCTGGATCAAACCCTTCAAATCCACCCCACGAGTCAACGACTGTGGAGTACCACAAGGATCCTCACTATCTCCACTATATTTCAACATCTATCAGACTCCGGTCATCAGAATCTTCAAAAAATACAACATTACATGTTACAACTACGCAGATGACACTCAAATCATCTACAAAATCAAAGACACCGATGCCGACCATTCGACCCTAATCGACTGTCTAAAAGAAGTCTTCAACTGGATGAATGCCAACAACCTGAAAATTAACCCAGGAAAGACAGAAATCATGATGATATCCAAAGACCAAGAGAATGAAACCACCATCCCGTGGCCTACGGAAATGGGACACGCACCAACTCCATCGAAGGTAGTAAAAAATCTGGGAGTCCTAATGGACAACACCCTAACCCTAGAACCACAAATAAATGCAACAGTGAAAAAATTATGTTTCCTCCTCCATACGGCAAGAAGAATTCTACCTTTCCTCTCCTTCGTGCAAAAAACGCTCACTATCGTCGCCCTAATTATGTCAAAAATAGACTATGCAAACAGCCTCTACCTCTGAATACCAGAATACCTCCTGAAGAAACTGCAACGGATCCAAAATGCAGCAGCAAGACTACTCCTCAAACTATCCAGGAGAGACCACATCACTCCAGCCCTAAAAACACTCCACTGGCTCCCAGTAAAACATTGCATCACCTTCAAAACAATGTGCATAACACACAGGGCAATTGGCGGACAAGGAGCTGAATTCCTACAAAGGAAAATAACTGTCTACAAACCAACGAGACCCCTCCGATCAAACAACGAAATCCGCCTGGAACTCAAACCATACCTCAAGAAAAAACGTGGAGGCACCACCTTCTACCACTTAGCCGCAAAAACCTGGAACAACATTCCAAAATAAATAAGAAACACTGAAGATCACCTAAAATTCAGGAAATCTAAAAACCTGGCTCTTCAACACCAGAGATTAAAAACTGAAAACCGAAACAGGAAAAAGGATGACTAAACTAGAAAGGACATGGACAACCCCGACAGGGGTTCCGTGGAAAAGCTCCCGTGGCACCTGGACGGGTGACACCGGATAGACCGGAACACAGGCGACACGCATGGAGACTGAGTCAACTAACCCAGCCAATCACACCAACACTTCCGGCCCTCCCGTTAGTTACCGCCAGGCGTCACAGTGTTGTGGAATTGTCGAGATATTGGCAATCACCACACTACCTGAGATGTTGACATCAGCGGGTGCACTGGCCACACGACTATGAAGGGATGACAAGGGGGGCTATGAGGGAAAGTGATAGAGGTGGGGGGCGAGAGGAGTAAGGAACCTTGTTTGCCAGCCGGACCCAGATCAGGACAGAGGTGCATCAATGGAGACCACGCAAGCCGAGCACCTCAATTCAGGACATAGATGCAAACTAACCAACCCCACTAACAATTTCCCTTTCTGCATACACCTCTCAAACTCCAAACCAAACACAAACAAAACATACAGCACAGCAAACCGCACAAACTTCACTACATTGCAACAACAAAACAAAAACACACATAGACTCGCACAACAGTACACGACGACTACCGGCCGCAAACACCCCAGCCACAGCCAACAGACCCACCGGGCTGAGGTTGTCAACAGGACATCACTGCTCTCTTGCACTTTTCCTGCTTCGACCCACTAACTCAACCCCCCGCCCCTCCTCTTTCAGAGCCGCCAGAGCGTCAGGGGACCACTCCGGTGGTGATAGTGCGTGTTACAAATGTCCTTTAACATTAACATTTACATTAACATGGGCCTATTGCCCTATAGGCCAATCAGAGCCTGTGCTACTCTCACAGACAACAAGCGGCATCCAGAAGGTCTAGTCTGGGAAACCATCATGCAAAAGAACAGGCATCCAGCGGATGCATCGTGCGCTATCCTTAAGCACCACACCAGGCATTCAGGAGGTGCAGTTCACAAAACCCTCATATAAAAACAGACCTCCACCGGATGCACTGTGTGCTATCCTCAAGATCCACACCAGGCATTCAGCAGCTGCAGTGAACAATACCCTCATGCAAAAAAAGTCCTCCAGCGGATGCATGGTGCACTATCCTCAAGCACCACACCAGGCATTCAGCAGGTGCAGTGCGCAAAACCCTCATGCAAAAAAAGTCCTCTAGCGGATGCATCATGCTCTATCCTCAAGCACCACACCAGGCATTCAGGAGGTGCAGTGCAAAAATCCTCATATAAAAACAGTCCTCCAGTGGATGCATCGTGCACTATCCTCAAGATCTACACCAGGCATTCAGCAGGTGCAGTGCGCAAAACCCTCATGCAAAAAAAAGTCCTCTAGCGGATGCATCGTGCACTATCCTCAAGCACCACACCAGGCATTTAGCAGGTGCAGTGCGCAAAACTCTCATGCAGAATAATTCCTCTAGCGGATGCATCGTCCGCTATTCTTAAGCACCACACCAGTCATTCAGCAGCTGCAGTGAACAAAACCCTCATGCAAAAAAAAAGTCCTCTAGCGGATGCATCGTGCGCTATCCTCAAGCACCACACCAGGCATTCAGGAGGTGCAGTGCACAAAACCCTCATATAAAAACAGTCCTCCACCGGATGCACTGTGTGCTATCCTCAAGATCCACACCAGGCATTCAGCAGCTACAGTGAACAATACCATCATGCAAAAAAAGTCCTCCAGCGGATGCATCGTGCACTATCCTCATGCACCACACCAGGCATTCAGCAATGGCAGTGTGCAAAACCCTCATGCAGAATAAGTCCTCTAGCGAATGCATTGTGCGCTATTCTTAAGCACCACACCAGGCATTCAGCAGCTGCAGTGAACTATACCCTCATGCAAAAGAACAGTTTTCCAGCAATGCATCATGCACTATCCTCAAGCACCACACCAGGCATTCAGGAGGTGCAGTGCACAAAACCCTCATATAAAAACAGTCCTCCAGTGGATGCATCGTGCACTATCCTCAAGATCCACACCAGGCATTCAGCAGGTGCAGTGTGCAAAACCCTTATGCAAAAAAATGTCCTCTAGCGGATGCATCATGCGCTATCCTCAAGCACCACACCAGGCATTCAGGAGGTGCAGTGCACAAAACCCTCATATAAAAACAGTCCTCCAGTGGATGCATCGTGCACTATCCTCAACCACCACACCAGGCATTCAGCAGGTGCAGTGTGCACAACCCTCATGCAAAAGTACAGTCTACCTGCAGATGTAGTGTGCCCTATCCTCAAACACACTAGGCATTTAGCAAGTGAGGCTGCCCCATTCTTTTTAGGGGACCCAGAAACTGCATGGAGAGAAGCACTGAGCGCTCCCCACTGTGCAAAGCGGACAGATTTGTGAATAGGTGTAAATTATGTAAGGAAATCCGGTTTCTGTCTGTAATTAACACCGCCGTTCACACAGACATGGGTAAATGTAACCAACCACGTACACCCATAGCAGAGAGGTTTATATGTATCGTAACCGGTTTTCCCAGGTTTTTGCATGTGCACAAACCAGTTGGAATGCCGTTTAGCTTCGAGCCTTTCCACCCACATTATAATCAATGTGGGCAGAGACACAGGCTCACTTTATGCACAGGCCTGTGTGTACACCCCACCCCCTGGCTGCGTGCCAAATCTGCGCATATTAAGATCCGTAAAGGGGTGACCATGACCCCATCGGGACTTTCCTGTGGTCCGGTCTGTGTCGAGGCTGCAGGCACAGGTAATACAAAAGGGTCCCCCCTTCGTGAGAGTGTCACCAGCTGCTCACATCTGGTTAAAGCAGGAAGGTGTCTGAATTAAACTGAGTTGGTGGTAAGTGCACACCTCATTATGATTATTGCTAAAGGGCTAGAAGCACCGGATGAGTTGTTCTTTTGGCCATTATCACACAGCTATGATTTTGGTTACACTGTGGAACAACACAGGAATGGGTCATTATTTCAGGAAAGGCACAATATAACCTCACTAGAGCCCTGAGCATGTATGGATGTCCCAGCATGCTTTGCCCTGGGCTGATGAAAGGCGAACTAGGCCTTCCCCCTATACGTTGTAATGATCTTTTAGCATAACTTCCCCGGGGCCATTTTATCATCCTCAGGAGAATATAACAGAGCTTCAATAAAACTCTAGCTGATCGCCGCCATCTTGTAGGAACCACACCTGACATGACATTAGCATGGCTCAGGATCTCGATAAGCCCTGCCTCGCATCTTATCTAATGGGACCTGGTTGGCTGCATCAAGCTGCCCTTAAAGTTGTGGGGGGCAGGGGGGCAATTTGAGCCACCACCTTGCGATACATTGTGATTAGGAGAAAGGCTGGGGGTTGGTACAGGTGGTCACTTCACATGATATTGGATGTATGGGGGTCACGCCAGCCTGCCCAGATACATGGCAGTGTATTTGGGTGGTTAGTATAGGCCCCCCACTCACGAGTCAATGGAGTGTGGGTGGCTGCATTGGGCAACCCCGTCAGATTATGTTCAATTGAGAAGGTGGGCGCTGTCAGACTGCCTATAAAAACAGATTGGATGGGGAAGGCGGGGCAATATTCTTTTTTTAGTATATATTCACCCCCCCACCCCACCCCGACGCTTATTTCTTTATTGAACAGGAAGGCTCCAGAGCTCTTCACTGAAGGACAAACGTTGACACTGGAATGGGCCATGAATCACCAAACGCACACATTTACTCACGAGCCTCACAGGCCAGGGTCGTGTTCAACGCGCAATGTCAATATTTCTTAAAAGAATAACAACTTTGGAAGATGTCAAGGCCGCTGCCCTCCTATCATGCATTTTCTGAATTGCACCAAGATGGGCAAAGTAGGCATGTGATGGGCAGGCTCGGACTGGGCCATGGGGCAATAGGGCAATGCCCGAACCAAAAATACAAAATGCTGGCGAGGGCACGTTTTTTGGGGTCAAAACGGGCCACTTTTTTGACCAACGTGAGCCAGTTTGATGAGTTACTTCACTATGCGGCTCGTAGTTTAGACCATTGTTGCTGAATAAGTATTGTTACGGTACCAAACTTGTATCACATTTTATCAAAAAAATCCTCCTTGGGTACTATTCAAACAATCTGTCACAAAAGGAATGAATTGCCATTTGCAAGTGTGGGACACTTTTGTCAATGGTGCCCGAGACAATTTTATGCTCCAGTCCGACCCTGGTAGTGGGAAATGTTTAGTGGTTTCAAGACGCCAACATTATAGTGAAGAGGCAAGCCTACAAACAGGAACATCCGAGATATAGGTGGGA
Organism: Ambystoma mexicanum; assembly: GCF_040938575.1. Taxonomy (NCBI): domain Eukaryota; kingdom Metazoa; phylum Chordata; class Amphibia; order Caudata; family Ambystomatidae; genus Ambystoma; species Ambystoma mexicanum. The sequence goes on from NC_090921.1 coordinate 1,080,429,778, forward strand.
GTGCACACACAGCACTCTCGATATCAAGAAATGGAACCCGTCTGTATAAAAGGGGCATGTTTGCTGTTCATTACATTGCCACCCACCTCCTTGTCAACCAACCTCTGCTCCAGTAGCCTTCCCTGTGCCTCGGGGAGGCCTCGCTAGCTCGGGTTTTACAGGGCGTGCTGCCATGTCCACAGGAGCTCTCCCCTCTACTATTGATGCGTATCCCACATGACCACAGGTGTGCCTGCCTGCATGCATGTGGGGCCCATGCCACACGTGGAGCCTGGCAGCTGGTCGCTCCGCCCTCCATCACACTCTTCACAGTTCTTCATCGGATAAGTCACAATTGTACAAAGATCAGTCGAAAAACAGCAGACTGCCCGGCCCATGGTCAGTCGTCCAAGTGTACAAAAGGAAGCAGTGGAACTATGCTCCCTGCTGGCCTTCCCCCACACAAACCCCTTCGCCAGGTGCAATCCAAACCCCCAAACAAACACACCTGCTGTTTAAGGGAATGTTCAGTGCAGTGCACTGAAGTGCCAGTTTCAACTTCTTCCTGCACTTTTATTTTAAAACAAAACTATTCCGGAACGTTTAAAAAAAAAGTATAGGAACTGTAAAAAAAAAATATTTGAAGTAGTGGAGCATCGCTCCCAACGGCTTCCGTCCACTTCGACCACTGCCCATAATAAGGACTCTTTTTGGACACACTGTCCCATGAGCACCCGAACCCCAGGACATTTCCTTGGCACGAGCGTTGGGTGATGCAGGTGGCAAGGCCAATGAGACTTTTTTCTCTGTACATATTTACAATGTTGGCACTGAATGACAAATCTGCGTGAAGTCATGATTTTGGTTTTTTGGAACCTCTCACTCACATGTGAAAACAACTCACACTGCTGGGACTACATTGGTATCTGTACCGTTCTCAAATCATGAGATAGTCTGCATTGGCATGAAGTCATGCTTTTGTTTTTGAGAATTCTTTGACTTTGGAAACTCTCCCTAGCATGTCTAAATAATTTACCCTGCTGGGACTACACTGCTATCTGTACCTTTCTCTAATCATGAGATAACTTGTATTGTGCTCTGTGCGCCCTAGTTGTGTCTTTACTTACGTTGTTCACAGTATTTTTAACTTATGTGTATGTTTTCAAAGAGTGTATCAGCAATAAGTTAAAAACAGACTTTCACTAACTATATTGAGTGCCTAACTGCATTTTTTACACAGCAGTGCATTATATGACAGTAAATAGTATGCAGCCCGTTTGCCGTATATGTAAGTAAATTTGCATTTGAACAATTTGCAAAGGAATAGTATTTTTACAGGCAGGACCCCTCCCTTTTCTTGTATACAGTTTTTGCCAGCCCATAGTCCTATTCCTGTTCTGGGCTCTCCCTCCTGTGTCCTCCAAAATGCTGAGAGCCAGGCAGTGGGCCCGTCACTTTCCCGGGAAGGTGTAGCATTGATGCGCCCCCACCAAAAGATATCAAAACATATTCAACACCCGAAGCCTATCCATACTTATGTGTTGGGGAGTGGTTCTGCCAACCTCCCTCACGCTCAATGAATAGTCCAAAATGCTGATATCCAGGCAGAAGTTCTCGGCATTGCTGGTCTCGGGGGCATGAATAAAGAGGACAAAGCACTGCCTTCTCCCTTTTAAAGATCCTAACCTGCAACCCTGCTTCTTTGTGCACTTCTTTGTGGCAAAAAGCAGCTGCACATAATGATGACGCCACCCCACCGTTCGGTGTTGGACTGTCTTCAAGGTTTCTCCCACAGCTAGCCCCCTGCCTCCAAATCGCACCACCTCTGGAAATGCTGCTGTGTCCCAGTGCCAACCCGTGATCTTAGTTATGGGGCACCCCTGCACACTGCATTGGATTGAAAATGGCAGCTGCTGCAGAGCATCCATTCAGACTCATTTCATTGCGCAGGTGCGGCTGCACTGCAATCCCCACCTCAGAACACTAGAATGAAGGTATAGCAACCCAGACGCTCTTTCACCAGAAATTGACGGCCCCACACTGTCACATTGGATTAATGAGGAAGAGCACGCTGTACTTTCATGTTGTCTCTGCTTGTGGGATCCGTTTTGCCAAAAATAAAAGGAAATCCCTTTGGGCCTAAACAGGGCAGACATGGGAAACAGAGGGAAACACTTGTGTAAGAGCACGATGTAAATAAAATATCAATATCAATAAGGGAAAGGCACATTGTTCGTTGAGAGACAAAACGTTTCATTGAAACTGCCACACACTCAAATGCTGTGCACCCTGAAAATTAATAGTACAAACTGGGCATTGCATGCTCAATCACAATCCATGTTAGTATCTTTCATTTCATGTGACTAAGGCCCACTTTTCAACACAGACATAAATCGAAAGGTGTGTGCATTTTGCAGCATGTAATGAATACCTGGAGTAAAAATATCCCTTTTGCTAAAAAAAAAATGTGAGCCTATCATCTTGGGAGATACATATTGGTGGTCCTATGCAAGTATATGAAAACTTTTCAAAGGCCTCATGGGCAATTAAATACCATGTTTAAAATGCAGTTTTGTACATGGGGAGAAAGACTCTGTGTTTAGCCAAAATAACATTTCTAATGGCATGTGAAGGCACAGGCAAGGCAACCTTTCCCCATGCTTAGCTTTGCTCAGTCTCCCCATTTGAAAGACACTTGCTTTGATCCTTCCAGGCCCAAGCAGAAGGGCTTGGCTCATGCATGACAGGAATGTATTGTGCTGGATCAACACAAAGCCATTCTTTTTAGGATCTATTCACTTCCGGTGGCGTCACATTCCAATGTGTACATCAAGAGTTCCACCACTTTTTATTTTAGTTCTCGAGCCCTGATGGGAAGGGAAGGCTGCTCCAGACCTTCCCTCTGTATTGCCTTAGATAAGGGGTCTGCCACTTCCACCATCAGCCCTAGCATGCATAGTCAATGATGAGGGATCATGGGAGTCATAGTCCAGAACATCTGGAGAACCATAGGTTTCAGGCCCCTGCATTAGAACGAGGAGGCAGCCTGCACTAGCTGCGCCCTCTACTTCTTGATTTCTCCAGTAAGTACTACCAGTATTCTCAGGGGAATGGGGAGCAGGGATCTTCTCCTTTTAGGAGTCCAAAAGGGCCAGGATATTGCCTAGAAAGGGCCGTAAAAAGATTCTATTAAACAAAAATGATGCTAAAAGTACCAAAGACGCGAGAGATGCTGAACACACTAAATTATTATTATTATATTAGTATTATGGATGCAGGTTAAAGACAAAAGCGCCAGTGTAACAGGCCATTTCACATCTGACCTGCGAAATTACACAGGAGGATACATATTTTTCTGAAGAGCTTGTTGTCCATCAGAGACTGTAACAGTTGGATAGAAAAGCCGGAACATTTTACATCACCTCGTCTTGGAGATGGTATAATAGACACCAAAGAAGTCATTATATTGAATGCAAGTGGTCATTAGAGGAAGGGAGTAAAGCTGTTGGAAGTGATTCACTCAGGCTCCACTGCACGCTTAACAGATTGACCCCTGTGGTGGTTCCTGTGATCCACGATTCAAAATGGAGGCTCCCAAAAGCACTCTGGAGTCACATTGGGAATGTGATCTAAGTCAGGCCCTCAGCTCAGCAGAGGAAGAGATCAGGGAGCTTAGTACAGTGTGACCTTTCAGACCAACACTAAAAGATAAATAACATTGCCCAGTAGAGGTGGATTATAAGGATTTTTGCCTTTTAACACCATAACATTAAATTGATAAATATAATTAAAACATGCAGTCATTTCTGGTCTGTATACTGAGAACCATTAAAACAAAACTGGAAAGTGTGAATTGCCGAAAGGTCTAAAAATAGTCCATGTTGGGCAAGCAACCCTTGCCCCAGTTGGCTAAACCTAGGTTAGCTATAAAAAGAAAACTGAAATGATTTGGACAAATGGTTCAGGAATTAATGATGTACCACCGGGTAGTTGGTTGGTACTATAGGTATATCACAGAGACAAGTCCCACTATGCCATTATGGGTTCAATGTACTGTTAATGAAAACTTCGGCATAATCTTGAATGTTACTTTATTGAGTGTTACACTAGTAGCAAAGGATGTCCAGGTGCTAAAGTAAAGAAGAGATTTCACATAAATGTCTGCTGGAGTGGTATCTGATAGGTGGGGAGGGAAGCTAATCTCGAGTATTGTTTCTCCGGCACAACTCAGGAGGCAGCACTCAGCACCATAGGACATTACTAGAACACACAATTGTTCCGCAGGATAAAGCCGATGCCACAAAACCCACGAGGAAGCCAACCATGTTCTACCCAAACCATCACAGGACCTCACACCAGGTTTCTGCATTTGGCATTGCATGTTAAGGCGCCATTATAATGGCCGTCAACAACAGACGACTATCGTAGCCCCTTAGACCCAGTAATCTCACTCCCTGCTGCCCACTGTTACTTGCCCCTTGACGCTGAGGTCCAACTATGATTTTGACCTCTATGGTTTTTGCTACGGGGTGTCCTAGGACTCTGCCTACTGTGTGACAGTGCACTGTTTATTTGGTACCTAATGCTGTCTCACTCCAATTAAGGACCGTTCTTTGTACACTTTCCGTTGCCAGGTACACCAGCCCACTCTACGGTGCCTTAGGACCTCTCCTCACAATTAAGTTACCCGAGGTGAGCCACCACCAAGACATGGCCACACTGGCTAAATGCTCCAAATGCCCATCAGGGATTCCACTGACTCCTCTCCACACGAACACTCGGAGCTTATACACTCCAACAACAATGCACACACCACCTAAACCACACACACACATACACACACACAGCAGTCAAGAACTTCTCTCTGTAGACTGACAACATCAATACGCTACACCTCTCTAACCAACTTACACTTCACAGCCCCAGCCAATGAACCCTCACAGCATTGGCACACAACGTTTCCCACTGTGCACAGACACTGCAGCTCTCATGACACCAACTACCCAGAAGCAGACCCACACACAGTACCCAAGTACTTCAAACTGCATGCAGAAACACAATGGCAAGCTGTTTTGCGTTTTCGCTCTCTTCCACCATCAATCGGTCCCCCGTCGCCCCCGTTTCAGATCTGCCATAGTGCCGAGGGACCATGCAAAAGGCAGAACCCAATGACATGACATGATATAAACAGTGCGTAGGACATGGTTTAGAATGAGGTAGCCCTAAAAGCTGGCTGGCATAAATCATCCGGCAGGAGACAGAAACCACTCCAGAGCCAGGTATCCTGCCAGATGCTAGGTCACTACACTGGCCATCACCAATACATGCAAGCCAAAGAACCCGCAGTGAAGGGTTTGCTAAGAAGGCTACATTACCACTTAGATTTCTTTGGCAGGCTGGTTGCCACATCATGCACCCCAACACTTGTGATTTTAAAGTAATGCTTGAAAGTGGGTGTGAGTCCCAGAGGGCATTTGAAGAGCCTGGCAATGGGTGGATTTCAAAGTTTGTAGGCTCAGTGGTGCAGAGTAGGATGGAGTCTTGCCTCTAGTGGGCAACTTGGCCTGGCACGGGTGGGAGGCTGATGATGAACTGGCGGTCGTCAGCGACGGTCTCCTGACAGAGCAGTCAGTGAGCGCAAGAGGTTAGCCACTGATTTTAGTGTCAATGGCTGTTTCTGAAGACAGAGCAGTTGGTCAACAGGACCTGACCCCTTGAGGTCTTACCCGGTGTCTGGCATTGACAGAGGAGGCTGGGCGCATGGGACATTGAATCTCGTATCAGCGGGGCTAAACTTTCATGCCACTGCACTCCAGTCAGGAATGGCTTTGAGACATAGTGTCAGGGAGTTCTAGAAAGATGGCACCAGAAACTGGGCAATATACACGCATATGCAAGTGTCTTCCTCCTCACTCATCCGGGAACAGACAACTTGACAAAGACTCCATCTTCGGTTCTCCCAGTCTTGGTAGACCCCAAGAATGCTCGCTGGCATTGTCACTGTTTGGCGAAGGGGTTCACACCCTGGAGGTAAACCACCCTCTTTCTGGAAGGGGCACTGGGTACAGGTCTCCAGGTATCAATGCATTGCCCGGGGCTGGCTGCCACAGCCCTGTTATGCAGGTGAGTGCCCACATCTGGAATAGCTCTCCAAGCGATGGATGCCAATTGCCCATTGAGGTAAACCCAACGACTGGCAGTGGACAGGAGACAGGAGAGTCCCTTTGTTATCTGACCAGCAGGGGAGAGACCCTCAAGCAGAGGCAGCGGGCAGAGGTCCCGGGGGAGGCCAGGGATCTAAGGCAGATAGGACAGTATGCACCCTCCTCCTTTCCCACCCACATTTGATAAAGGTCCTGCATGGCTGTCTTCCGCCCAAACACGCTATCTACCTATCACCCCACACATTCACACTGGCCGGCGAGGTCACACACATTGCGTCTCAGATAGTTCTTGGGCTTCTGATTACAAGTTATCAAAATGATACCTCGTGGGGGTGGGCCTTGGCCTTCAATTCCAACCTTTAAAGTAGACGCGCCCCCTACCCGAATCCTTCAGATTTAGGTTAGATTCACACACAGGAAAGGCTGGCTATTACCCCCTGGTACAGTGTCAAAGTGCCAGATACCCAGCACGGGAGGCTGTAGGCTTACAGCAGCCTGGCAACTAAAACCATGAGTCCCAGACACCCCAAGGCTCCCGCAATAAGGTGGGCTCTTCAAGACTGAGGAGGCAACCGTCTCACAAGCCCTCCGCGTGTTTCCATTAAGCCATTGCTCAGGGCGTGCACATGCATTGCAATCATGCTCCGGGCTGACATTATCTCGCAAAGATAAAGGCCAGTAAACACATTATTTGGGGCAAAAAACGGTGTTTAATATGATTTTCTTTCTAACAGTGAGAACATGCAATTCGCATCCAAAACATTTGAGAACCCTTCACGTTATCCACTATGTTCTTAATGCCTGTAACTGGAGACGATTAAATGTGATTTATTTGGGCCGACAGTGTTTATTATTATGATTATTATTATTATTATTATTATTATGATTATTATGGCATTTATTGAACAGACCTAGCTCCGAGAAGCAACACAGCACTTTACAGAGGTATGGAGCAGTACAGATGCATAACAAGGCACTTTTCAGAGGTGACAACAGAGCAGATATACAGCGGGGGATGGGATACAGAGGGGCACAGGAGAGGGGTACAGTTGTACAGGGAACAGGGTACGGACGGCGCCTAGCAAGTCAGGTGGCACCGGGGGTGATGTGATGGCCTAGGTGTTGAGGAGGAGAGACTCCTTGAAGACGTGGGTCTTGAGTTAGTTTCTGAATTTCGCTTAACTTCCATAAACGTGCTATTATCTTGACACACGTTTGCACTAGTGGTGTCATACTAGAAACAAACCAGGCAGCAGGAAGCCCTCCTTCAGCTGTTGTGGGCAACAGTGGTATTGACTATTCGCAAAACGATCTGCTCTATTGAAAAAGAAAACGCAGGAAGGCAGCTGGCAGTGCCCTTCAGATGGCATGCCAGCACCCGGCGATGACAGTACCTTTCATTAACTGCGCAATCTTAGCATAGAATCTAATTGTTCAGCCCAGGCGTAGATTGGCAGCTGTTGAAAATGATGCCAGTCTGCGCGGTCGGGAAGGCTTCCCAGATGGCGAGGGTTTTCATGCCTCATGCAAACTCCTCTCCTTCTTCCACCTCACCGATAATGTTGCTAGTACCTATTCGCTGTCCACCCGCGTCATCCTCCCATTCTCACATGCCTCCCAAGATTAGAAAATTGAAAGAGGGACATAAGGCTAGTTAGAGAGGGGGACAGGGACCACCTTCAAATTTGAACGCATCATTAATGCCTGAGAGGACTCTCTGTCCTCTCCAAGAAGAGAGCCTACATCCAAGCCCGTGTCTCTGCGGCATCTAACAACTCAGTTGACTTTTTCAAAATCTGCCCAACCCTGCTGCAGTCTCTACCTCTCCTGTTCCCTCCCTGGGCCTCTGCACGTCCCTGGCTTCTCATTTCACCACTAAAACTCAGGACATCCTGTCCACTCTCTTTTCCTCTACCTCTTCTTCCTCCTCCTCCTCGGCCACACCTGGCCCGTCCTTGGCTGCTTCCCCTCCTCCTTCCCCCGTTTACCCCTGACAATGTTTCTAGACAAGTACGATCTATGAAAGTCTTGTCAAAGCAGGTTCTCCCGAGCTCATCCAAAACCATCAAGGACCAAATCGACACCTTTTCTCCAGCCTTCGTGATTTCTGAAATCACTCCTTTGCCACTGGAATGCCACCCCCCCCTTAAGCACTCCTTTGTGCACTCTATTCTTAAGAAGCCCTCTGCCGATCATTCCTCTCCTGCTAACTATTGCCTGATCTCCATCACTCCTTTCCTGGGCAAACTCCTGGAAAAGCTGGCCACCTCCCAGCTTAATATGCATACTGAATCTGTTGGTTGTCTCCACAACCACCCGTCTGGCTTCAGAGCTGCCAGAAGCAAGGAAGCTGCTCCCCTGAACAACTGTGAAGACTTGCTCTCCAATCTTGACTATAATCTCCTTTCTGTACTCATTCTCCTCAATCTATCCTCTGCTTTTGAAACGGTCAACCATGCATCCGGCTCAATCGCCTCTGTGACAACCTGGGTATCCCTCGTCAGGCGCTGTCCTAGTTGACCTCCTTTCTCACTGGCTGACGCTCCCATGTCCAACCGGGGTCTTTCCTCTCTTCTATCTATCTCTCTCTCTACTTCTGTTGTTCTTCAGGGGTCTAACCTTTCTCCTTGGCTATTCAACCACTACCTGGCACCTCGGACCCACTGCATCGCTACATTATGTACTAACTTTCAGTGTTAGGCAGATGACAGCCTGCTCTCATTCAGGCTCCCCTCAGCCACCTCTACTCCTTCTCTAAATCAGATTGTCTGTCAAATCAGGAAGGAGGTGCTGCCAATGATTTCTGCCTTAATGCCAGTAAGACTGAGATCCTCCTCATTGGGTCACCTGCTCCCTCCTTTCCCCTCTCTCTCTCTGGCCGCCCACCCTGGGTCCTCGTCCTGATCCTTTCTGTGAGGCTAAGAACCTCGGTGTCATCTTCTCTCCTCACATCTCCAACGTCTCTAAGAAGTCCCACTTTCAGCTGCACCTCCTCAGAGGTATTCTGCCTTTTCTCACTTTCCCCCAGAAGCTCAGTCTCTAGAGTCCTGGTCCTCTCTAGGCTGGACTATTGCAACAGCCTCTATCTAAATCTGCCTGTCTCTACTATTCGACCTTTACAACTCATCCAGAACAGGGCTGCAAGACTTGTCCTTGGCCTCACACCCAGTGATCGTATCTCTCCAGCTCTGAAATCTCTGCACTGGCTCCCTGTAGGTGCAAGGATCAAATGTAAGACCCTTTGCCACAAGGCTTTCTGGGGCCTGGGACTGCACTACCTCCAACTTTCTCTCCCTAAACATCTTCCTTCTCAAGCTCTCCGCTCATCCACCTCCAATTCTCCGACGGCAAGACGCTTTTGCAAGCAGAGAATGGGGGCAGATCTCTTTCCTCGGCTGGCGCCTGGCTCTGTAACAGCCTCCCTGCCTCTTTCAAACTTGGGGAGAGCCACCTCTGGTTCTGGAAGCAACTCAAGAATTTCCTTTTCACTTCTGCTTTCTCTCTTCCTCCCCCCTGCTAATGTCCCTGATAGCTCTGCTCACTGGTCACCTGTCCACCCCTGAACTCAGGCCAGGCTTGTGCATGTCCAGTTGCTCTCTCACTGCCTCCGGGCTCCCTAGCACTTAAGGGTCTGTATCTGCGACCCTGCAATCTCTTCTCTTTGCACTTAAGAGCCACCCTCTGGCAGCACTTATCGAGTCACCTGCACTTCTCCTGACCCCTCACACCCTTTGGCGCTTCCCCCTTCCCCTCTTACCCGCTCTTCCACAATCTGAATGACACAAGGCCTAGTAAAATCGTTGTTTGTCCTCCTTCTGTTTCCCCCTCCTTGCCTTGGCGTGCTTAGAAACACTTGTGTAGAGGTGCGTTATAAATTAATTTTCATATCATAACGCCTAATACTCAACAGCAACAAAACCTCACTGACATTGATATCTCAGACCACGGTCCTCTCGCTCAATCATATGAATGTAGCTACCGTTAACGACAATAATTCAAACTGTAGCTTCCCACATGTATATCGCCTTCAACACAATCCATCGGTATGCAGTAATAAAATTGTGGCAAAAATGTTGCCTGTGCAAAAAATCGTGGCAAAAATGCTGTGGTTTGACCCGGTAAAGGTGTACCCCGTTATACCATTTAAGGGGAGCGGGGGTTGCGGGGGTGTCCCCCGCATCCTTTACATGGATTGCGGCGGCAAAACCACAGCCTTTTTGCTGCGATTTTTTGTGTGCAAACGGCCATTTTTGCCACGATTTTAAAACCAATCCATCCTTTTAGTTCCTAGTTTACCTCTGTTGCGCTCACATGCCATTCAGAAATGGGTGACTAGCAGAGTCTTGGCCACCCTCACATAACTGTAATGGCCGAAATGCACACACGCATAATAGTACCTCCCAATTGCTCCCAAACGTGGACTCCGGTCCCTGTGAGGACATTCAATCAAACAGCGCTTTGGGACTATAATTATTTTCAAAGGCACTATACAAAGGTCAAAAATGAAAAGTAAACTAAACTAAACTAAACTAAACGAATGAATGAATGAATGAATGTGAGGTATTGGAATTGCCCACTGAAGAGGAGAAACCAAAACATTGATGAAAAAGCAAAGCATTGCTTTGAGCAGGTTCAATTCCATCGTTTTTTAGCTCGTCTGTGCCATCACAGAAGGGTGGCATCAGTCTTGTTCCTGCAACCAATCCAGAAAAACCAGCACAAACTGCCAGACCATGTCCCAACTGCACATCTAGGCCGAAACATGTCTGTGGTTGCTTACATTCATGCACATAGCAGTGGTGGCCTGGCAGTTTGGAATGGACTGCGCCCAGAGGTGGCACAAGTGAGATTGATGCGCATGTGGGCGGTCCCATTCTGTAATGAAGCAGGCGGGCCTGGCCAGAGCATTGCCAGACATTATTACCCACAATGAAGAGCTTTGCATTCATCACATTTGGATTCTATTGTGACTATCGCTTCGTGGGAGGGAACTGTGGGGGGGCCCAGACGCGGCCTCCTGCTTGCAGTACCTCGAAAATCCATCTACACTTCACTAATGATGGGCAACCCAAGGCCGCAAATAACGTCAAGTGCCCCCGAATTCCTACACATAAGGGACGTGGCCTGGCAGTGCGGGCTGGCGCGGCGGCTCTCAGCGGAGATAGTGCCTAAACTCATTTTGCATAGGACTGGTCCCCTTCTGTAATGGTGAAGACCAGTTAAAAAAAACGCAAAATTATAGCTACCCAGAGCCAGGTCACTGGTTAAGATTAATTCATAGCTTTCCCTGCGTCCATTTTCATTGGCTATTCGGCGCCCAATGAACATCAGAAGGGGAGCGCAAGTGTCCAATCTACGCAGCCAGGCGGGATCTCACTGCCCTGCTTTACAAGTGCATCTAGAAACGGGTCCTATAATGCACTGAGCACAGCCCATGCTCCCAGGCACCAAAATCAGCACTGCGCTTTGACCTGCTCCAAACCAAGAACTCTAAAGGAGGATGAATCATTTTCCAACCAGTTCCCAAACCTCTAGATAAGATTTTGAAGTGTAAGTACTTTAGCCCTCCCTCTTTTTTGAGTTCGGGAGAAAAATGATTTTTAAGGGAGAAAAAGGGTAAATCACATACCCAATGTGATTTTTTTTCTAGGCGGGTATTGATATTGATATTTTATTTCTATCGCGCTCATGCACAAGTGTTTCAGAGCGCGACAAGGCAAGGGAAGGGGAACAGAGGAAAAACAAAAACAATGATTTTACTAGGCCTAGTGACATTGAGAACGCGCAAGTGCATGGTAGGGGGGGAAAGGGAGGAGTGCATGGAAGGGGGAACAAAAGGAGAGTGCGGAGCAAGGAGGAAAAAAACATACATATAAATAACAATAAATTAATAAATAAAAAGGCAACAAACAGAGGGAGTGCAGCCACAAGTGGCAAGTGCTGGATTTTAGGCAGCAGGCTGGGTAGGTCTGATAAGTGCAGGAAGAACAAAACAAAGAGGGTGGTGGCTGTATGGGTACAGATACAGACCCCATTGCAGGAAAGAGGGTGGCCATGTGCATGGTGCCGAGGGAGAGTAGAATCAGCAGAGGTGAGGGGGGGGCAAAAAACGCTTTGTTTCTTAAAACCAGTCTCATCCTTTACAACATAGTTCTTCCTACTTAGTAATCCATGAATTAAATGAATCCTTAAAGTTGCATTTCAGATCACGCAGTAAATAAAGCGAGTAAATAGCACCGACCTGCGCACAGCACAGGCCCGAACATGCCCGCAGAGCTGAGGGCTGGATCTACACATCCATTGTTTCCTCTTACTTCTTACTTTTTTACCTATTTTTGAAAAGGTCTGGTACAGAGCTTGACTGTAGGGAGGTCTGTTTGTCCACCTAATACAGAACTGCAAGACACAGCCTATTTGCCCTCACTGTTTTCTCGGTGGTGGTTCAAAGCCACCCGCAGACACCGGACCTGAAGATAAGGTAACAACGTAACACATTTCATAGACACCTGTGAGGTAATGAAAGGCGTGGCACATAGCGCAGTAGGGCAATGGTGGTAGGGCCGGGCGGGGCCTACAAGCCAGTGTGGCCCAGTTTTCTGCCCATTGTAGGTCCCTTTAATGGCTGTGCAGCTGGTAGTTTTAACCAAAGCTACTGGCCCATTATGATTTCAGAAATAGTTAAAAGATATGTACGCCCACATGTTACTCAAATGTTTTTTCATGAACGTTACCATTTTTTCATGAACGACCATTAGCGATTTGTAAATGTGGGAGCACTTTCTGTGTGACCAGGAATATTTTGTGGTTCCAGAATGATAAATGAAGGTCAACAACATTGTTTTTCACAAATTACTGAGCACTCAACCCATTAGACATACGTATGAGGCGTGCACAATGCTTACCTGCGCTGTGCGGCTCCAACGCTCCCCAATGCCTTGGCTTTCTCATGGAGAGGCTATCTGACCTCACAGCTGTGAACTACCAGCAGGCTGTGCTTCTGGGAGGCAGTCAGGTATCATGCAATTTCCTGGCCTGACAGTCTCTTTCCACCGTTAAGAATTGCAGAGGTTCTGGGCAGCCTGGTTTTGGGGCCTCGTGTGCTGGAGGAATCCTGACGGTTTTTCAGCATATCCCTCATTAGTACCCAGCAAGAGACAATCAGATTGTTACATGCAATCTGATTGGCCCTCACCAGGGCTTTACCCAACCGAGAATCCCTCGAATCCTTTGTATCCCCGGCTGGGGTGGCGGGGTGACAGCCCCTCGGCCAATGAGGAGGCTGGTAATGGGGTAATCCCAGCTACGAGCCACCAGAAGGCTGGTGTCTGCCATCCTCCCCTGCCGGGGATTCAGGTGTTTTCTTCCTCCCCCCATCCAAACAATCCCCTCCCTGTCCTCCCAACCCCCTTACCTTATTTTTGGTCCTTTTCTTCAAGAGCGAACGTGCTAGGAGCATTTATGTCTCTAGCGCGTCTGCTCCCGATCCCCAACAGGCTATCATGGAAAGGAAGAAGGAACTCCCTTCTTCCTTTCCATGGCGGCCATTTTTTTGTTTACATTTTTACTATTTTTTGAATGGCAGCCATTGAAAGGGAGAAGGGACTCGGGACAAACCTGGTTTAGCGGCTTCTAATTTTGAGGAATACGTTTGCGATACACTGTGTTTTGGCCCTGGTCTTTTGGCGGCAGCTGATTTTGCGTGGCGCTTTAGGTGCAGGTCACTTTTAGTCACACTCTGTTGGCCAGGAGGACACAGCAAGCTATTCGTTCATGGAGCAGTCATTCAAAGGACAGCTCCATGTACTGAACATATACAGCCAACCAAAGCACTGAATTTGTGCTTCAGTTGACAATATATTTAAGGACCCTGCTGGCCACACCCAATAGGGCACCCTAAAAGGGACCTTTGACCAAACTGCCACGACGAAAAAGGCCGGAGCAGAGAGAGCTGCACCGGAATATGCTGGTTACATTTGCCCCTCTGCTCCTCTTAGTCCCATCCTCCTGCCCCATGACACGGCCTAGCATTTTGCCCTTCTCTTCCTACCTTCTGCTTTCCATTGGCAGTAACTCCCTCTTTCTAGCGCGCTTTTGCCTGGCTGCCTGCCACTCACCTTCATATCCCATGGACCCTTCTGTCCACGACTGTTTGTCTGTCTCCACGAGGAGTGAGACATCTTTTCGAGCATTGGTCAGGCAATGCCTGAAGCGCATACCCAGCATTCTAATGTGCGCTACTTTTTCTGGTCAAAATGGGGAGGTTTTATGGCCAAAGTGGGCCAATTTGATTAGTTATTTCAGTGTGAACCTAGTAGCTTTGACCAGTATTACTGAACAAATATTTTTAAAAGGCTTAATTTGCAACACGCTATATAAACAAAACGTCCCCTTAAGTACTACTTAAACTGTTTGTCAGAAAAGGAACACATTGTAATTTGTGACTATGGACCACTCACTTTTCATCGGTACCTATGGCACTTTTATACCCCAATCTGACCCTGATATGATGACTAAAGAGCATATAGGGTAGGGGTTATAAGGAATGGTGTGAGGCAAAAGAAAAGGGTGTACAGACTAGAGGGTATATACAGTAGGGTGAGGACTAGAGGGTACATGGGGTTGTGAGAGAGAGATGTGAGCACAAAGAGTAGAGAAGCGTGTGAGGCCTAAATGGTACATGGAGCATGAGAGAGAATGAAGGGTGTGAGGACTAGAGGGAACATGGAATGAGAGAGTGACGGGTGTAACGACTAGAGGGAACATGGAGCATGAGAGAGAGTGATGGGTATGAGTATAAGAGGGAACATGGAGCATGAGAGAGTGACGGATGGGAGGACTAGAGGACTAGAGGGAACATGGGGCATGAGAGAGCGTGAAAGGTGTGAGGACTAGAGGGAACATGGAGCATGAGAGAGCGTGAAGGGTGTGAGGACTAGAGGGAACATGGAGCATGAGAGGGAGTGACGGGTGTAACGACTAGAGGGAACATGGAGCATGAGAGAGAGTGATGGGTATGAGTATAAGAGGGAACATGGAGCATGAGAGAGAGTGACGGATGGGAGGACTAGAGGGAACATGGAGCATGAGAGAGAGTGAAGGTTTGAGGACTAGAGGGAACATGGAGAATGAGAGAGAACGAAGCGTGTGAGGACTGGAGGGAACATGAAGCACGAGAGAGAGTGATGGGTGTGAGTATTAGAGGGAACATGGAGCATGAGAGAGAGTGAAGGATGGGAGGACTAGAGGGAACATGAAGCACGAGAGAGAGTGATGGGTGTGAGTATTAGAGGGAACATGGAGCATGAGAGAGAGTGAAGGATGGGAGGACTAGAGGGAACATGGAGCATGAGAAAGAGTGAAGGTTTGAGGACTAGAGGGAACATGAAGCACGAGAGAGAGTGAAGGGTGTGAACACTAGAGGGCAAATGGAGCTGGACTAAAGAGAAGTTTTTGGGAATAGAGGATACATGGGTAGAGAGGGAGAGAGGAGTTTGAGGATTAGAGAGCCCATGGAGTAGCGAGGGGGAGGAGAAGGGTGTGAAGATTAGAGGGAAGATGGGGTAGAGAGAAATAGTGGTGTGGGGACTAGGGGCACATTGGGTAGGGTGAGGGAGAAAGGTGTGGGGTTTAGAGGACACATGGGGTGGGGGAGAAGGGTGTGAGGCTGGGAGGGCACATTGAGTAAGGATTGAGTAAGGGTTTTAGGACTAGGGGGTACATGGAGTAGGGAGGGAATATTTGAGCACCCCTTGGGGGGCATGGAATGAGCATTAGAGCAACACCTGCTGAATGAAGGTAATTAAGGGGACCACCTCCACCGTGCACACAGGCATGGGGGAGAAATAGGATGTGAGGGGACCACACAAGGAAAGGGAGAGTAAGGGCTGCAAGTGGGAGGGCAGGGAGAGCAGAACATGACGCTGAGAAGGGAAGGGTGCATTGGGGGAATGGTGTGTATTAGGGCAGGAGAAGCACTTGGAGGGGAAGGAAGAGGTGTGGGTGGGAGTTGTCAGGCTGAATGGAGTGGTAAGGGCACACGAAGGCCCATGCTGCAGGATGGCTGCTGAAGGGGGTAAAGAGGACATGGAAACAGTGGCGGGGAGCGGCCTGTGTGAGAGGGCAGAGAGGCGCACACTCAATGATGGCAATAAAACAGGGGTCGGGCAGGGGAGTGGGAGGGGGGCTGCCACTCTGCGCAGCTTCACTTGTGGGTGTCGGTTCTGGCCACCGTCAATAGGCCCCAATAGATGGTATTTATTGAAAAAATGTCATTTCGTAAAAAATATGTTGGAAGTCATGCGTAAGGGCCAAAGAAGGGTAATTCTAAGGGGAAACATGGGACTGGTGAATCAGTTTATCTGGCAGGAACGGGCAGTGATGCACATTATATGACCGTTATGAATGCGTTATAAATACCTAATCTTATTCACATGAATATCTTGCATGGGATGGGCAGAGGGGGCACAACGTGGGAAGTAGGGCTCGCTGAGTTTTATTTGCCCGGACGTGAAACAACTTGATCTCAATACACATTAGTATTTTGACATGTACCCCATTTCGATGTCTGACAAAACGATCTATTTCACGAAATACCTTTACTATCCCTGTAAAAAAAGGACCCGAATTGTTAAAAAAGAAGGGTTTCACAGATGGACACGTAACTGTGATAAATGATTGGCAGGTCGCCCGATAGCCGATACATGTGGAGATTTTTCAAGATAACTTCGTTCGGAAAAAAAAGGTTGACCTCGGGCAGAACCGCGCCAGATGTCCCATTGGACCTCGTTAGTTTAGGGCTTACCCAGACATGGCGATAGGTGCGCTATCGAAGTCTAGTTCAGCTGCGCCGTTTGCGCGTTTGCGAGAGAGGAGCGCAAGGATTGCATGAGGAAACCTGCTTGACATCATTTAAAGTTGATGTCAGTCTGGCGGTTTCCCAAATAGCTGTGGGCAGGGGGCTGGACTGGCCTACAGGGAACTCTGCGATTTATCAGTAGGCCTCTGCACCCTGGGCCTCTTTAGTGTGGTTACCTATTTTAGTTCAAAATGTTCTCATTGGAAAAGGGTTCGGCTTGCTGAAAATGTGTAATATCGGACCACTTAGAAAATTATTTCCAGGGCCTCTTTTGGTTTCCAGTCCACACCTGGCTGTGGGAAAGTAGGGTGGGAAAAGGGGAGGGGGGTCAAAATACTACTTTATTTATGCCTCTTATGGGCAACCAAAAGTCCCCACAGTCAACACGATTGGGAGTGTGGTGGCTGGCCCCTGTGACCCAGGGGACAGCAAAAGCAGTGCCGTGGTGGGCTTTCAGGCTGCCTTTGCCGGACCCTCACACAGAAGTTACCCGTGCAGGAATCTGGTCTCACCACGTTGTATCTGAACCGAATCTCCAGGACATTTTGAGTTACCAATGGTATACGTTCTTCGTGCCCGGTGGTGGGGTTCAAAGGCGGTCACGAGGGCGCTGTTATCAGTGAGCAGTACTTTGAAACCCTGGAAGGGAGAAGGAAAGAAAAAAATCAAAACAGAGGCAGCGGATGTCCGATATTGGCGGTAACATTGAGATGGTTAAGGGGCTGAAAGGTTTGGCGGTCCACGTCACAGTCCAATGCCTGCCAATGGTATACATAATAATTGAAATAGTGACACTGTGCCTATGAGGGTGGACAATTCGGGGACCTGGGTAGAGAAACAAGTACCAGGGAGTTGAAGTGAAGATGGCAGAGAGGTAGTGTCCAGCTGCTTTCCACCCAGACCCTCTCAATACACTTCTCTATGACCAACACCCTCGTTTCTGCTCTGCCACCAACGTTTATATTTTTGGTTTTATTTCATTGTTTAAAGCGTGGACCTTGCTCAAGAGCAGCAGAGCTCTGTACATAGTGTGGGAAGCCGGCAATTGGGCTGGCATCTTTTAACAGTAGCTCAGTACTGTGAGGTCTGTGCATCAGTATGTGCGTCCATTGGAATTAGTCCTTGCTCAGCTGTTGTTGAAAAAGACACGTTTTCAGAGATTTGCAAAATTGGAGAATTGTGGGGCTTTCTGATCTGACACCGGGATCGGGTTCTAGAGGGTGGGTGCATGACAAAAGAAGGATTATTTACAGGTCCTCTCATTGCGGACGAGTTGTGATTCAAGCCAATCGGTCGATTTGCTGCGTGAGGAGCGTATGCCACCAGATATGTGGAGCTTAGCCACCAGGTATGCTGGTGTCCTATTCGTGACTGCTTTGTAGATGGTACATGCAGTCTTGGACAGTCTCCTGGCTTAGAGTGCAAGCCATGAAGTTTGCGTGGATGGTAATTCTGTGAAATTTCCATGATTCTGTAATAGACGTGCTGCAGCGTGGTGGACCGCTTTTAGGGGAGCCAAGTGAGCAGCTGAAAGCCCGGTCAAGAGAGAATTTCCTCCGTTGATATGTGAGACCACAAGAGCTGCAATACGGTCCGGAAGTCTGGCAGCTGGATGAAGGATTTGATTATTCAAATGGTAGAGATTCTGAGCCAGGCTATTTGGGCCTTCTTGGTTATGTGTTTCTGGAAGGACAGATTGCTGTCAATGGTGAAACCTAAGGATTTTCCAAACGTATTAGCTGAGTTCTTTAAAATAGACATTTCTTTACAGGTGAGCTGCCGTTTTATTCACCAGTCTCTGCTTTTTACTGAACCACACTTCTACTCACCTTTTCAAAGAGGAGAAGCTTTCTTTGATGCACTATGTATAAGCGATAGCAGATGCTTGTATCCCGCTTAATTTCCCATCTGAATAATGGTAGTTTGCATTGGATTTATGCCCTGTAATGTCTACTACATAAAGTCTATTCGCCTGTTCTTAATTATCACCCGCAAACATCTTCCTCCGACAGAGGTTACCTTTGAGTGAATTAATTATCTACTTGCCCCCCTCCAGCCCCCAACTTGACTTGCCTTTCCTTACTCATGTTTCCCTATGGCCTAGTGTGACATTCCCTTGAATGCACAAGGTGGTCGTTTTCCATTCTCCTATTGGTCAATGCCCCCCCTCCACATCCAGTTACCTTCAGTATTTGTCCCTTCTGCAATCTTTACTAGTTTCCCCATGTGCTCAGCCTGATCCCCCATGATGCAGTTAGTTAGAGGCTTTGCATTTTCCTATTGGCCACAACCCACTGCTCGATGCTGTTATCGTCACTTGTTTTCCCTTCTGCTCAGTCTGTCCTGCCTAGCTTTGCATTCTCCCATTGGTCACCTCTCCCTACTCCCCATGATGCTGCAGTCTGCACTGTGCTTCCTCCCTGCTCAGCCTGAACTCCCTGAAATGTGATAAACCAGCAGGCTTATGTTCTCTAAAAGATCATTCCCTCCTCGAATACAGTCATCCCTAATAGCAACCCCTACCTGGCCGATGCTTCCATCGTCGCCTCCCCTTCACCCCTCCTTGCATTCTTAGTCAGGTCCCACTTTGTGACAACCCAGCCCTCCTCCAGCAGATCCCCACACACACATTCACCTTCCCTCAATCCCAAAGCGCTACGTTTAAACTCTATCCTCTCTGTGACTTAGGTCGTCACCTTGAGCCCCACTGATGAAATGAAATTACACAAAATTAAGCTCATTATCTTAGCCTCCCCATTTGACTACTCTCTCTCTTAGATACCTGATCAATATCCCTGTAGCGCTCAGACGCCCATCGGGTCTGGTAGGCGCTCTATGAGGGCAATTATTCAGGCTCTGGTCTATGGGCAAATAATTAGAATTCTGACACTCTCTTGACTCCATAAGGCCGGGTGGACTGGGGTAGGTAGCCGCATGGTAGGTGCAAGATTCTGAGGGCTAATAAAGAGTCTGTCCTGTGGCATTTTCCGCCATCCCTGCCAGCCATTGAGAGGCACCAGCCTGTCGGGAATTCCCATGAATTCCCTACAACCCAGACAGAGGCCAGAGATGAAGTTCCTCCACTCATGGGGCCCAGTCGCAAGAACAGTGTGTTATTTCTATGTCAGTTTCCTCCCCTGTCCATCAAACTCTGCTGAGCAGGGCCTGCCTCTTAATTTTCACTCCAGGACTATCCTGCTCTGCCCCATTTCCCCCACCAGTGCCGGGCCCTTCCAAGGATAACCAGATTCGAAAGAATAACACGGCCCGGGTGAGTGCACGCTGGATCGCCATCAAGCGGGGTAAAGTGAGCTCCCGCCGCTGTTTGCACAAGGCCGGCTGCATGAAGCAAGTGTGGACAGAATTAGCATTTTGGAAGGAAAAACTGAAAATGTAACGTGAAGAGTCTCGAGTGACCTCACCAGCTGCGCTGACGGCGCACATTCTCTATGTGTCCCAGCGACGTCATTTCAAGGAGCACGGCGCTGCCAGCTCTTCTAAGCTTAGTATATGTCTTGCGAGGTTACGGGAATTCGCATGTCTTTATTGAGAGTGCCTCCAAAGAGATCCACTGGATCGCGATGTGCAGAACAGACATGGGTGCGCAGCAGACAGGAGCATCAGCAAGAGAGAGTCAGAGGTCCTGATTCACAGAGTGTTTTTTTAAATGCGGTTTTGCCATTATAAAACGCTTCTGGGAATTAGGCCCAGAGAGAAAGCGGAAGCGAAAAGGAAGGTCTTATGTTGCTTTCGGGACCTTAGGTGATCCTGCTCAAGTTTGAGAGAGGCAGGGAGGCTGTTCCAGAGGTTTAGGTGTGTTTGACCGTCTGAGAATTGATTGCGGCAAACTGTTTGCAAAAAAACCTGCCCAGATGTGATCAGTTGTCAGAGGATCAAACGCACTCACACCAATCCCCTAACCCCAATTCTGTGCTTACCTTTCGCTCGCCGCCTGGTTGACTGCAGCCGTGCGGCATCAGATCTGTCCCTCAAATGCGGGTCGGATCTGACGCTGCAGGGTCCCTTTTTATTTATTTTTTATTTTTGGTCCCGCGCCTCCAATATTGAGGAACCGGGGGACATTCCCAGAACCCCCGAAGGCTAATACATACCAATCACAGGCGCAGGGGCCACCCTCGCTCCACAAGTTCGGTATGTATTAACCAATGTCTATGTTTTTATTTGGCCCAATGGTACATGCCAAATTCGGTCAAATGTACCATTCAGGCAAATAAAAACAAACAAATGTCCTAATACCGTTACAGAGGGAGGCCCCCGCCGAGGACAAAGATCTAACCCCACTCTCTGCCTGGAGAAGTGTCTGACCCTCAGAGAGTTGGAGGTGGATGAGCAGAGGGAGCGAGAAGGAAGATTCTTGAGGAGAGAGAGTTGGATGTAGTGAGGTCCCCGGCCCCAGAAAGACTTGTGGACAATACAGAGGGCTTGAACTTGATCCTTGCAGCCACCGGGAGCCAGTGGAGAGATTTCAGGGCTGGAGAGATACGTTCCCTGGGCTTGATTGAGGCCAAGGATAAGTCTTGCAGTCCTGTTCTGGAATAGCCACAGAGGAGGGAGAGCAGTGGAAGGCAGACTGAAAAAGAAAAAGAGGCTGTTGCAGTAGTCCAGCCTAGAAAGAACCAGAGCTCTGGCGACAGTGAGCTTCTGGGGGAACGTAAGAAAAGGAAGATTACCTCTGAAGGGGTGCAGCTGATAGTGTAACTTTTTAGAGACGTCAGAGATGTGAGGAGAGAAGGAGAGGGTGGAGTCGAAGATGAACACCAAGGGTCTTTGCCTCACAGGAAGGTGCAGGTAGAGGGCCCCAGGAAGGGTGGCCAGAGAGAGACAGGGGAAAGTAGGGAGAAGGTGCCCCATTGAGAAGGATGCCAGTTTTACTGGCATTAAGGCAGAGATTGTTGGAGGCACACTATTCCTGAATTGCGGACAGTCAGGTATGAGTGAGAGAGCAGAAGAGGGTGAGGGGAGCCTGCATGTTTTTCTCCTTGTTTAGAATTCATAAACATTCCTCTCAATTATGCAGCACTCTGGCGTGTGAAGCATGGTTGCTGTGTTCTTTGTTTAGTCTAAGAATGGACTTCTCCCAAATGTCCAAACTTTGACTTGGATACACGCCTGTACAAAATAAGGAGCAGTATCGAGCTTCCAGCATCCTGCTGAATTGAGAGGGATACTTAGGAATTCCAAAAAAGCATAGAAGCTTATATTCCCTGTCACTTTGTGTGCCACTGCCAAGCCATTACATGCAAAATCATTTCAAGTGGAACATATTGATTCAGGGAATTTTCTGCAAAAGACTAAGAAAGCCGATTCGTACTTACACTGCTTCTTTCATCTGAAGGAAGAAGGCAGTGTACAGCCCCCCATCCCTTCACCCCAAGGTATTTCTGTATTGTCCCTTCTCTATGGCTGTGCCCACCGAACGCTTCTTCATTCCTTTACGGTGACAGCACATCTGCGTAGGACGGTCATGTGCATTCTGAACACAATCTGTCTTTGTTCTGGATCATACCCTCGCCTACATTAAATAACTCAACTCCGGCGGGTTGGGTGCAAATTCTCGTCATTTCTGCCTGATGTGTTAACAGCATTGTCTGGGGCTCTGGTCCTGCATGTAGGGCTGGACATACTTGCTACTGTGGATATGTGCAGCGCCTTAACTTGTGTGGGTACTGGCATGTGGGTAACTGTGGGTTAAAGTGTCTAAGCATATGTAGGTGCTGCCATGCGCGTAATTCTGGGCATGCAGCGCTTTGTCATTTGTTGTTGAGGGTATTTGTGTAGGCGTGGACACGCCCGCTCTGACTCTTGATTCACTATTTTCTGCAGAGCCAGGGCTGCATATATTGTGCCAGTGTTCCTCGTCCATGTCCATGACAGGAGGTTAACTGCAGACATCTGGAACTGGAAGAATAGTTTAGTCTGCCCCTCTTGAGAACCCATTCAGCCAATGGCATGCTATGTTATGTTAAGTGATATTTATACTGCGCCCATCACCACTGCAGTAGTCTAACGGCACCTTGTCGTGTCCGATAGACCCGGCAGGGTGTCTCCAGACCTTAGCCTCTTGGTAATGTGGTGAAGCAGGTCCTTAATTCTTCCCTGGCCCCGTGTGTCCCCTCTTCTCTTCCTCTGCCCCCGCTTAGTACACCTTCTGAGATTTCTAGTGTTGAGAAATATGTATTAAGTGCAGAGCTGGTGGTCCATTTTGCTGTCTGTCTCACTGGTTATTCTCCCTAGTGCAGTGCTTAATTTGCAATAAAATAAATGCTGGGGTTCAAATATTTTCTAACACGCCCAGAACACGTCCGGATCGGCAGATCCCCGCCCCCTGTTGCCACCATCCACGGCTGCTCCCCATCCTGCCAACATATACAGGTTTAAAGCTGCAACTCCCACCGGCTTATTATGGTTGATGGATGTACTCGGTCACTGCAGCAGATGTGTGATTTACAAATACCAATCAACATACACATAAAATAACATACTTGCTGTGCCTTGACATGAGACACATGTTGAAGTGTGTCTTTAAACACATTTACATTTTGCTCTGATTCTATAGGTGTTTATTAAAACACCACATCATAATCAAAATGAGTCTGAGACAATAAGTGCCAGAGCTGAGCCCTAGCAAACACCCCCACAAATTAAGCACTGAGAGTCTATCGCCGATCTCAATAGTCACTTCCATTGATCCATCTGCTTGGATTGTCTCACCAGCATATCTCACTAAGCTGCCGGGCCAGTCCATCTCGCTGGCACCTGGATTATGGGTGAGTCTAGAAAGTCTGTTTAGACTGGTGTGCCAATTTAGTGGGTCAAAGATTCAGTAATGTACGCAACATTATTCTAGCGAGTCCTCTTGTGCGTACCTCCTGCCGATTCCTCTCAAGAGCTAGCGTTGCATGTCCTTTTGAAACCATTCTATATATAGGTCTAGCAGACCGTAACACATAGTTGTCACTAAGGTACCGGATAAAAAAAAAGAATGGCAAAATGAGGCCGAAAACACTGCATTCTTAAATTGTATTTTTCTGTATTTTTGCACATTTTTAAAAATAAATAGATTGGGGGTTTGAGTTAGGATATAAAAAGGGTGGGGGTGTGGGGAGGCTGCAAGGGGTCTCTCCCTGCATTAAATTATTCTACCTACTACCCCTCCCCTCCAGCCTACTTCTGTAGGAGTCTGTCCTGATACATTCTGGTTTCACCATCACCATCTTGTGGCCAATGCTGAATTTGACTTTTATGGACTTCATTGATTCACGGTGCGTCACCCATTCTCAACTCTCATGCTGGGCTGGACTTCCTTCGCATCTTGTACTCATGGTGGCCCTGAATCATGTTGTTCCCATTTTCATGTTGTATCCTGGCTTGCGACATTATATATCACTACTGACTTCTGCAATTGTATTCGCTCTCCTCTCTTGCTTCACCACTCTTTTTGACTGCTTACTCTCTGTTCTCTCCTCCTCTTCCCTTCTCCCTTTTCCTATTTCCTCCCCTCCTCCTCTTACTTTCTTCTATGCACTTACTCTATCAGAATTGTACCTGGACCTAGCATGATAGCAACCTCGACTGTCTCCTTGGTCGCCCCTCCCCTTAGAAGCTCGGAACACAAGACTGTACCATACTGTCCAGCCCGCATTCAGAGCCTAATGATCGGCGAGCGCCCCCACCCGGGGTGTCAATGGATAATAGTCCCCGGAATTTGCTCAGAATCCTTGTTTCTGTTTTGCTAAGCGAATTGGAATGTTAGAAAATGACACACGTAGAGCATTGTCCCTCAGCAAGCATCTCGCTCAAGAGAGCATGGTCATGTTAGCTTTTTCTAAAGACAGGAATGAGGGCAGGGACGTCATTTGGGGGTCGCCAGAGGTCGCAAGTGCGACCTCTGAGGTCTTCCTTGCGACCTCTGTGGTCTCCCTTGCGACCTCTAAAAAAAAAATGTAAAAAAGTTTTTTTTTTTTTTTTTTTTTTTGCAATGCAATGAAAGCTCCTGGGCTGTGGCCAGCACCATGTGGCTCTTTAATCCTGGAGTGGCTAGATTTCTTGTTTAGGCCCCTTAAAAAAAGAAGAAAAATATTAACATGAAGGCCACAAGTCTAACACTTTCAGCACTGACCCTAAATAAGAAAGAATAGGAATGGCAAAAAATATGTCTTTCTGGAATTCTATACAGTAATTGCTAGACTCATGAAAGGTTTATTTCAGGCACACTTCAGGGGGTGAGTCACTGATTTAGTCTGTTCTCAAGCACCTCAACTCAGTCTTTCATACTTCTTAGGTCGATAAAGGGGTACCAACACAGGTTGGGTGATATTGGGTGTATATTTCTTCTCTGTAAAGCGCTTAAGCATAAGTGCTATATGATAACACATCATTATCATTTGGTCATGGACGTCTGCTTGCAATCACAGTAATTTGTTAATATGGGCCTATACACACTGATCTTAATGATACATATGGCGATCCATTCAGGTATGAAATGCACATCAAATTATAGTGATATTGTAACCATATTTTTCGTAGTGTACAATGCTATGTGATGCCACTTCCTTTATTGTCAACCGGTGAAAGGTTGTGTTCCATCGCTTCCCGCGATATCACTTCAGGGTGGGGTCAAATGACATCACTTCCTGTGATGTCATCAGGGGTCAAGGGTTGTGTGATGTCACTTCCGCTACCCCTGGCATTTTGGTGAAATGACGTCCCTGAATGAGGGCTTCCTGGAGTGAATGCACAGGCCCATGTTTGCTTTTTTGGCTGGGAGGAGTGAGTGTGCCTCTCTTTTTAGCTCTTAATGAACGCCTCCGTAGGTTTTCATGTTGCTAACAGACTCACAGTAAGGCTTGGATAGCCTCCATCTTATTCGACCTTCATCCCGAGTGCAAGCTTGTGGAGATGTTCCGAGTCCCTACCCAGCATTAGTGTTGCGGTTCAGCTGCATCGAGATTGTTCCCAATCTGTATTTATCCCTCTGCAAATGTTGCTTCATTAAGAAAAGTTTCATATGAATACCATCAGCAGTAATAGCACTGTAGGTGGTCAAATACCCCATTACAGAAAGGGAAAATACCACCTGGTGGCAATATCCATTTCCCTGTGTTAGTGTTTGGTGGTAAACACATTACTGTTGGAGGTAATTAAATGATGATGCCTGGCAGAGTTTATGGGGTTCAGGGGTAAATACCACCCCTTGGGAATGATTTGCTGAACTTTTGGAGCCAGAGTGAACCATGCCCTCTCCTCTTTCAATGCAGGTGGAAATGATTGCCCGGACTGTTTACCCCCAGTGCTCATTCCGTACTGCCAGCGTTGTTCTGCGACAGTAGTACCACCAAGATTACGCCCTTGGGGTGTAGTAATTTCCAGTGACCCCTGCATTACAAGCAGTGTTGTACACTTGCAATATCACTGAGAATAAATAATTCCCCATTGAAGGCAAAAGAGAGGAACCCCAAATCTCCACACCATTGCTCACTGCGCCGAAGCTCCTTCATTGGGCAGTCAGATTTAACAGATGTCTGGTGCGTTGATAACGCGCGTGCCCAGCAGCCTGGGGAATCCTGTGGCGCAGGCTCTCTATAAAGACCTCTTTAAATCCAACGGACGCAACACACGCCACGAGCCGTTCGCGGCGCGTGTTACGTCAACGGGCCACTTTGGATGACTGGAATGCGGAAGTGGTGATACTGCCGCGCGCGCTCACAGAGTTCAACTGCCCCCAAGACTATTACTTCAGCGCATGATGGGAGTTATTTAGTGTATTTCGTGAGGAGTTTTTTTTTAACGTGGCGTGTGTGGCCTTGGAAGGGACGGCGTGAGGCGACCAGTCGCTCTCTTAAATTTGCTAAAAGGCCTCTTTTTGGCTTACTGCACAAAAACCCAGACTCATTTAAAAGTGGAAAAGGTCGCTTTAATGTGACAGGCCAAAGCTTACAATCAAAACGCTTAACTGGCTCCATGGCCTAACAAACTAAATAGCTATTTGAACAATCAATTAAATAACTTAAACATTTCCCATTTCCCCCCAACAGTTAAATAATTAAATAACCCATTCCTCCCTAATGATCCCTTGGATCCTACCGTATCCTTGCCCCTTTTCCAGGCGTCCCACTTTCTCCCCAGGGGCCATGCCCCTCCAGGCTCAATACCTGATCCCCCGGGGTGACCTGCTTGTGCAAACAGCGCCACCCCCTCCTTTCCCGTGTCATTCCCCCATTGTGCTTCCCTCCCCCCACATCAAAAGGGGCCAAGTCCTAACCGTCGCCTGCCTCCCGAACCTTCCCTGATCCCTTAAATACCCCGGGCGGGGCGCTCTACACCCCCACGGCCACTCGCTGGCAGTGTGCAGCGCCAAAATACTCCCCGGGGGGAAACGCTTCGCGTTCCCCCCGGGGCCCCCCTTGTGTAGCAGGCCCGGTTCGTCTCGCATCAATGTGATCGCGTCCTCCGTGTCAGGCGTCCAGGAGGAGTCAGCCATGCCGCCCGTTTCCCCCTGCGCTCCCATCCCGCCTTTTTCTTAGGGATCGGCAATGAACGGTTTCTCCCTGTGGGCAGTGTTCCCTCCTTGGAGGGCGTTGGTAATGTTTGCAGTGGTCGGTGCCTTGTACACGTTCCCCCTACATTTTGGTCACCTCACCCCTCACGGTCCTTGAAAGTAACCGTTTTTTTCTGCGTTTTCGTTGCTTCTGTTTGCAGGCGGGCTTTTTAAAGTGACCTTTGGTGGTCCCCCTCCAGTGCCCACTGTTAGTGCAAGAGGCTGGGCCCGCTGAAAGTGTTTCAGGACTCTTAGGGGTCCATTTCAAAATGATGGCGAGGCCCTTGCCTAGAGCTGTGAAAACCAGTTTGAGGCACATTTGGGGTTCACAGATTATAATTGAGAGATACAGAAATGAAGGGTGTGGGGGAGTAGCTGCAGGTTATCACCACACAGGTGAATTGGCCTTTGCACAGAACAAAGAAAGGATGCCGATAGGGATCTTAAGCACCAATGTGGGGGCATGATGAGTTCTTCAATGGGAAGTTCCCATTGAAAACTCCCCTGTGAATCAACACGGTGATAAAACGCTGCTGGATACTGCAAGGTCTGAGAGAGCCAGCAAAGGCAGCGTGTGCTGCAAAGTGCCCATTTAATGTTTTGAATTAAGTATTTTGCTATGTGACAAGACTGCCAACAAGGGGGGGGGGCGGCAATGGTGAGGAGGGGTTAGGTCGAGGGGGGACAAGACTGCCAACAAGGGGGGGGGCGGCAATGGTGAGGAGGGGTTAGGTCGAGGGGGGATGTTTGGAGGGCTGAGGCTCGAGATTTAGTTCAACTAAAAATGTTGCAAGTCCCTGGAGCCGTTCTGGGTGGGAGGGTAGATTGTTATATTACTACAATTAATCTGTGACGAGGGATCAGAATTGTCAGCGTCTTCGTTTACAGGATTGCTGGGGTGAGGGGTGGTGGGGGATTGGGAGAATGTGGTAATTGTGTATAATTTTGTACACATGTAAAAACAGACATGTTTGAACCACTGCATTTCCGGGTCAATTTGTTTAGTTAAAGTTGCAGAATTTGGGGTCAGCGATAGGAAACCAAATACAATTTCCTTTGTGTATTTCACAGATTGTACCAACGCGGAGCTGCGATTTGTGAAGCAAAGGGGGAGCTGGTTGGAGTCCTTTCCATGTGACTCCAGAAAAGGGATATGTCTTGTTAAAATCCCATAGCGTCCATGGCGATGCGACACTAGTGTACGCACACCCACACATACTAAAAAATTGCACTAAAATATGGACTATCCGGTCCGGAGGTGCGGTATTATAATAAAGCAGGCCCGTCTCTTTTTTGGTCCTGCTTGGCAGCCTCGCTTTAGGGGTACCTCCCCCCTCTTTGATTAACCAGCATCCGGAAGCAGATTTTAGCCGGTTAAGCCGGTGCGTACACCCATGCCCGGGCATGTCTGGCGCGTCATGGCGTCTCGCAGCCAAGCACCGCAGCGCTTCCTGGCATCGCTTGCCCCACAACGATGTGAGGCGAGGAGGTGAGGGCTGCAGAGGCTACCCACACACAGAACTCTGAAACATGTACCCTGGCATTGCATGACCGCACCGCAGTCCCGTGCACAACTTGCTTACACGCTCTGACATGCATGATCCTGGACTATGCCTGGTTTCTGTTGCACAATGAACCTGCAAACAAACATATAACGGAAATAATGCTTCGCAAATCCTAGCCCGTGCAGATGTGAGCGTCCACGGGCCCGCTCCACCGGCCTCAGCCACAGGGGGGCAGTGCAGAGTGCAAGTGAAGGGAGGGGCCGCGGGCCCTAATCCTAGCTCGCCCCCCTGTCACACCGGGCGATTCTGGGCTGACCATTCCCTCCCACTCCACTCTGCTAATATGCCCCGATGGCAGGTGCTAAAAAAGACGGAACTGTGCTGAGTGAATAATATTATGATATACATTACAATATATATACTGTCAGCCCTCACGCATCGCAATATACGCTGGACCGAAAACCACGGAGGCCGAGCTTTCGAACGCCAAAGGTGGGGGTCACTGTACACTGCAATCTCCAGGGGACGCCCTTTTGATAGTTGCATCGGTTTTCGTTTTTTTTTGCGCATTAAATTCCCCCCCAAAATATCATCTGATTATCGCCTTTCGATTGGCAACATGGCTGGCAGAATTGGGGTGGGGACAGCATCGCTGGGGAGTTGTTTGTAGTAACGATTTCTAAACCTATGCAATACCGAAACTCATGACACCCCGCCCCCCCTCCAACCCCCAGTTCTGCACGTCTGAATAGGCGCCCACTCGCCTCAGCCGCTGACACCCGGCCTTGCCTGCAATGAGCCAGGTAGCTAGGGCCACCCTTGCCCGCAGGGAGATAAAATCGGAGAGGTTGCACTATACATCCCGGAGATTACAGCCCTGACCTCACCTCTCCCGCATGTCAAAAGAATGTGGATTCCGGGGAAAATCCTATCACCCGATCCCCGTGTTTTATCGTATCCGCGGAGACACTTGGGAACAGCCTGCACGAGGGTGCATTTAATCCTTATGCTGCTTCCTTCATGCAGCCACGACAGGGTGTACAGTGCACTGCCGCGCCCAGCTTTAGTGCGGGTGCTAAGGCCCTACGGGGAAAACGGCAGAAGCGAGTTTCAGCCGGGGTGGCATTATTCCGACAGCTCACCAGGCTAAAGCAGACACCCATCGGCAGGGCGGGCTCCGCCTTTCAACCTTACGAGTAGTGTGTGCGTATCCCACAGGAGTTGCATGTGTGTGTCGCCATGCGGGTTTAGAAGCCTCAGGTCACGTCTCCCGCAAGATTCTACATATGGAAATGACCGCCACGAGCCCCTCCCAGAGGGATTTGACGCACACGAGTGCCCAGCAGAGACACAACCAGGCTGGATACATCGCAGAGAGGGTGCTCCTTAAACGCTGGAGTTAGTATCACTTTGGGGTAGAGTCAGTCGCGTGTCGGGTATGCGTAGTCAGTCGCTCTGATATGCAGAGTCAGTCGCTCGTATGGTGTGCAGTCAGTCAAAAATTTCGGGTATGTGGAGTCATTCGCGTGTCCGGCATGCAAAACCACACTGTCGGGTATGCAGAGTCAGTCACACACGTCTGGATATATGGAGTTAGTCGCACGCCCAGGGGTATGCAGAGTAGGACGTGGGGTATGCAGAGGATTAATTGACACATTTGAGCTGCTATACTGGTGCAGTCAACCCGTTGTTGGCACATGCCCCCCTGGCACAGCTGTACTACGAGAGTCCTTCGGCACAGGGACATGTGAGCAGTCTGTAGACAGGGTATGGCGCGAGTGGGCAAGGCCGACCAAAATGTCAATATGCCAATGGAGTAACTTTGCTGAAAATGTTGGGGGGGACATGACATCTGAAGAAAAGGTGCCCCAGCCAAATGAATGGGGACAAAATAGTGTGCCATGTAAGTTGGGGGGACTAACACCCCTGCCCCCCCTAAAATTACGCCCATGCTAAATGCCCACTCAGCAGCACTATGTAGGCATTCACAGATGTTAATGTCACTGGCCCTCATCAGGAGGTTGGAGGTAACCATGCCTCTTTTAGGTTGCCTCCTTACCGCAATCCGGGCCCGGGTCCCTCGAATGAGGATTTACCGGGCCATCGCAACCTTGGCGGACCTGGTAATTCCCCGTCCGAGGAACCCGGACCCGGTCCATCCCTATTCCCATTCGAGCCCCCATAGGGCTCAATGGGAATGGGGATGGAGCTAACAACGGCCTGTTAATGACATGCCCGTTGTTAGCTCCCTGGTGTCCTTGTGGGACCCGGTATGGACGCCTGGTTTTTCCAGGGGCACATTGCGGGTCCCGCGAGGAGACCTCGTGGTAGGGCGGAATGGGTTTACCGGCACCTTTACCGGTCCCGGTAAACCCATTCCGCCAACCTTATGATGAGGGCCACTGTGTTTTGCCCAATTACATTAGCTTCATGCTCCACTTGTTAGACAATCCTGGCCACGCCTCTGATGTGATGCACTGTTTACTACTTCGGTGGCATGTAGCGCTTCAGGACACACCAAACTGTACGTAGCACTTAACAGAAAACGGCGAACGCTAACAGATGAGAGCACTGTGAAGCTCTCAATTGGGATATTTATGCATGGTACCGGTCCCGTGTTTCTTAAAACCGAACCCCCGAGCCACCATTATGTTCTCTATCACAAGTGACTCCTCCCGAAGTCGATACCTGCTGAGTGAAGCCGAACTGGCCGGGTAGCTCAGTGGGTAGAGCGGCCACTGCGGCGATCTGCCTGATATTGCCAGATCGGCCGTGACTGAATAAAATGAGATAATTTAATGATCTCATCATTTTATTCAGCCATGGTCGATTAAAAGAGTACCAGCGAGCAATGCAATAACAGCTATTGCACAAAGCGCCACGAGGTAGTTCATTCAATGACAAGACAGATATCGGCGCTTACTCAAGACATTCACCCATTGCCCAGCAACGGCCTCCCGCTTCTCCACCCAAAGCACTTGCCTAAAGGTCTCACTCGCTGACGCACCCAGAAGGTGCTCGCCCAAGTACGCTGACGCACAGCCCCAGAGGAGCTCAGCCACAACACGAGGGGGAACACCGCCTCCCCCCGGACTCCCCCCCCCCCCTGCCATGCAGCGCTCCCTGTAGGTACTTCACCCACGATCTCAATATACTCACTCATTGCCTTCAGTAGCTCCTCGAAGTTCTCCGAGTGCTTCATCTTCCAGTTTCCGGTGAAGTTGGGCATCTTGTTGGGGTGCTCTGGGAGCCGGAGCAGCCGCACCGAAGGGTATTCACCGAGGTCCCTGGTAGAGGGCACACCCAATAGGAGCACCTTGGACCCAGACGCGAAGCTGTGTCTCCCAGTGGACGGCGGCGCTGGTGCCCCTCTCTGCCTGCGCTTTAATCCCCTTTTATATCTGACAGACACTGGGGCGAGGTGTGTATGCGCTGGAATGGGCCAATTTCACGGGAATCCGGGAGGTTGCGCCGACTCCCGTCTCTCACTGCGCCGCTTCTTCCTCTGCCAAACGTGCCCGAGCTGTGCTTCTAGTGGGAAGGGCTCTCGGGGGCACTGCTAGATGCTGGAATACACGCCGGGACCCGGCTCTAAGTGTCTTTTATTCCTCCCCAAGCCCCAGCCTCCCCCGTGAAGTGCCTGCCCTCTCTGGGAGGAGCCCGCAGACAAAGCCATTCTCCATCCCACCTGTGGAGTTGCCCCCCACCCTCTCCGCGTACCCGCTCCCCTCCCCCTCGTTCCATCCAAAAGAGAATCCATCTATTTTAAGGTGACACCTAAGACTGCGGGTGGCTGCAGCGTCCGCTCATGGCACCGCTTCCTGCAGCGCCTGCTCTGCCCGGAGAACCACCGCCTCCCCCTGGCGCTCTTTCTCTCCCCTGTCCCCTTTGTTGTGTTTTGTTAATTCCTGCCGTTTCGTCACTTAATCTACCCCCCTAGATGCTCCCCAGTCCTCTGCCCGGGTCCGGGGGGGGGGGGGGGGGGTGGGGGCGAATGGGGGTTATGGACTGGGCGGTAGGGCAGGGGAAATACACCACGGAATCTTTTGCAGCCTCATCGGCGTTTCGGAGGAACACCTCAGCCTGTACATTTGTCGTGGAATCTGCAGCCCCATCCTGTAGACCTGTGAGGGACTCTGCCCCAGCCGTAGCGGCTTTCAGAGGCCGCGACTGCCAGGGAGGGAAAGGCCTCGTTTCCCCGGTAGCCGGGTCTCCTGCCTCTGGCAGGGACTCCGCGACGTGTGCACTCGGCTGCTGTGGCCCCGGGGGCAAGTGGTCACATGGAAGGGAACGTGAGACTAGACGGTGAACGAACGGATGCACGAATGAATGAACGAATTTACAAATGGACGAATTCACGAATGGCGGGTGGATGACAACCGTTAATCTCACGGCACCGAAAATGGACTGGACGGCGCGCAGCGCAACGCAACGGGCGTCTCCTGCAGCAGAGGCGCAACCCAGGAGCGCAATTTTTGTCATAAATCGGACCTCTGGCCGGAAGGCTCAGCGCAATCCATAGAGTTTTGACGGCGAATCTGAGCTACATTAGTTCTCACCACCTGCGGAGCCAAATGACACGGGGCGGGCAGAGGGGGAGTGGATGTTCATCACCCATTCCCATCCCATTGTCATTTCCAATATACTTAATTTTGGGTGTTTCTTCCAATATACTGCAATAGAAATGCGGGAATGTCGCGCGTCCAGAGCGCAGCGGACATCTTTTACGCGTTGAACATTAGGCAGGCTGAGTTGCTCGCCTCTCATACGGCGCCTGCAGCATACGCCGCACCCAGAACGCCGGCCTTCAAAATGCCGCCTTTTCTTAGTTCTCGTGTGTGCATCCCATTTTTAGTCGCCTCCCTGAGCCTGAATTCTATTTATTTTTCTTTTTGGAGTGGCAGGGGTTTTACCCAAACCCACACATAACCCCCCGCCCCCCTCCCCATGTACCGAACCCTTTCACGCTGCTCCTCAAGCTCAATACTACGCCTCTCGTTTTTCCCTTCTCCCACGTACTCCACCCCAGGCACCAGTACACCCGCACAGAACACGCTCCCTGCGCTGTCCGCAACCCAGAGGCACAGGGGGGTGCAGGGCTGTCACATGGTGTCGTGAGGCCTGCGTCAAAACGTTTGGTGAGGCCCCCCTCATCATTTTTTGCACTGGGGCAGTGGTGGCGCCATCGCAAACCTGGAGACACGAGAAATCTCCCATTGAGTTTGTGTGGAGGAAACCAAATATGTTTCATTATTATGACAGCAAATCAACTACAGCAAAGTTATGTTTCTGCACTGAAGATAAGCTCACTCCAGACTAACAATTTTGTCATATGCATAAATATATATGAGATGGTGTGACGACGTGTCGTGTGTGACACCACCTTTAGGAAGCACCCTTCCCCTTTGTGCACATTAAAACACACATCATACATTTTTTAACTGGAGAGGCCTAAATGTTTGCACCAATTATGTGTGATTGACAGAGCGCAGTGAGGGAGCCCAAACCAAACAAGCAGTGCTTGAGATGGTTTCTTGCCCCAAAATTGTTTCGAAACAAATGAAAATGGTGCATTTGACAGCACTTTCTTGAACAATTAGTTTAAAAAGCCATAGAGTTTGCAATTGGTTTTGTATGGTAGTACATTGAAAAAACCCAATAGATGTAAGTCACAAACCATTCACAGGTGCATTTTCCATTGCATTTCATGCCACCTTTGCCTACAGCATATGCCAGTATGAAATTTTGTTCATGTTGGCTTTTCCCATACATGTGTATACAGGTTGCAGAATACCATGCCACGAAAAGTATATCCAGACTGGCTGTGCCCCATAAGTGTTATTATTGGCTAGACTGGCAACATTCAATGTAGGCCAGTCTAGCCACCTGATAACACTTATGTTTTCATTACTTAGGCCTGGCTAAAGATGAGTTGGGGCCCATTTCAACATAACGATTGGGGACCCCAAATTGCTTACAGCGGAAAACAAACTGATGCACCCGTTGGGTGCCTACATTATAATGGAGACAGAAAAATACAGCCAGGAGTTAATAGCCGCTGATTATTACAAGACGGCCAGCCAGCAGGGAGCTGAAACACTAAATGGCCACTGAAAATCTTTAAATCGCCTTTGTCGAAGTTGGCTGATGTGGAGGAACCAGTGTCAAAAGGCAACAAGGTGATAATACTTATGTGTACCCCAGGGAAGTGACGGCCGGAAGAGCTTCATCAATCGCAGCTTGTAAGGCGAGCATTTGAAAGTGGGCATTTGCTATGGTCCACCGAGGACCCTTTCAACTGAAAAGTCTGCAAGGCCCTGACGCTGTCCCTAGCTCTACCCTTATGTTTGCTTTACCCTTGATGCATGGATCCATGCATCCTGGGTAAAGCAACCCAGCAGCCGCCACCCCTTAATTCAGGGGTGGGGACTGGCACATAAAACACTTTCATCCACCAGTCACACAACTCCTTGCATGCACGCATACATAAAAACAAACACATCATTGTCACTAACATATATGCGCACATACATACACACACACAGTTAATTTAAATATACATATATACACACACAAACACCTATTTAATTTGAAAACAAAACACTTACCTCCATAAAGCAACCCAGCAGCCCCCCTAAATGTAGTGTCCCCCTGGGTCAGTAAAATT
Source organism: Ambystoma mexicanum (assembly GCF_040938575.1). Lineage (NCBI taxonomy): Eukaryota > Metazoa > Chordata > Amphibia > Caudata > Ambystomatidae > Ambystoma > Ambystoma mexicanum. Next base: position 1,080,465,506 of record NC_090921.1, read on the forward strand.
AGGTGTGGTGGCCGGCACACACACACATATATATATATATATATATATATATCATATATATGCATAAAAATAAACACACCAATGACACCAACAAACACAGTTAATTTAAATACACACACATATATATATATATATATATATATATATATTACACAGCCTTTAAGTTGCTGTTGCCATAGGAAGAGCACTTTTTGGGTGGCTTATAACTCCGCTCCCCCTGGACGAATCCACACCAAACTTTGCAGAAAAAGTGTATGGGCCACTGTGAATGGCTTTGCAAATTTTGGTGATGTTTGGTCCAGGGGGGGAAATTATAGGGGGGGTGTTCCGCGAAATGTCTTTTTTTTCCCATAGACTGAATGGGGAAAACCTTTGCGCACGTCTACAGCCCAAACCGCTGGACGGATTTTCGCCAAATTTGCGGCAGGAGCTTGGTCCCAAAAGCGTGCTTTTGTAAATTTGGTGCCAATCCATCCAGTAGTTTTCTTTAAAACGACCCAAAAGTATGTCTGAAAAAAATTTGTGATATCTATGTCCGCTCCGCGGACACACTTCCCTGTTCGCTCCGCGGACAAGATACCGATTGGCTAATTCGTAG